>NC_061810.1:40854448-41219448 GCF_021462225.1 Girardinichthys multiradiatus
CTCCATCTCTGCGCGGCGCGTTGAGCTGCAGCTGCTGCTGAACGCCGGGATCAGTCGCTCCGTGGCTCTATAAAGCTCCAGGAGTTAAAAGAACATTCACGCCACTTCCGGGTGGGGCTTTCAGAAGAAAGGCAGGTACTGCTTCAATCTCTTGAGTTAAGGGGCTGTTCGACAGTCAAAGCCACCCCCTCGGTGAGCACTTTCTCATCATCCTGACTTACATCATCCTGACCACGCTGATGGCCAATCATTGAACAGCAGTCCTGCCCTGAATGAAGCCAATACCGGGCCGGAAGAGCCCGTCAAAATGGGCTGTGTGGAGTGGAGCTGGCTAAAGTAGATCCATTTGAAACGGGACAATAATACTTTGCATGCAGGCCATGAAGTTCAGCTCAGTACTCATCTGACCAGAGCACATGTTCCACCTGTTGGCTGTGTCCCTTGTATCCTGCAAACAGGACTTCTTATAGCCTTCTTCCAAAAATGACTTTCTTCTTGCCACTCTTCCATAAAGACCAGGTTTATGGAGTTCACAACTTAGCAGTTGTAGGTCTTTCCATTTCCCTAAAGATAAAGGTTCAAAGCTTTTTCCCTGACCTGTCTGCTTCCTTCATCTTCATTCTCTAACAAACCTTTCAAACCTTCTCAGAACAGTTGTGTTTATACTGAGATAAGATTATATCGGTTGCACGGGATTTTCTAAAGGGTATTAAAGTAAGGGGGATAAATACAAACACGTGGTGCATTTTTAGATTTTTACCAGTAAAAAAAAAAAAAAAGAGAAAATGATGGAACATGCCAATTTCACTTCAATTTAGTCTATCCCAGTAAAATACATGTGGCTGTGGCGTGACGAAACGTGAAAGAAAGAAATGTTATGAAAACCTTTGCATGGAAAGTAAAAAACATTACAATTATAAAGGAAAGGAAGTTAAGTCACTAAGCAGTAATACGGTGTGTCTCTCTTTGTACAGCTCTGTATTCTTGTTATCTGAGGAAGCAGAAGTCATAATGACTTTATTTTTAAACTAACTGAACAGATTAATCCAACTGAGATCTCAGCCAGAACAACAGAAAAAATGATCGGACGAAGATCTGACCAAAACAAGTGAGATGATCATTTTATTCATGTTACAAAAGAGGACTCGGTGTGACTTCAGCATCGGGCCAGACAAATAACCAGAGAACAAACTAAGGAAATAAAAGACAAGAAAGAAAGAAAATTCACATGCTGTCACATTTCTGACGTCACGCTGCTTTGACAAAAGAGAGGAATCTTCCCCTCTAAGACAACCTAGAAGATTAGGGAAATGAAATAAAACTGCGGTCATACAGTATGAAACTGTGACCTCTAAATGGTTAAACAGAGTCTTTTAAAACATCATCAAACAACAAAGGAAGTGAAACCCTTGGAAATAAAAAAAATCTGTCAAATGATTTGTTATTTCTGTGAAATCAGCATTTTACTGACAATCTCTTGTTAACATGACATAAACGAGCAGATTGGTGATGTTGTGAAACAATTAAAACTTTCCATAAAATATTTTGCAATCCAACATAGCAGCAGTTTTATATTAAGAACCATATTTGCTTTAATGCCACAAGAGTTCAGGGTTGGTTTGTGGGATACTTGTTGCGTTAATATGGGAAACATACCGAGACTGCCTTTAGGTCCGATTGCTGGATTGAGACCGGTGACTGTGGAGGACATTAGATTAGAGTCAACTGATTGTCTTGTTAAAGAAACCAGTTTGAGATGATCTGAGCTGTGTGACACGGAGCGCCATTTGCTTCAAGGTTTGACGTGTTCTGCATACCTTGGTTGTAACGAGGTTATATGAGCTACTGTCGCCTTTCTCTCATTTCAAACCAGTCTCCTCTGACATCAACCAGGCATCCCTCTGAACTGTTGCACGCATCATATTTTCTCCTTTTTGAGCCATTCCCTGTAAACCAGAATGATGTTTGTCCATTAAAATCCCAGCAGAGCAACAGATTCTAAAATATTCAGACCAGTCATCTGGTACCAACAGCCATTCCACATTCAAGGTCACTTAAATCTGCTTTCTACCTCATTCTGATGCTCGGTTTGAACCCTAGCAAGTCGTACTAATAATGTCTAGATGCCTGAAATTCTTCTCTACCGCTGGGAAGATACTGACTGCTCATAGGCTCTTTGCAAAACTGTTAATAAAAAACCCTGAACTATCCCTTTAAATGTATAACTCTAAGAGGCTTGTCATGACAGAAGTATTGACATCTAATCATTAATCTATTGAGATTACAGAAATTCAGGCCCGACTTTTAGATTTTACTCAAGAGGTCTCTTGATATAAAAGAAGAAATACATAATTTCCCCTAATTCTTGTGAGATGAATGATGAGTTTTTCTTTAGAAGAGAGAAGCAAGAAAGATGTACCGTAAAGAGCTTAAAAACATGTAGTTTGTCTTGTAACAGAAACCATTTTCTAAAATATCAGGAAACCATAAAGGAAGTAAAACTATTAGATTTCAACAGTTTATGACAGAACACAGTTTTTTTTTTAATCTGAATTTTCAGTTTAAATGGAAATTTGCAGAATCATCAACAGTATGCTTGTAATACTTGCCTGTAATGACATTTTTTCTTGGTTGCAGTTTTAATTTTAGTCAAATTAAAACTGCAACCAAGAAAAAATTTCATTTGTCTTGACTGCTCAGTCAAGAACTGAAGAGAGGACTTTCTACAATTTTAATAAAATGTAATAAAAGAAAAGATCAGTTGTTTGGTGAAAAATAACTATTTTACATTTCTTCCCATTTAAAATTGTTAAAATCACACATATGTGTTACACCAAGTTGTCATGATTAGAATAGCATTACTCAGCATTTTGAAAGAGGTTTGCTCTGTTTAAAGCTCAAACATTTAGTTTGGTTTGCTTATGACTGCTGGAATGAGAGCCAACACCATGGTGAGACCCAAATATCTCTGAAACCTTCAGAAAGAACAGTATCTGGACTTGGGAGTCTGGTAACGGATTTAAAGAGCTCTGAAGAGAAGCAGAAATGAGCTATTCCACATATGCAAAGTAGTCTACAGATGGAGGGCATTCAAAACAACTTCCAACAGGCCCAAGGCCTGGGCCTGTTGTCCAAGCAAGTTTACCCTAAAAAACCAGAAGATACTGAAAGAAGTTTCCAAAAACCCTAAAATATCATCAGGATCTACACCAGACTCTTGTATGCCTGAACAGTCAAAAAGAGATTGCACAGACTTAACTTTCATAGGAGGCGTGGAAAACATGAAGGTCAGACTAAAGTACATCAGAGCGAACGTAGATAAAGATCAGGTCCTCTAGAATAATGTTCTTTGGCCAGTTGAATCTAAAATGCAATTACCTGGACACCAGAACAGAGGACACCAAATAGAGCATTCCAGGAAAACCAGCTGTGAAGCAAGGAAGTAGACGTACTATGGTTTGGGGCTGCATTATTGCAGAAAGAACCCATTAGCTCACCATCATTGAATCCACCATGACGTTTACCGTATGTCAGAGGTTACTTGACAGATGTGAGACAATCTGTAATAAAGCTGCAGCAGAGCTGGCCCTGCAAGCAGAAAACGACCCAAAACACACCAGTAAATCCAGAAAACTAACTATCACCTTGAGAAAGCTGTGCATTTTGGAACAGCAGCACACATGACAAACTGCTCACAACAGCACTGATATGGCATTGGTATGGTTTATTTGTCATATGCAGGTTAACACACACTCAACAATGCAATGAAATCCTTGGGATAAGAAAACCATTCAACTCACTATAAAAACAAAAGCACTAATGGCGTGCAAGAAAAAAAGTACACATCGTGCAGAAGCAATAAGCTAACAATGTGTCACAAATGTGGTTTAGTGCAGCATTATTGTCCAGAGCTCAGTAGTCTGACAGCTTGTGGATAGTAACTATCTTTAAGTCTGATTGAATATCCTTTTATTTAAGGGCAATTTCAAAATAAAACTCAATAAATCTCAAAAATGGGTTTAGTGTTTGTTCCATATTTGCAATTGTCTAGTTTGCAAACTATCCCATAAAGTATTGCACAATAATGCAAAGACTACTGCATGAAAACGCAAAAAGTATGTGTGAGGACGAAAAAGAATAAAAAATTAAAAAAAACACGTCCCTTCACGGGCTCCGTAAACTAGCCATTAGGCGGTAGGGTGTACTAACTTTTTCCTCAGTTGGAATACACATTTGTATATATACAGGGGTTGGACAATGAAACTGAAACACCTGGTTTTAGACCACAATAATTTATTAGTATGGTGTAGGTCCTCCTTTTGCGGCCAATACAGCGTCAATTTGTCTTGGAAATGACATAAACAAGTCCTGCACAGTGGTCAGAGGGATTTTAAGCCATTCTTCTTGCAGGATAGTGGCCAGGTCACTACGTGATACTGGTGGAGGAAAACGTTTCCTGACTCGCTCCTCCAAAACACCCCAAAGTGGCTCAATAATATTTAGATCTGGTGACTGTGCAGGCCATGGGAGATGTTCAACTTCACTTTCATGTTCATCAAACCAATCTTTCACCAGTCTTGCTGTGTGTATTGGTGCATTGTCATCCTGATACACGGCACTGCCTTCAGGATACAATGTTTGAACCATTGGATGCACATGGTCCTCAAGAATGGTTCGGTAGTCCTTGGCAGTGACGCGCCCATCTACCACAAGTATTGGGCCAAGGGAATGCCATGATATGGCAGCCCAAACCATCACTGATCCACCCCCATGCTTCACTCTGGACATGCAACAGTCTGGGTGGTACGCTTCTTTGGGGCTTCTCCACACCATAACTCTCTCGGATGTGGGGAAAACAGTAAAGGTGGACTCATCAGAGAACAATACATGTTTCACATTGTCCACAGCCCAAGATTTGCGCTCCTTGCACCATTGAAACCGACGTTTGGCATTGGCATGAGTGACCAAAGGTTTGGCTATAGCAGCCCGGCCGTGTATATTGACCCTGTGGAGCTCCCGATGGACAGTTCTGGTGGAAACAGGAGAGTTGAGGTGCACATTTAATTCTGCCGTGAGTTGGGCAGCCGTGGTTTTATGTTTTTTGGATACAATCCAGGTTAGCACCCGAACATCCCTTTCAGACAGCTTCCTCTTGCGTCCACAGTTAATCCTGTTGGATGTGGTTCGTCCTTCTTGGTGGTATGCTGACATTACCATGGATACCGTGGCTCTTGATACATCACAAAGACTTGCTGTCTTGGTCACAGATACGCCAGCAAGATGTGCACCAACAATTTGTCCTCTTTTGAACTCTGGTATGTCACCCATAATGTTGTGTGCATTTCAATATTTTGAGCAAAACTGTGCTCTTACCCTGCTAATTGAACCTTCACACTCTGCTCTTACTGGTGCAATGTGCAATCAATGAAGACTGGCTACCAGGCTGGTCCAATTTAGCCATGAAACCTCCCACACTAAATGACAGGTGTTTCAGTTTCATTGTCCAACCCTTGTATGTTGCTTAGTAAGTATAACAAGGTAACGTTTGCTGTACAAGAACAATTAAATAACTTTCTTTAGCTTAACTTTAACTAACTTAACTTTAACTAAGACTATGTTTTGAGCAATAAAGAACTGATTATCTAACGGGATATCCTAATTTTTCCCATGACTGTAAGTCTCCCAGAAGGGCAGAAGCATTTTCAAAAGCCCTCTTCTTAAAACGTAACACTCAGAGGGACTTAAGACTGAAATCCCAACATCTACAGCTGTTTCAAGTTCAGGGTTTGTTTTCCAGATCCGTGTCCTCTTCCATTCATGGAGAGCAAGCTTAGTGTCACCAGTTTTCCTTTTACACGCAAGTTGTTTGACCAATCGTGACTTCTCGTGTGTCTTTGTGCTGCTCTCCTCTCGGTAAGTGACCCAGCGAGCTTAGCCTCGTTATAATCCTCTCTCAGAGGACTGGATCTGTTAAATGAAGGGCTAAGATAATCACCTGGCCCCTGGCTGGTGGTGGAGCGAGGGATGATCAGCTGCTTCACCAGGTCGCCATTTAGCCTTTCGCCTTAATGAAGCCACAAATTAATCTTGTTTTCCAAACTCTTTACTCAGCAGCTTTAAACATATAATGAGCAAATTGTTTATCGGCAGCAAAAAGATAAATATAGAAAAGCACACAGTCTAAAATTAATGCAGTCAATCTGAGCTGAGATCTTTGGTAACAAAACAGGAATACATCTTTGAAGTTAGGAGATCATCTTCAGAGCAAACAGAGGGAAAGACTGGAAAACAGTCATAATTACGTCAATTTAATCTCAAACTTTCTGATGACTTCTTAAAACTGTTTCAACAACCTCTAACATCTTATTAAACGTAGTGTTGTGGAGTAATTCATTAAATAAGTCAAAGCAGCATCCATTCAGCAGCAACACGTATTCGTGCTCGACTTCTTTCAACAGCTCAGATGATTACTTTTAGAGCTCACCAAACATTTCTAGTGACTTGCAGAAAGTAAACCGCTGGTCACATTTGCAAAGAGATATTAACAAGCTTTTATTGCATTAGGCTAATCTCACACTGAAAACATGAATAAAAAAACTTTTAATTAATTTGGATACATTTATTGAGTGGGGAACATTTCTGGCCTAACACATCTCCACAATACATCCTTTTGAATAATGTGATACTTTTAAAAAAGAGGGAAGGGAACCAAGAAAATTACTTTAATTTTTCACATGGCTTTTGGGAAGGCATAATTGCAGAAATAGCCATACTGCTCCACAAAAATAGTCTGAAAATATAATTTCCATCTGGAAAAATATACATCCACACTAATAGGTATATAAACATTTATCTTTGATAGCTTAATGCAATTAATTGCCTGATTAAATGACAGAAACTTCAAGGAGTTGTTAAAATGCAACAGTTTCTCTCAGGAAACAATATACCAGTACAGAAAACGTGTCTCGAGGCAACTGTGAACCACCATGGTATCACCATGGAAACATGAAATGTTGGTAGTTTGAGTTTAGATATTTAATATTAAATTTGTGGTCAGTTGCAGTGGAATAAAGTTCAGGGTGTTATAGGGACTATTATACAATTTTTACACATTCTTATTCCTCCTTTGAAAACCAGGAAAGCATGATTTTTAAATGATAAAAAAACCCAACTTTCTTTTTCACTTTTGCACTAATATGCTGCAAAGTGGCCAAACCTAAAAGATCCCGCAGGGAATATTTAGATTATGTTTATTTGGTCTATTTTAAGACATAAAGACGCTCTAGACAGCTGGTGTCATAATCCGTGCCATAGAAGGGTTAAGAAACTATAAAAAAATGTGCTATGTATTTTTGAGTGGGTCTGAGTTTCTACGGGAAGTCTGAATCAGGCCCATCTGTTATCTCGCCAACTCAGACAGTGAACCGTATGAAAAACAAGGTTATATACAACGACCAACATGAAATGTAAGGAATCAGTTTTCTTTCAGGAATGATCACCATGATGTTGCTGACAAGAAATACCTCTAAGCTTGTTGTCCCTAATTTAAACCCAGAACAGTACGAGGTGGACAGTTCAAAGAAACAAAACAAGTTCTGGATGGCGTGACGGTGCTGTCTTTGTCTCCCTCCAGAGAACCTCGCCTCTTATTGATCCTGAAACACTTCCTGCTGGAAGGACGAATCGACAGGAACACTGAGGGGGCAGTGGGCACTTCAACCTCCTGCTCATTCTCAGATCCTCCCTGTCGCTGCCACATCTCCTCCATTCCTCAGCCACTGTCCAGATTAACACCATAACAGCTTTGCCTTTTAATTTCTCCTCTGTTGTAACAAAATGTCACAGTTTTATGTGTTTATACTTGAAAAACAGCCAAGGAACCTTAATCTATCCCTTTGCTGAAACACAATGAGCTCCTGAGTGCAGCTCAGATCTACTATATAGACAGCCGACCGGGTCGCACACAAGTAGGAGGAAAAAAATAAGTGTCCGAGTTGATTTCTTGTAAAAGCATCTGAAGTGGTTGAGATAGAAATTGGCCCCTTGGGACTGTTTGATGATCAGTGTGTTAGCAGGCTTTAAAAACGAGAAGCTGCTCCTTCACTGTCTCCAGACCAGAAATAAACAGCATAGATCTGATTGAGGCAGTGACATGCCAACAGCAGGAAAACAGCCTGAATATCTCTGGTCTGCTTCCATTCGGCTCTTTAGTTGCTTCTTGCTAGTCTGTATCAGTAATTAAAATCTCATATTTCATCACAAAATGGATATTTAAAGTATAGCTGTTTGAGTTATGCCTCCAAAGTCCACTTCAGCATCTGCACGGAGTTCTTATCTTTTGAGAAATAGTCATTTTTTCTTACAGCCACAAATTTCACTGTATTTTATAGGAATTTCTATGCAATAGACCAACAAAAAGTGGTGCACAATTGCATAATTTTGATGTCATCGCACCGATTCTCAATTAGATTAAATCTGGACTTTGACTGGGCTATTCTAACCATTTCATTGTAGCTCTGGCTATATGTTTAGGATTGTGGTTCTGTTAGAAAGTTATCCTCCACTGCAACCTCTGGCCTTTAGCAGCTTCTAACAGGGTTTCCTGTATTTTGTTCCATCTATAACTTTAACCAGCTTCCCTGTCCCTGCTGCAGAAAAGCATCCCCACAGCATGATACTCTCATGATGCTGTGTTCAGGGTATTCGTTTTTCCACCAGACATACAAGGCCATTGTGCATGACGGCTAAAAGGTTCCATCTGAAACTCATCTGAACAGAGAATCTTCTTCAGCTTACTGTGTCACCTATATGTCATCAGAAAAAACTGAACAGCTGAACATTCTTGACACTCTTCTTTAAAGGCCAGATTTGTCAAAGGCACAACTGACAGCTGCCCTGACATCAGATCTTCCCACCTGAGCTGTGGATCTCTGCACCCCCTCCAGACAGCCTGTCAGCTTATCTGGACAGGCATGTCTTGGTAGGTGTATAGTCGTGTACAGTCGTAATTTTCAGAGGATGAATTCACAGCTTGGGATGTTGTTTTATAACATAACCCTGCTTTAACTGTCTCCACATATTTATCCCTGACCTGCCTGCTGTGTTTCTTGGTCTTCATGATGCTGTTTGTTCATTAATGTTATCTAACAAACCCCTAAAAGCTTCACATAAGGATGAGAAGATGAGATTAAGTTACACATAAATAAACTCTGTTTACAATTTAGTTGACTTAGTTTAATTAGTTAAGCAAAAGTGGCTGTGTAAAAATGCATGCAACACTTTTCAGATGTTTTTAAATTCTAAAAGCATGAATCATTTGATTTCCATTTTGCAGTTATGGTGTTTTGTGTTGGTCTGTCACATAAAATCCCAATTGAATTAAAGTCTTTGGTTGTAATATGACAAAATCTAAAAAGGTTCAACAGGTATGAACACTTTTGCAATTCAACCTCAGGCAACAAAACAGGCCATAATATTCCTGTGTGTGTGTGTGTGTGTTGGGTTGCAGACTGCTGTAAAGATGTCATCACAACAAGTCTGAGTCACACAAACTTTCACCTGCGACGGTTTCAGGGAGGCGCCGAGTTATAAACGACTCTGATCCTCAAACGACCTGCTGCAGGAACACTGATATGTGTGTAGATGTGTGTCCTCCGTTTGCATCCTCCCGCAGAGCTTTCAGAGGGTGATGTGTGTAATGATGTCATCCCGTCCAAGAGTGGGGGGGGGGGGGGTCGGCCCAACATAGCACAGGAAATAACAGCATCAGTGACACGGTAAACAACACGAGCAAACAACAGGAAAGAAGGAACTGCATAGATTAAAAATCTGTGTTATAGACCAGACAACACAAAGATCTACAGCTAAAAGTGCATGATTTGATTTCCTTTTGATTTTGAGCAGCACTTCAAAATATATTTTGTATCTACTTAAAACACATTTCACCACATAAAAAAAACAAAACCCCAAACCACACGATTAACTGGTATTGGGTAGCAACCTTTTATTGTATTAAATGTCTAAAATCACTAAATTAAAGAAGTTTTAATATTCTAACGCAGCTGTCAATGTAATTGAAAAAAATAAAAGAAAAAATATCCTGTTATCTTGTTATCTTAGTTTTAGTCGGGTTATGTGTACGTCCAGTTCATGTTTTATTATTCCTGTATGGCACAGCTTGCTAATGGTCCTGAAGAGGGGTTAACCCATGATGCATCAAAAAATACACCAAAGTTACCTCTGCATATAACAGGAACAGGCAAACATTTACTTGTGAATCTGGCGATCTGCGTGTTAATCGCATTGTTTTCTTATTGTTTATAACATGACAGAAACAGCTTATGTGAGAGCAAGTCTTGCATATGAATGACCAGATTTCCTGGTAGAGAATAGCTTAAAATAAGACAGATACGATCAAGGAGAAAGTAAATTAGGTTAAAGGGATCTTGCATTTTAGGCAACATTAAGAATAGAATTGAATAGAAATTTTATTTATTGTTCCTCAGTGGGAAATCACAGGTGTACCAGCAGCAAAGCAGCAGGAAGCATGCAGATTCACAAAAAGGTAGCAATAATAAAAGTCAGTCAGTCATTTTCTACCGCTTCTTCCATAGTGGGTCGCGGGGAAGCTGGTGCCTATCTCCAGCAGTCTATGGGCAAGAGGCAGGGTACACCCTGGACAGGTCGCCAGTCCATCGGAGGGCAACACAGAGACATACAGCCATACACACACTCATTCATACACCCTAATACACCATAATAAAAAATACAAATAAAATAAATTGTACAGTAAAGACACATGTACGACATAATAATGAAACAGTAGCGTTATGATAAAATATACTATAATTTTAAGAAATGTGTAACTTAGTAAGGCTATTTAAAAATGTACTGACTGTGTTCTGTATATTTGTGCAAAATAAGACTGTTTACAAGAATAAGGGAAACAATGTAAAGAACTGCAGAGATTTAAACACCTTTGGAGTTTGTTGGGAGCCATGGTGGTTATAAGGTCTAACAGCAGCTGAGAGGAAGGATCTGTGATAACGCTCCTTTGGGGACCTAGGATGCAGCAGTCCATCACTGAAGGAGCTCTGCCAGTTCCTGCAACAGCTTCATGCATGAAGTGGGAGACAATGTCCACATTGACAGTATAACGTTTATTTATTTATTTGATTATTTAATAACTGTACAGAAATGTTGCGAAAAACAAATGTCAATATTTCCAGGGCTGAATGTTCCAACGGATCCACCCAAAGATAAGACCATGCAACACTCAGAGAAATTATGAAAAACCAAAGGGCTCCAGCTCGGAGTCTACAGTCCTCAGTTAGCATGTTGAATGTTAAAGTTCATCACAGCAAAATTAAAAAAGTCCCTGTATGGTTTATTTACAGGTGCTGGCATTAGAAAGAACATGGCAGCATAACCTGGGTTTGTGAAGTTGCATCTGCAGGAAAGACAACACTCCTGGAACTATGTTCTTTGCACAGAAGAGAACCTAGGTAGAGATGCTAGGCCATACAGTGGTCAAATGCTCCTGTAATCTGTGACTTACTCAGTTTATCCCCATCTGAAGAACAAAATACCCACCAAACACTCTTTCTGGGTTTTGGGCTTCAAGTATGTGGTTTTTCTTTCAGAATGCAAGGAGCTTGTGGTTATTTGAGCTGTGATATAATTAATTGCTGATTGTAATAGGGTAGATATGTTGATTAGTAAGTAAACTGAAACACCTGTCATTTTAGTGTGGGAGGTTTCATGGCTAAATTGGACCAGCCTGGTAGCCAGTCTTCATTGATTGCACATTGCACCAGTAAGAGCAGAGTGTGAAGGTTCAATTAGCAGGGTAAGAGCACAGTTTTGCTCAAAATACTGAAATGCACACAACATTATAGGTGACATACCAGAGTTGAAAAGAGGACAAATTGTTGGTGCACGTCTTGCTGGCGCATCTGTGACCAAGACAGCAAGTCTTTGTGATGTATCAAGAGCCACGGTATCCAGGGTAATGTCAGCATACCACCAAGAAGGACGGACCACATTCAAACAGGATTAACTGTGGACGCAAGAGGAAGCTGTCTGAAAGGGATGTTCGGGTGCTAACCTGGATTGTATCCAAAAAACATAAAACCACGGCTGCCCAAATCACGGCAGAATTATATGTGCACCTCAACTCTCCTGTTTCCACCAGAACTGTCCGTCGGGAGCTCCACAGGGTCAATATACACAGCCGGGCTGCTATAGCCAAACCTTTGGTCACTCATGCCAATGCCAAACGTCGGTTTCAATGGTGCACGGAGCGCAAATCTTGGGTTGTGGACAATGTGAAACATGTATTGTTCTCTGATGAGTCCACCTTTACTGTTTTCCCCACATCCGGGAGAGTTACGGTGTGGAGAAGTCCCAAAGAAGCGTACCATCCAGATTGTTGCATGTCCAGAGTGAAGCATGGGGGTGGATCAGTGATGGTTTGGGCTGCCATATCATGGCATTCCCTTGGCCCAATACTTGTGGTAGATGGGCGCGTCACTGCCAAGGACTACCGAACCATTCTTGAGGACCATGTGCATCCAATGGTTCAAACATTGTATCCTGAAGGTGGTGCCGTGTATCAGGATGACAATGCACCAATACACACAGCAAGACTGGTGAAAGATTGGTTTGATGAACATGAAAGTGAAGTTGAACATCTCCCATGGTCTGCACAGTCACCAGATCTAAATATTATTGAGCCACTTTGGGCTGTTTTGGAGGAGCGAGTCAGGAAACGTTTTCCTCCACCAGGATCACGTACTACTACTAAGGGAGACTGAATGCTGAAATTATGTTAAAAAGTGTTTCCACTAAGTTTTAGTTTAAGGGTGAACACACTTAAGCAACCATTGCAGCTTTTTTACTTTTACACCCTTCTCCCCAGAACACATTTGCTCTTTATAAGCTAAATTATTCAGGCTATGCATCACAAGTAAAGTTGTAAAAAGCTTTCTACAGAGGTGTGTATACTTTTAAGATTCACTGTTTAGGGAATAAAACCACTCATTAGGGGGGATTTATTTCCTAATAAGGCTAAATTATTAAATCTATAAATGTGCATGGAGTTTTTTGTGTTGGCAATAAAGAAACAATGATAAAAACCATGATGCTTTTCCACCCCGTCACTTCTCATCAGCCCCTCCCTGGATGTGGGGTGAGAGGAGGGTAAAGGGGAGAGTTTTGGAAAGAGCTCAGCGTCCAGCGTTCAGACGGGCTTACGTGGGATCATGTGTCTGAGTGAATCAGAGAGCAGGGCAGCATTTGGCATGGAGTCACCTGACAGATGAGGCCTGTTTCCATCGCAACGCCGGGCCGGGGCGACGGGGTGATGCTGAGGAGGGGGCAAGACAACTTTGATGCAAACAGAAAACACAAGGTGTTATGAGAAGCTGAAATGTAACAGGGATTTTATTCTGAAGTAAAATGAAGAAGACACACATACACTCCCACACGGTGTTTGTATCCACGCAACAGTCCTCAGCAGCTTCTGGTCTGAGCTGCTTAACCACGCAAAGGCGAGAAATGCTGAAAGCTTTGTTGCTTCAATGAAAGCCCTCAATGAAATTTTCACAGCCGCCGCCACAGAGGAATGAATGAAGACGAAGCCTCTGAATGGGCGAGATGTCTGGGGGGAGAACTTACCTGGAGGAAGCTGGTTTTCATGCAGAGAGGATCGCTTACACAATTCATCTCCCACCAGGACCAGCTCAGCCCCAGAGGCTCTGCTGAAACTCTGCATTCATTCAGGATGCAGTGTGGATGAATTCATGCCCTCAAAGCAGAGGCAGAGTTTGTTCAGCAGCAGCAGAAACCCCACACAGCTGCATTCAATCAGTGGAACCGACTCAGGAGGCTTAATGGGTTTAGACTGATCCGCCACAACATTATGACCACTCACCTCAAATACTGTATTTACAGAAAAATCTTTTTACTCCCATCCAAGGGATTTGGATCTAGGGAATTTGGGGACCAGGTGAACACCTCAGACTCTTCATCATGTTCCTTGAGTCATTTCTAAACTGTTTGGAGGCAGCAGTTTGGGTGGGGGTGGAAAACACTGCATGTGTTAAAGTTATAGCACCTCCAGGATTGTTGGCACCCTTAAATCCTTTAAAATAAATTCCGCTTTCATTGCCATAGCATAATCTCACTGAGAAACTGAGCTTTGGATATTTTTTATTTTACCTCCCGTCTTCCTGAGTGTGCAGGCAACATAAACTTGGGTCATCACTTTTTGAGTTTCTTTAATCTGACTGTCAATATGGGCAAATAGATTTTTTTCTGGTGCCACTTATGAAGCTCAACAAACAGGTAGCTAATATGAGCAACATGTTCTCTTTGTCCTTCCTATTTTGCATGGTTTCCCTTATAATCGATTCATTAATTCATTGGTAATTTGAGGCCTTTTAATCCACATTGTTTACCTATTCTGAGTTTGATTTTTCTTTGTTGAGCCAATGAGAACAAACATTAGTTTCACATTGTGAAAAAATGAAATAAAAAAAACAGCAAAAATCTTAATTTCATTTTATGTATCCAGGCTGATCTGGAAAAAAGTTTCCACTTCTTAAATTATACATCTAAATCTCTAATTATTAACAATCCCACAAAGGTTCTTTCCAAGTCAAACGCTTCAAAGGACATCTTTTTCATTTTAAAACCATAAATAGTTTAACAATGTGTTAGGAGAAAATAAAAAGGAAATTAAATTTACCAAATAATACGCATCACAGAAATAGTTAAAAAACCGTCTCGTATTTTAGGTCTGTGATTGTCCGAATAAGAGACTCAGATAAAAAAAGATAACCATGGTATTCATATCAAATTTCTTAAAATTTTACCACATTACAACTACAAACCTCAGTGCATTTCAACTAATTCCAACAGATTTTATGCTTTAATCTGAACCTTTCTTTATAGACCCACCAGTCTTGGGTCTCTTGCAGCCTGTTTTATTTTTTACCTGGATTTCCCTCTGTTTGGCTTTGTCCAAAACCTTCCCCATAGCATGATGCTGCCACCACTTTGTTTCACCCCGACGATGCCGTGATTCAGGTGAGACGCCCCTAATGACTCGTGGCAAACGTTATTGGCTTTCTTCCTGCCCGTTTTCCTACCTTAGTTGTGGATCTCTGCAGCTCCTCCAGGGCAACCATGGCACTGTTGTTGCTTCCCTGATTAATTATCTGCTTGCCCGGCCGGTCAGTTTATATAGACGGCCATGTCTGGGTAGGTTTGGAGTTGTACCGTACTGTTTTCCATGTTCAGGTAATAGATTGAACGGAGCTCTGTGAAATGTTCAAAGCTTGGGATAATCAGTTGTAACCTAACCTGAGTCAGTAGGTGACTTGTGAAAAGATGTTGGTTGGACTGGATTTTTTTAGGGGTCTCCTCTTAAATGGGAATGAATGCAAACGTATCCCACAGTTTTAGATTTTTATTTGTCTTGTTAAACCACGTATTTTTTCCTTCCACTTGTGCACTTATTCCAATAATTCATTACTTTTATGTTGACCTATCCCATAGAGTTCCAGTAAAATACACAACAGTTTGTGGTTTTTATGTGGTTAAGTTCAAGTACTGCAAATACTTTTCACGTGATTGTATGGCTTTTTACTAACTATTTAATTATTATAAATAAAAACTGACCTGAAAATCAACAAACACGGTAGCTTCATAGAAAGGTCTGCAGCCACAACAGTTAAATAATTCATACTGATGATAAAACACAGCTTTACTGCCCTCTGCTGAACTCCTGCTGGAAATGAAACCTTTTGTCGCCACCAAAGCAGACTGACATCTTCTCTTACTGGAAGAAGTGAGAGACGAACGTGCTCTCTGACAGATCAGTCTGAATGAAGACCCATCGTCTGCAGTAAAAATAACATCAGGGCCGTTAGGCTTCACTTAAGACCTTTGTTATTCCTGATGGAGGCTGGAGCTGCTGAGGACGGGCAGCTGGAGCAGCTGAGATAAGGGAAACGGAGCAAAGTGATGGGGATGAGGAGGAGGATGGGGCTGTATTAGGTGGGTGCATGTGCGTTTGGGGTTAAAGGTGAACGCCACTACGGAGGGCAGGATGAGGCCGTAATTGCGCTGAGATAGCTCGCCGTCTGCTGTGATTGATAAGCAAAATGAGGATGAGATGGAGCGAAAAGTGGAGGTGGAGGAGGTCTGCCAGGCTTTAATGGCGGCATGCTGAGAAGCTCCTCAAGAGGAGGTCTCTCATGAATAATGCAGCCTAATTTAGTCCCACTAAGATGGGGGCAGCATTAAGTGGGGCTGCTGAGGTTCAAATCTCCAATCAGCAGATTGTGTTTTTTCAGTGCAGTTATTAGTTGGTTGCTTCCCCCTTTTCCACTGAGTTCAACTGGTAAACAGGCCAAAAGGTCAACAGCAGAAGCTCAGATTATGTTGGAATATTACTGCATGGAAAAAAATCAACACTACTTGTTTCTTTTTAAGAATGATAGCAGATTTGCTGCAAACCGCCAGCTCCAGCCACATGCCCACCTTCAGTGTTAAGGAAAGCGGAACCATTTTTTACAAGATCTGATTACACACAGGACTTTTAAACAGTTGTTAGCACTGATGCCTTGCATTAGGAAGGTCGAGGGTTTGAATCCTAGCCTGGAGTCTTTTTTTTTTTTATTATGAATTTGCATGTTCTGCCCGTGTGCATGTGTGGGTTCTCTGACTTCCCTCCCCAGTTAATATAAAATCTGACTGTTAAGGTTAATTGGTCTCAGGTGTGAGTGTGTTGCCCTGTGATGGACTGGCGACCTGCCCAGGGTGTACCCTGCCTCTCACCCAATGACCGCTGGAGATATGCACCCTCTCCTCCATGGCCCTGCATAACAAACTCACCTTAATAATGTTTGATTTATTAGGTTTAGTTAAATTTGAGTTACTTTATTCAGAAATATTTAATTGGCAGCTGAAACCAGTCTCCACTTGTTGGCATTTCCTAATGGGCAGGGTTGTGAGATAACCTACCAAGACATGGCAAAATTAAATATACAGAACAGTTTGACATTCTTGTGGTAACATTTCTTTATGCTTTTCTTTTGGACAATTCTGTAATTATTTTCCAGCCTTTCTTGAGGTCTTATTTGAACTTTGGCTGCAATTTTTCTAAATTTCAGTCCAGTACCTGACTCCTTTCAGTAGGGTTTTTATTGTTAATCTATTTAAATATAAGCCACAAAAAAAGCTGTTTTACCCCAATTATTAACCAGTGTTGCATCTGAGACAAGGGCATAGTGTAGATGATGATGGAGGATGAAGCATCTCCCAGGTATCATGTTTTCTTTGAAGGTTGCCATATTCCAGAAAATGTTCTTACACATCCTCCAAGTCAAAATCCTTCAACCTTCCCAGCCAAGGTTTAAAGTATAAATACAAAATGTATCGCATGTATTTCTACAATAGTCAGATGTTAAACTTGGGATCTGTAAACCCTACAGACTGGAAGGATGGAGCTTCGACCGACACATGAACTGACTGATGGATGGATGGACAAAATTTACGACCCAACTTAATTTAAAGGTTTAAGCGGTTTGGTAAATTTGGCAGTATTTAGAACCTCCTAGGAACTGAAACAAAGCCCTTAGAAAAGCTGTGTAAATATAAAAGCTGCAAACTCCACTAACTGAGGAAGATGAACAGATTGAAGATGAAACAAATGGTTAAAAAATGGAAATAAAATTTTTTTACCCATGTTAATTTCTTTTTCCATCCATAGTTATAGGAACTCTGAATAGTCCGATGCTGCTTTTGTCCCCATTTTGTTAAGCACACATGACCCAGTATGCTGTGTTGTTCATCCCTTTGTACTTAACATATGCAAACTTAATTTATGAGTGGAATTAATAATCCTGGGGCACTGAGCAGCTCGGTGGATGGGAAGCTGCAACATTTATGAAGGAAATAGTCCTCGATGCTGCGGCCCCGGGTTCAATTCCTGACCCCAGGCCATTTACTGCAAATCTACCTCCTCTCTTATTCCTTCTTCCTGTCAAGTTACTGGTGAATAAAGGCCACCAGCGCCACACAATCATTAAAAACATCATTCTCACTTTTTTCCCCTACAGTGGTTGGCTAACCATCTAGATGCTTGTATGCAGTCCATCTCTCCTGGGTATCATGGTGCATAAATCTACACCGGCAGATATCTACAGACCAAATTACTTTTGTGTAAACATGCTTTGTAAATTAAATGTCAAACTGGTCACCAGCACAGATGGCGGCAGTTCATTTTGCAACCCGACATTTAAAGGACATCTCCCTGCACAGAAAAGTCATTTATCGAGAATATGTTTCAAAGGCAAACAAACAAAATCTGCTAAAAACAAACGACCTTTCTGGTTGGTCTGACACTGCAGAAATAAAGCAGCTACATCTCAGAATGGGGACAAAACAAGAACACTCCACAACAAATTACTGCATAGTCTTTATTTAGAATACAGCTGCAAGGACAGAAAGGGAGGAGTAAGCAGGAAAACATGCACAGTGATGTTCTTACACCAAATAGGATGACAGTAACTTAAATCATTACAGTAACATAAGTCAGGAAGTCACAATAACTAGAAGAGAAATCAATAAAACTGCATCTAAAAAAATGCACTTTGATGCTTTAAATCAACCCCATTATAAGCAAAACTGCATCACACTACCACCATAATCTGATCTCATGTCTACTGTTAACCAGTCACCTTACCTCTTCATTGATTATACAGAAACCATCAAAACCACAGAACGATTATCCGGGTTCCCTTAAATACAGTAATCTTCATTAAATTACCACTAATCCAGAACACAATGTACTGATCAGTTTAAGTATACGGATCCAAAACCAGCAAGTTATCAATCTAGACCAATAGATTAATGGCGATTAAAACTTTAAAGGTGAACTGATATGACAGTTTACAGCCTTAAAACGCCCTCTAATGGAGAAGAGAGTTACTGCAACCAGAAAGAAGGAGGACAATAAACTTGTGAAGAGAAACTGCAGGGTGAGCTAAAGCGGGACAGCTTAAAGGTTCTGGTCGTTCTCGTGGAAACGGTGGAGATGATCAGCATACCTGGGAGAAAAGAAATGGAGAAAAGCATGTTTTTTTCTTTTTAATTTACAGTAAGAAACTGAAAACTCCTGCCAGATTGAGCCTGGTAAGCTAAGAACAGGAATGCGTGCATACTGTTTAGCACAGAAAGCTGTGCAGTCTCTGCCGATACTCTCGCTCCAAGCGGTCTTGTACAGCACCTGGAAAAATCCAATATCAGAAAAGATGAGCCCTGTTTCTCTGAAGTTAAACTTAAAACTATATTAACGGTGTTTTATTGGGAAAAAACCCACCAAGAAGACCAAACAGTGCAGGAACAGGGTGTAGAAGAAGGCGATGGTTCTGGCCATCTTGTTGGAGAGGATCACACGACCCTGAAAACAGAACAGCGTCTCTAGGGCTGAGTTGCATCAAACACTTTCAAACAGAGAGATTATTTTTCATAGATTGAGACGCACCAGGCTGAGTGTCGCTTTGTCCCAAGGGCTGAGGCTCAGGTATCGGCGCTGACGCTCCTGAACACAACAGAACATTATCATCACCCAACAGCGGGGGATGCTTAAAACCCAACAACAGTCAAGTCTCCAGCTAGTCCCATTTTCAGGCTTTAAATTCAAGTTTTTTTCAAGCATCTTCCAGGCAAATGTTTAAGATTTTCTAGCAGTTATTAGCAGCGATAAACTGCAGTTAGTTCTGTTACTGATGATATCACCTCCTCGTCCCAATAAGGTCAAAGGTCGTTTGCAACTAAGAACCTAGATTAGATTTTGTAATGAATTGCCCAATTTTAATTCAGGTTTATCAAACTATTTATGAAGAGAGACTCTACTCAGAAGACTGTGCTTCTCTTTATGGATGTTCTGATCCAATCTAGGGCTCTGGATTTGGATTAAGGTTTTGTTATAACTAATCTGTAGAAATCAGAGGTAACGTCAGCGTCATACCTGTTGGTGTACCGTCTGATTTTAACACACACAGCTTGCAAAAGAGTGTTATAGGCTGAGCACATTACTTTTTGTAGAGTAAAAAAAAAAAAATCTTATTTTTCTGACAAACCTGGGCCTTCCCCAGTAATCTAAACGTTTTTCACCATTAACCTTAAATGAAAGTGAAAGAGTAAGTGCTACATTATTGTGTTATTAACATAGATTAGAATATTAACATAGACTGAGTAGTACTGGGGTAACGTACTATTTTACTGCGTCTACGTAACACAGATTTTGAGAACATTACTGTTTCCCCTTCGCATTTGATGCATCGTCCTGTGCTCAGAGATTATACTTTGCCTTTTAAAGGTGTTGTACTACAGTCGTATGTTAAACCATCAAATATTTAACATAAAGCATATTTTAACGTTCAACTAATCGTCATCACGATATCTACATGTGCAATCATAAAGGATTGTTTGGATGCAATATTTGGTGGAATGGTGCGTTCAGGTGTCATGTGTAGGGCCATTGTCCAATTTCAAAGGAAACAAACTGCTACTACGCTTCCCAGCATGCACTGCAGCTTCCGTCACTGCCAGAAGTGATAAATAGCAGCTGAAGCCAAAGCTTGGGGTTACTCCAGAGTGAACCGTCATCGGTCACGCAAAGGAAGCAATATCTGGAGAAACAGAAGCTGGCAGGCAGGTTTACTCGTCTCCCTACAGGCCATCAGTGGAAGAGCTTATTATCATTGGTTTTTAAAGTAACAGTTTCATAGAATAGCGCCTGCTTAATTAGATGGAAGCTGTTATTTATGGATGGATGGAAGGATAGATGGATATCTCTATCTATATATCTCTATATATGGATATATCTACATCTTGTATATATCTATCTATCTATATAGATATATCTATCTATCTATATAAAAGTGTGTCCTACGTGTTTGTCTGATAGAGTTGACAATAAACTGACTTTGAAATTTTCCTGTATTTGTTGAGGATGTAATATGTAAAACCTCTTTCAGCCTAAACTGTTCTGGGAGCTGTAAATGTTCCCATCATCATGGAAAAACAATTATTTTATTAGTTATTTGTTTAGTCTAAATGATCACTGATAAAACTTAACAAAAAAAAAAGAAAAAAAAAGAAAAGAGATTAAACTGAAGTTCAAGAAAAAAAGGTTTTGCTCATCATTTTATAAAGAAGGCCAAATTACTAAAACAGTATTTTAGTTTTACCAACCCAGCAATCATTTGTTACAGGGTTTCCACATCATTCACACTTTTCCAGACAGAATATTCTACATTTTTTCCATACGTTTTTAGTTTTTTAAGACATTTCAGAAAGAAACCTTTGCCTAGTTAATTTTTTCCCTCCCTCCACAAATCATTAAGAAAATGACTTTCATTTTTTTGGCATCAGGACAAGCAGCTAAAATCTGTAATAGTGAAAAATCTGCAGCAGATCATCCTAGAATTTAGTCACGGTTTGTGAACAATAATATATTGATTTCACAAAAAATCCCTAGAAATATGGATTTCATTGGTAAACCGAACCCAGTTCAAGAATCTTGGGTCCAGTTTACCCCCAAGACAAAAGCATCTAAAAGGCCAAAAAGCAGTGAAATGGCACCTTTTAGGTGTTTATTTGTTAGTAAATCATAAAACAAATTGATCAATAAGTATGAAAAGTTAAGGTTGCACTGTGCCAATGAATCAGAAACACTGAATCAGACACTGAGGAATACCCTACAGTTATCTACAGGTCCTTCTCAAAATATTAGCATATTGTGATAAAGTTCATTACTTTCCATAATGTCATGATGAAAATTTAACATTCATATATTTTAGATTCATTGCACACTAACTGAAATATTTCAGGTCTTTTATTGTCTTAATACGGATGATTTTGGCATACAGCTCATGAAAACCCAAAATTCCTATCTCACAAAATTAGCATATCATTAAAAGGGTCTCTAAACGAGCTATGAACCTAATCATCTGAATCAATGAGTTAACTCTAAACACCTGCAAAAGATTCCTGAGGCCTTTAAAACTCCCAGCCTGGTTCATCACTCAAAACCCCAATCATGGGTAAGACTGCCGACCTGACTGCTGTCCAGAAGGCCACTATTGACACCCTCAAGCAAGAGGGTAAGACACAGAAAGACATTTCTGAACAAATAGGCTGTTCCCAGAGTGCTGTATCAAGGCACCTCAGTGGGAAGTCTGTGGGAAGGAAAAAGTGTGGCAGAAAACGCTGCACAGCGAGAAGAGGTGACCGGACCCTGAGGAAGATTGTGGAGAAGGGCCGATTCCAGACCTTGGGGGACCTGCGGAAGCAGTGGACTGAGTCTGGAGTAGAAACATCCAGAGCCACCGTGTACAGGCGTGTGCAGGAAATGGGCTACAGGTGCCGCATTCCCCAGACCTGGGCTACAGAGAAGCAGCACTGGACTGTTGCTCAGTGGTCCAAAGTACTTTTTTCGGATGAAAGCAAATTCTGCATGTCATTCGGAAATCAAGGTGCCAGAGTCTGGAGGAAGACTGGGGAGAAGGAAATGCCAAAATGCCAGAAGTCCAGTGTCAAGTACCCACAGTCAGTGATGGTCTGGGGTGCCGTGTCAGCTGCTGGTGTTGGTCCACTGTGTTTTATCAAGGGCAGGGTCAATGCAGCTAGCTATCAGGAGATTTTGGAGCACTTCATGCTTCCATCTGCTGAAAAGCTTTATGGAGATGAAGATTTCATTTTTCAGCACGACCTGGCACCTGCTCACAGTGCCAAAACCACTGGTAAATGGTTTACTGACCATGGTATCACTGTGCTCAATTAGCCTGCCAACTCTCCTGACCTGAACCCCATAGAGAATCTGTGGGATATTGTGAAGAGAACGTTGAGAGACTCAAGACCCAACACTCTGGATGAGCTAAAGGCCGCTATCGAAGCATCCTGGGCCTCCATAAGACCCCAGCAGTGCCACAGGCTGATTGCCTCCATGCCACGCCGCATTGAAGCAGTCATTTCTGCAAAAGGATTCCCGACCAAGTATTGAGTGCATAACTGTACATGATTATTTGAAGGTTGACGTTTTTTGTATTAAAAACACTTTTCTTTTATTGGTCGGATGAAATATGCTAATTTTGTGAGATAGGAATTTTGGGTTTTCACGAGCTGTATGCCAAAATCATCCGTAATAAGACAATAAAAGACCTGAAATATTTCAATTAGTGTGCAATGAATCTAAAATATATGAATGTTAAATTTTCATCATGACATTATGGAAAGTAATGAACTTTATCACAATATGCTAATATTTTGAGAAGGACCTGTATAAGGGAACAAAACTATTTGGACTCTGTAATGAGAGCATTAAGAACGGTTTGGTATGAGTAAAGTGAGCGGCGTGTCTCATACCTTCTTGCCGAAGGAAGCAAATGGATCCAGTCTCTCCTCGTACTGGGAGGAGTAGCGCATCACAGTATCATCGCTGCCTCCAGTCTACAACACAGTAACATGGACAGATCTCAGCTTCCTTCATTCATTCTTTGGAGTTTAATTTCCAAAAGAGCGTGAAGACGCACTCTGCCGGGGTAACTCTGCAGGAACTTGATTTTCTCATAGAGCTTGATGTTGTCGGCCCTCAGGCTGTCCAGCTCGCCCTGCAGGGCCTGCATGGTCTGCTGCATGGAGCGGTTCTCCTGCAGGGGTCAAGAAGGGATCGCACGATGAGGATTTCATTCAGCAAAAACAAACAGGGATACATTCGTGACCTCTGTGTCTGACTCACAGCTTCCAGCTCCTGGTTGCGGGAGCGGAACCTCTCCCTTTGGCTGGAGATGATGGAGAGCAGAGAGTCCATCTGGCCCTGAGGAAGCTCAGGATGGGGGCTCATGCCAGAACCTGGAGATAACAGGCTGCAGTGATTAAACAAGACACCTAAAGGCAATCATTTACTCTTATTGTTTAAATGCATGTGTTGATCTAAAACTATGATTTATGGTATTTTTTTATCTGTCTAAAGACAGAAAGCATGCAGTCTGACACCAGCATCAGACATCACATCTAGTCTGTGATCTGAGAGGCAGATTTAAACAGAAACATCGGCCATTATTACAGATTTACTTTCTTTCAGGAACAGTTTTGGGAACATGCCTAAACCATAACCCTTCAGCATTTGTCAGTTGCAGCAAACCTACAGTAATAAGAGCAAATCAGAACACTAAGGTTAAAATAATGGTCTATTTTTTTATTATTAGCGTAATGTTGGACTTTTCCTTTAATAATAAAGGTGAGAGTCAGGTCCGGCATCAGCCTTTGGCAAGGTTTTTTTCTGCATTGAGATCTTGGCAGCGGGCCGGATTGCTATCAAGCTGTCACAGAAACTTTGCTTCTCATTGATGACCCCTGAGCCAAATCAAAGAACACCAGCCTTTCTGCTTCTAAAGGCCTGGTTGTGTAAGCAGGACGCTGTCCATGTCTTCATTTTGATCTCAATGCCACGGCAGCTCAGATTCGGCATAAACAAAGTTTTGCTCTCCTTCTGATGCTGCGTTTCCTTACTGTACTTTTTAAAAATCACAGTTTAGCTAATGTATCTGTATAGTTACTAATTTAGAGGGAGTATACATTTATTGGGAATAGAGAGATGTCCTAAATGAATAATCTCTTCCACCCATCTTACATACCCTCCTCACTTTCCATGTAAAGCTATTGCTGCCATTGCTGTGTTTTTCCATTAGAAAGTACACCTGGTCGAGTGCTTCCATGTTTATCTGCATCTCGTTTCTTAATGTAGCTGACATGATGCACCTTTTGTCCTCATGGCCTTTTGTTTTGAACGGTGTCTCTTTCCTGGACGACTCCCTTCTGCTGCTGACTGCCTATCCTTGTCTTTCCCTTTCCAATAAAAGCTACTCCTGGTCCAATGCTTCTGTAGACCAGCTTATCTACTGAAACTATACAATCAACTGAATTTGACTGGGCAGTTTTATAATTACGTCTGAAATGGACTAAATCTGTGCGGTCATGTTGGAATGAATCTGCTAAAAATTGGACTCAATCTGTAAAAGTGCCTTGATATGACATTTGTTGTGAACCGATCCAACATAAATAAAGTGAGCTGAATTTAACCTGACAAATTTACAAACCTGTAAACGCTGCGGAGGCCTCTTTGATTGGTTCCGGGATGCTACCCATGCCGCTGACCTCCGACCCATCCGCGTTGGGCCGCGACAGGGAGGACATGGTCTGGATGGTGCTCAGGTCGTGCTCCAGTTTCAGGATGAGCTCCTTCTGCTCGGAGCTGGTGCGCACTGCGGCGGAAAACTCCACCTGCAGCTCGGAGTAGCGGCCTGTGGAGCGCACAGATCATTTATAGATTATACACCTCAGACCCATTACTCTTTAGAACGTACTAGAAGTATCTAAACTGACTCACCTGAGGAAGGCAGCTGAAGGAGTCCAAAACACCTCTGAAACCCTAACAATTAATTTAAACCTCAACTAGCCTGTTTCTCTGAGAATACTTTTTGTTTGGGGATTACCCGCATGTTCAACAACAAGAAAGAAAAAACAACAAAAGCACACTTTTAGTATTTGTATAAAAGAGATTTACTTCAATTATCACACCTAGGGTGCATGTGAATAATAATGATGAATCAAATGTCAATCATAACAAATACATTGTGAACGTTTCATACAGTGATATTGCTTTTCAATGTCGTAGAAGGGACTGTTTTACAGTGCTGAGAACAAACATGATACGTTTAGTAAATAGAAAGCTAAAAGAAACAATGATACATGAGGAAATAAACCAAACAGAGGGACACCCCGAAGGACAGAGAAATAAAAGCATCTCAGGAGTGACAGAAGTGCTGAAGAAACCACTTATTAAAAAAAACAGAATAAAAACATTGTAACATCCCTTTACAGTCATGCAGCCTCTTGTACTACGACACACACGTCCGCTCGCTCGCACGCACACACTCACAAAATAAGCAGTGGGAGAAGTTATGAGGATTATTACTTTCACGTTGTTGATGGCGGGTTGGAGAAAATCATCTAGAAACACTCTGAACCTGCTAAAGCCTCAACGAGTATCTTAAAGCTTTCCAAAAGAGGGAGGAAGAGGGGGTGGGGGTATACAGGGGGGTGAAGATCTCCCTCCGGGTCATTTGGTTGTCAGACTACACTGTGGTTCAAGCTATGAACGAACAGAAGCGACGGCACTAGGTAGCAACACAGAAATCTGCCGACCACCTCTCAACCGAAGCGGAGAACTACGTCACTATTTGGCTTTTTTTTGTTGTTGTTTTCTTTTTTTTTTTTGCTTCTTCTTCTTTACGTCTTGAAATGTTTCTCATTTCCAGAGAAACGAGAAACATCTGTCAACATCTGTTGAAGTCACTGGCCGAAGTGTGAAGTAACTAAGAGATGATGGCTTAAGACTTCAAATGAGCGGTGAGAGGGAAAACAAAGTGGACGGGCCGGGGGAGGGATGAGGGTATTGTGCTGTGCTATGTGTAAATAAATGTATTACTGAGTGTGCTATGTGTACAGCACCGCTGATTCAGAAAGTGTTTCCTTACAAAAAACCCACCTCATAGGATATATTCTAAAAGTATTACAAAAAACATCTGAGGTTTCGCTTTTTTTTTCTCGTTTTTTTCTCCTGAATGTGGTGACCAGTGCTGCTGCTGCTGTTCCGGCTTCCAACACAACGAACTACTACATCACAACAGATCATACAGTAAAGCTTTCACAACTTCAGAAAACATGATATGATAAACAGCATCTGTTACACCTTTACAATGTTATTCAACAGTGTATAGAATCATCTGATTTAAATTTGTAGAAAAATATCTGTGGATCATGGAAAAGTCCTGAATCGTCCCTTCTCTCCTCTCTCCTGCCTTCAAAACGAGAAGCGCGCTGTGACAAAAAGCGAATCAGTCGGCTCCATATTTACACCCGCCTCTCATGTTTTACCTCCCATTAGAATTGGCACGCGTCATTATCAACACATGTAGTGCCGTTATTAATGTCACAGCAAAACCTGACGTAAAACTAAATCATTACAAAAATGCCCCGTGAATAAATTCAGTGTTCTTACAGTGTATGCTGCTGTTTCTGCATGCTTCCTCCTTCATTCAATGCTCTGGCTTTTGCTTTGCTGCTAGTTTATGTACAACAGAAAACGCATTGAGGGGTGGGTGGGGTGGGTGGAGGCAGGGGAGATGCCAAACACAAGGATCTAGACTGAAATATGACTGCGGCTCCGTCATAAGAACACACGTTTGTGTCGCTGCGCTCTGACAAACATTTTCAGTACCAAAATGAAGTTAGTGGAAGGTGGATCTGGAGTGAGACATCAGCTGAAACTGTCTATTGACATCACTAGTTTGGTGCCCTGCTTGGCAGATAAAGGCACGAATCTGATGATCTCACGTGGTTCAGGCAAGCTGATGGAACTGGCTATAAAAACGGGCGATGGTTTAAGTGCTTCGTGTTTTACGGAGGCTACTGGTTAGTGTGAAACACGCCGTGGTGGCCCGGTCCAGAGCCGCCTGGAGAAGGACCTCGGCATGCCGCGGAGGGCGGATGTCTCACATCGTCCGTCCGCAGGAGGAGACAATGATTCAATGAGTCTGACGACCGTAGGTGCATCTCGGTAGATTTGAAGTTTTATTGAAAACTAATTTTCAGTAATTCAACTTTATTTTGGGTCATTTCTAAGATTTTAGCTTACAGCCAACAAAAACCCCAAATTCAGTTTCTGAATTTGTTTTGGTCCACGATGTTTTATTTAAGTCCAAAGTCAAAGCAGACGTCTACCAGAACGTTTTAGAACACTTCATTGCTGTGTGACGATGCCAGTTTAATTCTCCATCAGAACCTGGTACAGAACCATAGTACAGAAAGACAGTAAATGAACATGCTTTCAGTAGACCCACATTTCTTCCCAAAATATTCCTCTTTATTAGTCTAATGCAACAACTCTCATTTTTAAGAACTGAATTTTAGGTTTTTATTAAGTGCAAGTTGTAACCATCAAAATGAATGGAAATAAGCACCTTCAATATATCACATAATGTAAAATGAACGTATAAGAGTTTGACTTTTTAGAACTGAGTGAATGAAATAACCTTTCAATTATATTCTAAATTACTGAGACGCGCCTGTTTTAGAAAATCCAATTTGAGCAAACGTATCAGTGCAAAGACCATGTCGGCTAATCTGGATGAACAAGTCAGGAGAAAGGGGAAGCTTAAGTATGGAGATCAAAACAGGTGGTCACTCATAATATCTACAACTGTACAGGACAACAACTTATTGTGTCACACAGTCATCTGTAGTTTGGACAGGATTACAGTTTATCGTGTGTTTGACCTGGGCACAGCCATCTTATTATTTTTTTAGTGTTCAGATGCGGATAAGAGTCTGTGCTTGGCTTACAACCACTATTAAAAATAAAGAAAAGGCAAACACCTCCTAGGATCCCTGGGATCGTACTCCGTAGTAGTGTTTACAGACCCTGTCCGAGGTTTAAGTCATAAAAAGATCCTCAATAAGTGCTTAGTTTGCTAACTGCAATAGAAATTCTGCATAATCATAGGCTGGCTATCTCTGCTCGATATGGCGCAGCACGTCCTGCTCGCTGGTACGCTTCTCTAATCTCAATTTGGCAGATATGACCTCTTTCCAGTGAGCATGCGTTCTCAAGTTTAGGTAATTTGATTTGACCTTTTTGACTAAATGAGTACAAATTCGGACCGGTTAATCGTGTTCGTGTGATTAATGGCTCGGCGAAGTCTGGCTAAAGAAAGAGCTGCGTGCCCTGCTGAGTGTTAGTGTTGAAGTTGCCCAAGGAAGAGAAGCAAAACATCATTATCCCAGAATAGAAACAAATAGAACGACATATATTCAGTGATCTTGATATGTCCTTTGATTCTTTAGCTAGCAATTTAAGAGCATAACAGTTGTGGTAAGAGCTTTTATGCTTATGGGAGCATGAACTGTAGCAAACACATTTCCAAAGCTATTGAAATGACACTAAACTTTAGGATTCATGAATATACAAACAAATGAGAACTAGTACATCTTTGTAAATATTAACCAATACTGCCGGCAGTCTATACGTCTAATAATAAAAATGTTACTTGCCCTCAGGAACAGTATAATCCCTTAAAAAATAGACAACTCATATGATAAGACATTAAATGAAAAAAAAAAAAAAAATACAGCACCTATAAATAAGCAGAATAAAAACCAAACTATAAATGCAAAATAGCAATAAAACCAAGCTACAGTAAATCATAGTATTACACTACTTTGTGAGAAGGTTAATGCAATGGTAACGCATCAAACAGCTTAAAGAAGGGTGTCAGTTGTGCACTAGTAGTGTGTGCAAGTAGATATACAAATATGACCCCACTCATTGAAAACGCCCAACGCTCCTCGATCGCTCACACACGAGCATGCGCATGTCCGTGCATCCATGCAAACTTGCACGCACACACACAAAGGGGGAGGCAGTGGGCTGACAGGCACTGAGGGCTTGTTGTGGACAGGGGAGGGAAGTGATATGCCTTAAAAGTTTGTAGTGTTTACAGTAGAATTCAATGCAAAAAAGACATACATCCCTGGATACTGGAAAGACAGAAGAGTGGAAACTACTCACAATCAGGAAAGAGCGGAGGAGGACGAGGGGTGGGGGTGAACTCGCGTCGACGGAAACCAGCAGAAAGTACACCACAATCGAGCTCAGCAGTTAAAATGTGCTGAAACCCTTCTTTTTTTCAGTCAAGATTTATAATATATGTCTTTACTGCGTGACTTGACCTCAACCCTGACTTACATGCAGGCAAGTATAAATGCACACAAAAATATACACACACACACACACACACACACACTCTTCCTGATTTGGCCTATAAAAACATGTTTGTGAACAGAGAAAGTTTCTTTTTGTAAGTGGTGCAAACGCACACCCAGCTGTGACGTGCACAACCTAACAAACCAACAAGAGAAACACGTACAGCATCACCATGTCAGACAACTACAGTACTACATGGATTCACCGTATTGTGTCTCAACAACGCAACATTATTCCATTTTAATTTGCTTACTTTTTTATTTTAACAATAACTTGTTACTCTCTTCTTTTCTGTTGTTTTGTTCTTATTAAAAAGGCTTCCTAAAATTCCCTATTTTGTACTCTTTAGAGTCGATAGACTGTGCAATCTCTTATTGGCAACCAAATTGCAGTATCAAAAACAGATCATCCTCAATCCTAAAAAGAACGGTCAGAAGAAGGCAGAAAAAGCCGCCTTCTTCCGTCCTTCCGCTTCAGGTGAGTGCGTATGTTTGTGAGGAATTAAAATGATCCTTCTGGCCATCACATGGCTGTCAGCAGGACAGGATATGGGACAGAACAGGTCAAAGTTCATCTGTCTTATTTTCAGTAACCATGGCAGCTCGGCCAGCAGGCATTCTACTAACCCTCGTAAGAGTGTAGGAGTGACTTAAAGAAAACATGGTGTCGCCGAGAAGAGAACACCATACGCACCACATTTAGGTGTATACACACTCACACACATAAAACACAAACACAGGTGCACACTGACACAACCCCTAACGTACAAACACACACACAGTGAGTGAAAAAGGCAAAGGGTTTGTAACAGTCACTCTACAGTGTGAAAAAATGAGGCGTCTCACTGAGTGAGGGGAGGTTTGTGGACACTTGGGAGGTGAGAAGAAAGAGGGGAAAAAATCTCCTTTAAGAAAGTGAGAGTTCTTGTAAGAGAGTTTCTGTCTCTATCTATCGTCTATCAGTGTCTATCACTGTGACAGCTGCTGTGTCAGGCCTTGCCTGTGATACTGAGTCCAGGTTCGAACCCCAGCTGCGGGTCAGACCCCAGCTCAGGACTAACCAGTCTGGTGCACCAGTGGCTGGTGATAAGGGGAGGTACAGCAGGGCCAGAGGCCAGCAGGACGGCTAAGTGCTTTTTCTCAGTACAAAAACAAAACTCAGTTTAAAAAAAACAGGAGAGAGAATTCTCTTATTTTGTTCTTCTACGTACTCAGTAAAATCTTCTTTAAGGGTTTTGCCAACCACTCTTTGCTTCTTTCCTGCTTTTTGGAAAGCTTCTATGCAATAAAAATGGCTGCTGAGCTTGACTTTGGCTGTGTCCACTCTCCGACTGAAACAGAGCAGGAGGGGTCCAAGGTTAGAGGTCGTGAGGTTATGAGACGATAAGGATGGGGAGGGTCAGGGAGAGCTAGAACTCCCACTCTGAAGGATCCTCTTTGCTGGCAGCCTTCTCCAGCCTGTGGATGATGTTATTGAGATTGGCTGCCTTCTTCTTGCGCAGATTGTTGTCCCTGGGGTTTCTGGTCGGGCCAGAGGCTGGGATGTTTGTACTCGAGGCAGAGCTAGTGGAGGATGCCTCTGTGAGGCTGAAGATGCCCAGTCCACTTTGTCCACAGCTGGAGCCTGGTCCAGCTAAGCCTGAGGTGGTGCAGTCTAACTGTGCGGGGGAATTATTAGAGGCCCCTGCCTCGGACTCTACCTCCATTCCTTGGTCTTTGCATGCTCCTCTGTGATCCTCCAGGCCAATCCCCAGTCCCTGGCGGGTCTCGACTGTGCCCTCAGATTCTGTCCCGTCACAGCTGTCCCCTTCTCCTGATTTGCACCCACGGAGAGAAGGAGAACCCCCCTCACTGCCGGGCCCTACCCCTCCAGCTGCCTGGATCTCCTCTATGAAAAGTTCTCTTCGGATGCGTGACCTAGAGTAGAAACACAAGTTCAATCCAGTGTCAAAGTCTGAAGTGTTGGCTGAAAAATCTCTAAATTGCTTTATAATATTTCATAAAGAACTAAGAGCAAAACATGTTGTTCACACGGCTACAATTTGCAGCTAATTTACTTGTGAAGAAGTTAAAAAAAAATAATCAAGCAAGAAATTATTCATTTGTATAGACCTTTCCACATCCTTATTAATGATCAGGTGCTTATCAAAATCAACATAAAAACACACAAATATAAAAGCATAAAAAACAAGAAAGATAATAGCAGAAGTGCCACCACTTTTTTAAGCATTCAAAGTCTGTCAGAATAAAAAAGTCTTGAGCTTTGATTTAAAAAGGTCAAGTTCAGCGATAGACTGAAGATCTAGTGGAATCGGACCCCAGAGTTGATGTGCGGCCACTGAAAAAGCTCGGCCAGCCCTACGTATGTACTTTGTCCATGGCACTGTGAGTAAATGTTGACTGTCTGACCTCAAGGACCTGGTGCGAATAGAAAAGCTCAATAACTCGAATAAATAAAAGGGAGGTAAGGCCGTTAAGAGCTTTAAAAACAAATAAAAGTTTAAAATCTATTCTAAAACGGATTTGTTGAAGATAAAATTGTTGTTTCTGTGTGGGAGCGTTCTGAACAAGCTGAAGGCAACTAATGGATGACCGGGGGACACAGACATAAAGAGCTTTGCAATAGTCGATTCTGGAACCGATAAAAGCATGAACAGCCTTCTCAAGGTCACAACAGTTTACCAAAAGGTTTGACCTTCGTTAGAAGGCGTAGATGATAAAGCCAGACTGAACTACAGAGGCGATTTGTTTGTCAATTTTAAGCCCTTGTCAAATATGACCCCTAGGCTTTTGACACAGTTGTTGAATTTCTCCAGTGCGTCAGTGGCAGCTTTGTCATCAAATAAAATCCATTCTGTTTTTTTTGTTCATTTAAAAATAAAAAAGGTTCTGGCTTAGCCACTGGTTGGTTGCAGAGGTGCACTCAAAGAGAATGTTGTGGTTTACTGCATTCTGGCCTTAAGGGTAAATAAATCTGCAAATCATCTGCATTGCAATCGAATTTGATATTGTTCTGGGTTATGATTGACCAACTAGCAACATATATAAAAGGAAAAAAGCAGAGGGCCTAAAATGGAGCCCTGTGGCACTCCACATGAAAGAGGAGCAGTAGAGGAGAAGCCATTAAACATGACAGAACAGGTTCTGTCAGTCAGGTGAACAGTCATGTAGACAAGACAGGAGGACAGAGTGGTCCACCGTAATGATTTATTTGAACCACCCTTTCATCACGGTCGAGTGCAAATAAAATATAGCATCAATTCATTTTAAAAACTAAAATTTGGCACACGGGTTTGACTTTGTTGTGGATATTCTATGATCCCCACATGTTAAAAGTTATATATAGAGGGTCACAAATATAAATACAACACCTTTATATCTGGTTAAATGTCCTTTAGTGAAATCCACCTCAAATGAAAACCTTCTGTAGCCATCAACACTCTTCTGACATAAATCTGGCTGGATATTTAACCACCATTTTAAATCCAGAAATGGGAGAGCTCATTTAAATTGGTTGGTTTGCCAACATTGACCGGGCTTTAAATTGCTCATGAATGTTCAATAGGATAGAGGTCAGGATAATTGAGGTCAAGCAACTCGATATTAGCCTGCTTCATCCATTTCAAAACCAGTTCTTCCAGTTTGTGGTTTCCTCCATCTGACCCAAACTGCCACCCTCAGATAAAAGGAAATCTGTTGGGATGTTTAGAAAAACCCAGAAACCACTAAAGGCTCAACCTGGCATGAACTGGAAACGGCTGGAACACCAGAGTGAAGCAAGTAGTATTTCTCCATGGAAAGAGAGAGTGAATCTCTACCAAAATCTTCACCTTCAGGCAATAATTGAAACTGTCAGTTATCCACATGGAGAAGCCCAACAAGCATTCTGAAGAAATGTTTTATGGCCAAGATAAGGCATTAAAACATAAGAAAACTGTAACGATATCGAGCATAGTGGCAACAGCATCATTCTGTGGGGGTGTTTTGCTAACAAGGGTATCTGATTGTGGAAAATGGAATGAAAAAGGAGGACTTCCTCCAAATTCATACACTTTACCCCAACAGCGAGATGGACACAGTTGGGTTGCCCAACAGGGAATTATCCCAAACGTATATCTGATCTGGTTTTGGAGTGGATAAAGCAGGACAACGTCAAGATTCTCGAATGTCCGTGGCCTCAACACTATTAAAGATTTGTCCACTTTGTTTAAAAGCCAGGTCTGTACCAGCAAAACGGTCCGTTCAAATGAACCATTTCTGCCTAGAAGATTGGTCAAAAATGTAAATGCAGCAGGTAATATTCAAGTTTTCGCTTTTGAGCACTAACCTGTAATTATGAAACCAGTTGATGACCGTACTGGTTTTCAGGTTGAGCTGGGAGGCCAGCTCCTCAATGGTTTTAGGGGAAGGATAGGGCTTCTGCTGATACGCCTTTTTTAGGGCCTCCTTTTCCTCGGGGCCTAAGACCACCCTGGCCTTCTTCAGCTGCTGCTGTCCTCCTGGGCTCTGGGAGCCCTGCATGTAATCTGGCCCCGACAAAACTCCTTCCACAGAATGGCCGTCGCTCAGAGAGCTCAGTCGCCTTTTCATGTAAGCTGGACAACAGAAAAACATCAGGAAGTTAATACATCCAAAGAGAAGGTATGCAACAAACAGCTAAGATGACAACCTTGATAAAAACTAAACAAGGTGCAGCTTTAATTAGTTAAAAGAAAGGCAAATTTAAATTAACATGTGCTTTGCATGTACATATTTAAACAATAGACTATAAATACAAAAACAGCCACAGAAATAACAGGTGACATTTTGATCCAATCTCTATTATTATTGCATTATCAAATAACAAGCAGCTGTGTAAAACGTATTTGTTAGAAACACACTGTAGAGAGCAGGCCTCAGATCGTAAAATCTGCATAAGAAGAAGGATAGTTTTGACCAAAAAATTGTTTTTTATTGCTTCTTGTATGGAAAAGTGTTTAAAACTACATTTCTTTTTGGAGATGCATTAAAATCTGGCTAAAAGTGATAAAAAAAAATGGGTGATACTAGAAGTAGAACTGAGCAACATATCAAATTACAATAATCATCACAAAAGCAATGGGAAAATATGCAAAGGACTGACTGGTCAAAAATTAGGAGGCTATTGAATTTTGAAGTGCCATGCATTGATGCTCTGCATGCACATAAAGTATTACCGTAGCTTGTTTTACTGATATCATGCAGGCCTAATTACAGGTTACCGTAAAAATGATGCAAAGACCTGATAATCAACTGTTTTAGTACACTCATGTACCACTAGAGGGTGATCTTGCCCTTCTCAGCATTTTTAACAACAAATGCATCCCTTCCTTTTCACAGCAAACGAGCAGCTCTGTTTACTCCAGGCACCAGCAGCTGAAAATGAACAGCTCGTGGCAGCTTCGCATGAGGTTGACATTTTCCTGACCCCGATACATGCTGCCAGATATATTAGTGTTTCAGGGAAATAAACCCCTCAGAGCAAGGTTAGAGAGCTCTGAAAAGTTGTGTGCTGCCTCACAGGCAAGCAGCACCAGAGCGTGAGGTCAAATACGGTTAGTCTAGATTAGGTCCATGTCTTTCCTCTGGGCTCCACTGGTGGCCCGGACCACTGCCCGCTGCTGTTTGGATGAATCATTTTTGGTCAATACTACTAAACTGAACCTGAACACGGAGAACACTCACTGATCCAAAACCTACAAAAGACACGGATGTGAGGTTAGTCCAGCATTGTGTCCTTGTTTGTGGTTTTCGAAGGATGAAGGGATACTGGATGGACGTTCCCAGAGGCAGGTTCAAACATGTTTATTCGGTTTTAAAAAGGCAAGTGCTTTAAGTGGGTCGTTGGGGGTCTCAGAGGCCGGCTGGCTTTGTTGATTTTTAACTAATTCTACCACTAGAGGATAATACAGCATGATGGGCTGATAGAGCGGGCCATGGATGATAAAACGCATGATAAAAAAATACAAGCCTATAGACACTGATGATTATTATGATGATGATGACGATGATGAAGAGGAGTGCTGATGAGTGTGAGTAAGCAGCCCTGCGGCAGTCCCCGAGCTGTCACATCGAATACAGTATGTGATGTCTGCAGTCCTGATTGGTAAAGACATCACACCAAGATGACTGATCTGCACAACATGCTCTGCTGTCCTGCACAAAGGATATTGTGTGCGGATGTGCGTGTATCTCCTAATGTATTTATAAAAATTTCTAAAGCAGATAACATGACCGCATCTCCGTGACCTTTTGGTTTACTAGCTTAAAAAAAAAAAAAAAAGATGTTTTTTTTATTATTTCATTGAGTTTTTGTTGCACACCTTTCTTCTCCAGGCGTTTCATGTCCATAAGTTTCTCCACACTGTGTGGGTCCTGGAGCCACAGCTGCATCCGAACAAAGGGCTCCCTGCCCTTCAGGCTCAGCTTGTGCCAGGGTTTAGGCCTGGCCAGCAGGTCTGAGACGGAACCCTGAGTCAGACCCAGGATGGTCTCCCCAAACAGTCGCTGACCTTGTAGAGGAAAAGGTAAAAAGAAAAACTTCATTCTGATCACCTTTAGTACATATTGTAGCCACAATCTTCAGTGTTTTTAATTAGGATTTTTTGTGATAAACTATAAATAGTAATAATGGTTAAGAGGAAGGAAAATGATATATCTTTTTTTTTTTTTTCACATAAAAACCAAAATCAAAATGTGAGAAGTGTGTTTATTTTCAGCATCCTTTACTTTGATACCCCTAAATAAAACCCATGTCACCTGAATTGTAAATAGAGCCCCCCATATGTGCAATCTAAACTCAATATAACACCAGTTGTTCTGTGAAGGTTTGCTAGAGAACATCAGTGAATAAACAGCGACATGAAGACCAAGAAACACAGCAGACAAATCAGGGATGAAGTTATGGAGTGGTTTTAAATAAGGTTAGGTTATAACCCAATACCAAGATTTAAATATGTCAGAGCACCGATCAATCCATGTAAAAATTGAAAAAATATAGGAGAAATGCATAGGTGGCAGGTCCACCTAAACTAAGAGGCCAGCCAAGGATTGCATTAATCACAGAAAAGGCCAAGCTGCAGAGATCCACAATTCAGGCAGGAGAAGCTGATCAAAGGATGAATATTAGTTGGGCATTTCACAAATTTGGGCTTTTTTGGAAGACTGACAAGAAAAAAAGCCATTGATGAAAGAAATACATTAGATGTCTTACTTGCTGTTTATTATAAGCTGTGTATGGGGGACAGCAAACAGAAAAAACACTGCTAAAGAATTAAGACTGGGGTTGAGATTCAACTTCCAGCAGAACAACAACCCTAAACATACAACCTACTAATGAATACTTTAGATCAAAGCACATTATTGTGTCAGAATGGCATAGTCAAAGCCCAGACATAAACATCATATAGACTCTTCATCCAATCTGAATGAAATTAACCTATTTTGAAAAACAGAATGGGCACAAATTTCAGTCTCTAGATGTGCAAAGCTGGTAGAAACAAATCCCAGGGGACCTGTAGTTGGAACTGTAGTGAAAGTTGATCCTACAAAGTATCGACATGGGGCTGAATACAAAAGCACCCAACACTTGATTAAAAAACGTTCCTCGTTTTCATTTCATCTTACAATTATGCCCTACTGTTGGTTGGTCCATCACATAAAATTCTAATAAAATCCAGAAAGGTTTGAGTTTTTAGGTGATATAATGCGAGGCACGGTACAAACACCCGTAAAAACAAACCAGGGTTCGAGTTTTTCTTACCGAGGTTATTATCAGTTAGCACCTCCTTAACCTTCTTGGTGATAGCATAAGTATCGAGCTCAGGAGACATGGCAACCATCTCCTGGATGCTGAGACCCGAGTGGCCCGGTAGAGGCAGCGGGGTGCCGGGCTGAGACTCCCCACCTGAGGGATCTTCAGACGGAGGTTTGAGGCTGGAGGACTGAGAGGCGAGGGGATCCCCGGCGAGGCCATTGACAGACTCCTCGGCTGAGCTGAGCGGGGACTCGGGAGCGGGGCTGCAGCTTGCCGACGTCTTGGGAGTGCCCTCTGCTTGAGTGGAACAGACAGGGCGACAAAGATCATACAGTTTAGGTGACATGTTACATTATGTGAGGAAAACAGAGTTTCATCTCCTCTCCCTGCTGGGATCAGGAGGGACTTCAGTCAAATCACATCAACTAATTTAACTCCTGTTTAAAAGCAAAAGGTGCTTAAGTTTTTGGTTCAAGCTTTTTTGGCTCCCTCCTCCTATTCCTTCATCTCCCTGTCTGTGCCTGTGTAGCGCTGCTATCCCGCTCAGCAGGCTGGAAGAGAGCAGTCATGAGGAGCTGTCAGTGTACATTAGCTGCTGTTTACACCCCCAGAGAGAAAAAGAGACACACACGTGCACATACACACACATGCAGAGCTGCCATCTGGCGCTGCAACACTAACTTGTCTATGACATGACAAACCAGCAGCTTGCTGGCTGACACTGCCATAGAACTGGGGATGGGGGGATGGTGGGAGAAGGAACGGGCTGGGTAAAAGGGAAGCCAGGAGGAGGAGGGTGGAGGAGAGTAGAGGGTAGGGTGAGTGACAGGCTGACAGTAACAACTAGCCACCAGCTCTAATCAGCGTTCCAGAGTAATGTTAGGTGATGGTGTGGTTGGGAGATGAGCGTACGTGGATGTGATTGGTTTACCTTGGTTCTGAGCTTGCTGGATGTGTGCGTTTTGCCCCTGGTCTCCATTGAGCCACGTCTGCATGCGAAGGTATGACGGCTCTCTGCTCCTCTGATTCAACTTGTTCCAAGGTTTGTGTCGAGTTAAACTGTCACTCAATATGCCCTGGAACACACACCACAAGAATAGCTCAGGCATGCAAACCACTTTCAAGGTTCGTTCATTTTTCTTTTTAAAATTCCAGAGTTTTCCAGACTTTCATTTCAGGATGTTGTAGTCATGGAACCTGGGGAAACCTAAACCTAAGGAGGAGGGATGGTTGGACACCTCAGAAAGCACAGATCGATAGATGGAGGAATGAACGGCTAAATAGATAGATAGATGGACACAGGTTGATGGATGGATGGATGGATGGGCAAATGATAGACAGATGAATAGCTGGACAGGTTAAGAGATGGGTTATAGACAGGTGGATGCATAGATGGATAGACGGATGAAGGAAGGATAAACAGATGGAAATGGATAGATGAAGACTTAAATGGAAAGATGAATGGATGGATAGATAGATACATAAACAATGGCCACTGTTTATATATCATGGAAAATCAGATGGTAGATGGACTAACAGATGGATAGAAGGGTAGAGGAAACAGAAAACAGATGGATAGATGAATGATAGATGGAAGGATGGACAGAAGGATGAATGAAAGGAAAGGATGGATGGATTGAAAGATGGACTGATGGATGAATAATGATAATAGATAGAAAGACAGGAGGATGGACAGACTAAGAAAAAGAAAGACAAATAGATACTTCTTACATAGACATGGTGACAAGAAAAGAAGTCTGGAAGTGCAGCATTTTTACATTGAATTATCTTTTGTCCACAACCATTCAGACCTCGAACAACACAAATGAAACTTCATACTGTTGCAGAGTTTCCCAGACAGCGAAGGAACTCTGACTTTAGATCAGACACAATAAAACAAAATGGTTTCCTTTCCCTTGGCTCTCACCTCTTTGGAGTCTTCCTGGTTGTGGTTTTCCTCTCCCACCTGGCTGGACATGGTCCTCCGATGGTCTGAGTGCATGTTGCTCCACCACTGCTCTCTCCAGTAACCCCCTCCTATGGCGCTTCCGGGGCGGGCAGTACCCTCAGAGGAGCGGCCCAACCTGAATGCCCCATCAGCCGACATGTCGATACCTGAGGAAGCTCGGCCCTCTCTCTTTCCACCGGAGCTGAAGTCCAGGACTGGAGATGGGGACGGAGGCGAGGATAAGTGGGAACTCGGAGGCTTCTTGAGGGAGAGAGCTAGGGGGTTGTAGGGTGGGAGCGGGGCGGTAAGAGTAGAGCTCAGGATGTCTCTCTGAGACAAAGATGCAGAGGAGGAAGATGCAGATGAAGCTTTAAGAATGGGCTCCAACGCAGCCTGTTGAGCCTCCATCTCTCGGCGCGCTTGCTCCAAGATGGAGCGGATAGCTTCGTCTGATCCACTGCCTCCTCCGCTCCCTATGCCACCTCCGCCCCCTCCTTTTAGTCCCGTGTAAGAAGGCTGAGCATGGGACAAGTCTATTAAAAGAAGAGGAAATGGGCCGTCAGGAGAGACACAGACATAATGTCCATCTTTAACGCTCTGGCTACCTTGGAGATGAGGAAATAAACTAGAACTCACCGGCTTTCTGCACCTGCAGCTCTCTTTTGGCCTGTTCCAGGATGGACTTGATAGCTTCATCTGAGCCTGCCTCTGGTGTGCGGACGCGAGCAGTAATGTTACCTGGAAGGGAAAGACAAGGGAACAGGAAGAGACAACAAGGTGTGTTAAGAATAAAATAGGAGGAATAACAACAGAGCGTAACAAACAGAATGAAGCCAACAAGGACATGAAATAGTGTCTCCAACCTAGAATATCATCAAAAAGTTCATTTATTTCAGCGATTCAGTTCTCAAAGGGAAACCTGTATAGATTCATAACAAGCAGAATGATTTATTTTAAACATTAGCTTCTGTTCATTTTTATGCTTATGGTATATAGCAAGTAAAAACCCAAATTTCAGTCTCTTAGAAAATTCAAAATATTACATAGAGAATTTAAAATGATTTTTAATACAGAAATGTCTGTTTACGGAAAAGTATGTCCTTGTACTGTACAGTATATGCACTCTATACTTGGTCAGGGCTCCTTTTGCCTGAATAACTTGCAGTCCAATCCCGCAGTGACACCATGGCCATTAAAGCAGGTTCTGGTACCTTTGGCAGATGCCTGCTGGAATATAAAGTCAGCATCTCCATAAAACTTGTCAGCATGAAGTGATCTAAAATTTCATGGCTGCTCTGACTTTGGACTTGATAAAAACGCTGTGAATGAAATACAATAATTATATAAATCTGAAAAGAGAACTTTGGACCACTTCGCAAGAAGTCCAGTTCTTTTTCTACTTGTCGTCAAAGGTTCAGGAGTAGACCATGTCTCTGATTCCTCTGTGGGTTTGGTGGCTCTTCAAGCACTGGTCCTATACTTTTTAACATGTTATTTGTTTTCACCAATGTAATATCCACATTTTCTGGAGAAACTACAATTTGAATTTCCATCAGCAGTAAGCCAAAACCTTAATAAACAAACTCTTGACATAAATCGCACCGTGTTGAGTGAGTATGAATGAGTTTAATTTCTTTAATTAAATTACTGATATAAATTAACTTTTTGATGATATTCCAATTTATTGATAGGCGCCAGGATATCACAGCACAAAGAACAACATTCCCACCACTGAACTACACAGCAACAGAACTGGAGAGGCTTCCTTCATTTCTCCCTTTGGGGCGCACACATGCACATGTCGTCAGATAAAAAGCTCCCCACAGAATAACCCCGAGAATAAAAAGCCTAAATTCTCATGCCGGTTTTTCCCTTGACGCATGTCACTGGAACTGTGTGGTTACCTTCAAGGCACATTTATAACTGTATGCCTGCCCGCAATTAATAAACGGTGACACGCACGCACGCATACATACACACACACACACACACACACCATTGGAACACGTTTACCCCAACACAAACATGCCACACAGACACAACGTGCCAGAATCTCTGCATGTGGACGGGACAGACCTGTGTGTGAAGGTGTATTGGAGTGGGTTCTCCGCTTCGGAGCGTCCTGAAACACTCGGCTAAGCTGGGGCTGGCCCGAGCCCTCTGTTAAAAACAATACACCACACACTATGTTACAGCACTTTGGTGTTGCTTTGCTCCTCTTTACAACTAGACTATGTGGTGCACATTGTTCCATCCGATGGACATTACAGAAAAAAGGTGCGCCTCCATAAATCAGAATATCATTGAAGTTTTTTCAGAAATACAGATTGTTATATTTCAACTATTTGTTTGTTAATTTTGATGATTATGGCTTCCAGCTAATGGCAAACAAAAATTCAGCTTATCAGAAAACAAGAATATTACATATTAGACCAATAAAACCAATAAAAGGTGTTTTTAATTTTAGGTAGGCTACACTTTTTTAAGTGCTATGCATTTAAATCCTGCTATCCCTTAATCCATGTGGCCACTTAGATGGACCTTTACTGTCCATGACTGACCGGGATCCTAAAGCTCAAGGAGAGAGATTTGGAGGCATTGTGATGATAGAAGGAAAATGTGAATTAATCGTTAATCGATATCCTCATTGCAATATTTAACAATATTGGAAGATTCTGCTCTCCAAACAGATACGTTATGTTATAGCCTACACAATCACAGGAAGACTGCTGACTTTATAGACTGTCACTGACACAAGAAAGGTAGGCCGCAAAAGGTCATTGCTTAACAAGCTGGCTGTTTACAAAGCGATGTAATCCAAGAATATGGTAGAAAAGTTAAGTGGAAGGAAAAAAAAATTAAGGTGAAGTAAATTTTGCATTTCATTTAGCGAATGAAGCTCCCAGAGACAGAGGGAGTAGTGGAGAGACACATTATCCAAGCTGCTAAAGGCCAGTGTGAACTTTTCATAGTCGGTGATGATTTAGGGAGACATATCATCCATTGGTGCTGGTCTACTGTCAGTCCAGCTGTCTAAAAGCAAGATTTAGACCACTTCATGCTTCCCTTTGCTGACGAGCTTTATCAAAATGGTGATTTAATTTTTCCATTTTCATATATCTTACCTAAATTTTTAATTCTTAGAGAATTTGAATTTAAAATCTTTGTTGGCAATGAGCCAGAATCCTCTACATTAACAAACATTATCGCTTGAATTATATCCCTTTCCCTTTTGAACTACATTACTGAAATAAATTCATTTTTTAATATGATATTCATATTTATTGAGGGACACCTGTAAATTAATTGATATTTACCACTTGTGGCCAATGAGAATATTAAAACCACGGCAGGAACAGACTCGTGCTTGGCGTTTTTAAAGCAGAGGCAGACAAAGTGCAGGTTAATTTTATAATACTTATGTTGCACCGAGGCCACCTTCAATCAGAAATGTCCTGATGCGTTAAGAAAAGCAGGCCCGGGCTAATCGAATCTACCCACAGTTAACAGGACCCCTGCCTTCCTCCTAGTTCCCTCCGATCAATACTATTGATGTGTGAAAGGTTTCTGTATTGATCACAATAGCTAGGAGAGGCTCTTGGGATCAGTGTGCGACTAGGAACTCATTCAGTACACACAGGTGTGGGACAGAACAGGAGGCAGGAGAGAGAAAGCAAAATAAAAAAGCTAGTCTGTATTGACAAGCTAATCAATAGCTCTGTGCAGGGCTGTGAACACACACACACACACACACACACACACACACACCGACGTACAGATAGATTAAAGACACACACTAACCTCTCTGTCGTCCCTGAATGCTGCGCAGCGCCAGGATGTTCTGCTCATCAGCGAGGAACTGCCTCATCTTGTGGAAGGGCTCCTTTCCTCTGATGGTCAGCTTGTTCCAGGGCTTTGGTCTGGCCAGGATCTCGCTGACTGAACCCTGAGACAGTCCCAGCACGTAGTGCCCAAACACCCGCTGGCCTATGTTGTGCTTGATCAGCTGCTCTTTCACCTGACGGGCGATCTCCGCGGTGTCCATGTCCTCCCCGTCCAGGACGCTGCCCGTGGTGGCGTCGGAGTGGCTGGGCGACGGGGAAGGGGCGCTGCCCACGGTGCTGCTCCCGTTGACGGGAGCCATATCAGGACTGGCTGGAGGGGGCTGGGGGCTGCTGGCTGCCAGGGGGATGGCAGCGGACCCTGAGCCAGGGGTGGAGGTAGGGATGGAGCTGAGGGCCGGAGTGAAGGGGGTGAACAGCAGGGCACCGCTGTGGATTCCCGAGGAGTCCTGCAAGGCTTTCGAATAGAACGTTTGGAGCAGCTGCCGCTGAATCAGAGAATTCAGAGCCATCTTACTGCCAACCAGGGGGAACATGGGGGAGTACAGCTCCTGTCCAATGCCCGTGGGAGTGAAGGGTTGAGTTTCGCTGCTGGTGGTGGCAGTGTTTAGGGGGTCTATGTGAGTGCGAGATAATGGGTGCTGAGAGGAGGAGGGGAGAGAGGAAGGTGGAGGAGGTGGCGAGGAAGAGGGGTCGCTCTTGACGGCGTCCTCCTTCGTTGTGGACTCTTCTGTCCCTTTTCGCCTGGCTGACCCTACAAGAAAGGTCAAAACACACAATGCATTATGGGGGAGTCAACAAAAAAGGGGGTTCCAAAACGAGAGAGAAAAAAAAAAGAAAATAAAAAAGTTGAGAGTTATCTTAGTCAAGTTTTTTTTTTTTTAATTAGTGAACTTTGTGTTTTCCTTTTTTGCCAATCCCCCCCAGACAAAGTGCCCATGCATTTGTGATTTTAACCTTTCTTGTAAGCCACAGCCTGGAAGAAAACAGGACAAACAAAACAGTTGTAACTGTGCCACCTGGACAGATTAGCCGGGCCCAAGGCTCCATCTCACTTTCTCTCACAGACAATGTAGATAGCTGAACAGAGTAAAAAAAAAACTGTTTCCTTGTGGAGTCAACAGACTGGGCGAGTCCTCTTCAACGCTCTTCTTATTCCACTGCAGATGATGCATCAGAGTCTTTTAGTTCATTGAGAACACTCCAGGTACAAAGAAAGCATAAACGTTTGTCAAAGAAAAGGAAATAATAAAAACACTGATTGATGTTACTAATAGGTTTTACAGTCCGCTGAGCAGCAGGTTTTTTCCTTATACTGACAAAACAATATTGTTTTACAATAACCAGAACATACAGACATAAAACTACATTTCCCCAGTCTTAACAACTACAATTCATCTTGAAGAGTGCTTGGGAGAATTATTTTAATGCATAACCATTGAGACTTAACATGATCAAATAAGACAGTAAGCTCCTCTCACTGTGAATGTTAATCAATTCTAAGCTATTCAACTATTCAAGCCTAAAGCAATGACATTTCAAATCCATAAACACAGTTTGCAGAGGGCAGAGGAGTCCTGGTGTAAGGAACAGAGGAAAACGGTGGCCTCGTTTTTTTGTTGTACAATGTTAGTTTTTATTTTTACCTTTCAGTTTGACCCTCCTGCTGGTGTATTTATAAAACACAACAGATGCTTCTCTGTAAAATGTGAGGTAAAAGCAACATCTTTGTACCACAACAAAGGTTTCACATGATGCGTTTTTCATTTTAAGCCCATGAATCTGTGGATGGTGGTGACAACGTTTGAGTAATTCAATAAAAAGTATTTAAGTATTCTCAGAGAAAAAGAACTTACACACAGAGTGGCATCAAAAAGTCTCAGGACCCAAGAAAAATGTATGTTCCTGTGAACAACTAACAGAATAATTGAATAATTTGATGATATAATCTAGCAACCTCACTTCTTTTTGTACTTTTGATGATGTTTAGGTCAGAGCACAGTTAGAGCCTTGGCAAAAACATATTTCTACACCTTCTTAAACTGATTTTTAATTTTTTACCTTGTACAGAGCATTCATTCTTCTGATCCTTTCTCCATAAAGGTTTAATCTATAAACACTAGCCATGTATATTATAGTTTAAATAAATAAAACCTACTTTTTGATGCCACTGTTCATGGGTCCACATCTCACTCTCTGCCTTGCTCTTACATTCCTGCTCAGCCTCACCTGAAGCTAAACTTGCAGCCGTCAAAGATTTTTGGACTCTGCTTCTCCAGGTATCTTTTGCGAATACCCTCCACTTAACAACCGCTTCACGTGGATACAAACTTACCGCTCAGCTCAGTGTTGGCGATGCGCAGAGCGGCACTCTCTGATTGAAGAGTCCGGTTCTTCTCCAGCAGCAGCACCTCCAGAGGTTTGGAAGAGTCCTGATGATGAGGAACGGTGGAATGAAGAGTTAATGAGTCTGTTCATTTTTTGTTTTTCTTCAGACGTTTACCAATTTACTCGTTGGTCAATCATTTAATTAGATGTGCATTATTTCAACAGTGTTTTTACCTGCACTGAGTCGCTTCCAAACTCCATAGCCTTGAGGATACTGAAGGGATCAAAAAACAAACTTTCAGCCCACTTTAATGCAAACATGCATGCAGTCTTTCACAGCATCCTCTAGGTATCTACACCTAAAATGAGGATATGCATCTGGTTATGCCTCCTCTATTTTAAACCCACCTTAGCTCTTTCTTGACCTCCTCATAGTCAGCTTGCCTTTCCAATTTCTCTTCCAGTTCCTGTGGGATACAACAACATAAAAAGTGAATATTTCATGGACATGTTCCAGTGGTTCAGTTCAGATGAAAACAAACCCAACATGTAAACATGATTATAGATACAAACAGAATTACAACACAGAGCGGAAAAGGAAAATGTGCAGAAATTAGAGAGTCCTAAAACATTTATGGCCGAAAGGCTGAGCAAAAAACCAACAGAAAAAAAGAGGAAATGGATGCTTTGTTGGTACCTTGAGAACTGCAGACTTGCTGCCAAGCTGCTGCTCCAGATGAGAGATCTGGGAGCTGGTGGTCTCTCGGAGTTTGGTCAGGCTGGCCTGCAGTCTCTGGACATCCTCCACCAGCTGGGCAGTCTCCCTTTCTTTGGCCCTGAGCTCCACCTCCAGGTTTGAGTGCGATGCCCCTTCTGATGCCTGCTCCTACAGGCCACAAAAGTAAAAAGTTATTTATTGAGCTTCTCAACATCGAAAACATTTTTTAGAGTCTCTTAAGAATCGTCCTTCTAAATAAAGCCAAAACCATCCAAAAAGTTATGTTTACTCCTTGTTGTATTCAGTCCATCTGACCAAGCTCTAACTTTCAAAATTGACTTTTCTGGACTCAAATGATCAAAAATCTCTTTGAAAGTTTGAATCTTTTGGTTTCAACTGGTTTCATTGCTTTCATTAACAGTGTTTGGGTTTTATTATCAGTGTGTTTGGAGAATTAAATTAGTTATTTCAAATCAGTCAGTGATGTAAAAACGCCAATGTAATGCAAAGATTTTGATTTTTATCAAAGTAGATATGACTTGCTCAAGTTAGTATCTTGATATTAATCCTTAACTACATATACAGTTTGATCTTGTTATTCTGTAATCTGAGACAAGATCTCCAGATTGGTTTGTTATCACAACAAAATGAGTTTATTATCCCAGTATGAGATCTATTCATCAGTGATAAGTGTTCTTATCTTGAGATAATGTTGGCTTCCGCTTATTGAAAGTTTTATTCGCTCATCTCAAGATAATAAAATATGAAGCTTATTTTTTTTCAATTCAATTCAATTCAGTTTTATTTATATTGCGCCAATTCACAGCACATGTCGTCTCAAGGCACTTCACAACAGTCAGGTACATACATTCCTATTAATCCTAACAATTGAACATTACAGTCGGAGTTAGCTTTTTATTCAAATTGGATAAAAAGTTTTTCTATCTAAGGAAACCCAGCAGATTGCATCCAGTCAGTGACTTGCAGCATTCACTCCTCCTGGATGAGCATGTAGAGACAGTGGACAGTCACTGGCGTTGACTTTGCAGCAATCCCTCATACTGAGCATGCATGTAGCGACAGTGGAGAGAAAAAACTCCCTTTTAACAGGAAGAAACCTCCAGCAGAACCAGGCTCAGTGTGAGCGGCCATCTGCCACGACCGACTGGGGGTTTGCCACAAGAACAATTTCACTTCTTTTTAGCCGTTGAGAAAACATAATCTCAAGCTTGTTTCATGATGTTGAGAAAACATATGAAATAATGTCATAATTTAATTCTTGTTAAACTAAAATAATTTCATCATCTAATTATCTCAGGATCATGGATGAGTGCTTGCTGGTTATACTGATAACAGAACTTTTAAGTAATTTTGGCTGATAAGTCTCATAGTATCATTATGTTGAGAAAAAAATAATCTTAAACTTGTTTTCTTATCTGAACTATTTGAAGTTAGGAGATTTTGAGCTTATTTTTAGTAAGAAATTGTCTGATAATCTTGCAATATCAAAGCCATGGGTTAATAGATTTATGCCAATACTACTACTACCACTACTACTGATTAAAGCATAATAATCAGCTTTAAACCTTTAAATCATGATCATACTGGGAACAAATAAATCAAAACCATTATTACTAAAACAGCCATGAAAATCACAACCATCGAACCACAGTTCTACACATCTACTGTGCATAAGTCAAAAATAAATGATTCACCTATTTAAGCAATGTATTCCCAGAAAAGGTCATTTTAATACTATGTGAATAAATACTAGTGAAAACATACAGCTACATGAGTAAAATGATTTAGCCAATCAGCGGCTTTTTTACCAGCCCATCAGGGAAGCAATGAAAGCGTATTACCGAGTCAGGGTCGGCCTTGGTGGGACTGCTGAGCCGTTGGGATTGGTTAGTTGATGACATCTGCTCTCTGAGCGCCTCCGCCTCCCTCTCGGCTGCCTCTGCTCGCTGGAAAGAAACACAAATATAAACTGGAGATTCTGGATAGGTGGAAATTAAACTGTAAACCCAGCTTTATCTGATCATCATCAACTTCAATGTACACAATGTTACTTTCTCCACTCCACCTCGGTTTCTTTACAGTTATTGATAAAACCCGAGGATGTTAACTTCAATGCGCAGAAAAGAGAATCCCTTAGAGCGCACGAGTGTCAAGCCAAAGGTAATAAAGTTAGGGCATAAAGGTTTTCCATTACACAATCTGCCATCATGCTGTGAAGCGTTTGTATACAAAGGAAATGGCCCCTTTTACAGCCCAAACAAATGTTCAATAACACAACGGGGAATATTTATAATGTAAAATAACAAAAGAATTGATATTTCCTTAATAAATCTGAATATATTTTTCTAAAGAACAGAAATAATAAGCATGTCCATACATTTATAAGCACACGGCCATGCTCTAGTCTGGAATCATCCGCTACACTGCCCAACTTGCCATCATTAGGAGTTACAGGGAGCCGATTTCACAGCGTTCCTAATTGCAACCATCTTGAGAGCTGTTATTGACTGGGTGGGAGTTAAAGTGCTAGTCCAGACAAAAAAAAACTCCTGTTTTCCATTTTCTTCTTGTAAAAGCTTCTAAAAAGTCTGACTGAGCTGTAGGCCACGCTGTCACCCTCAGTAAACCTCAAACCAAGAGTGTGAACAGTGCGAGAGAGTGTGTGTTTGTGTGTGTGTGTGTATGAGTGGCATTATGGTCGAGCGTTAACCTTTGGGCCAATATTAACATTACATGCTTATGCTGGCCCTTTAACCAAAATCATACTCTTGGCCTAACAGTGAAAGTTAACAACAATGTCATTAACAGATAGCAAAAGGATATTAACAACACCAGGGCAGAGGGTGTGCTGGGAGGTTGGGTTCAGCTGGATGAGTTCACTAGGTGTGCAGCAAACATGGAAAACCGGCAGGATATTTAAGGATTTACGTTTCATTTTCTTATAGATTTCGAACCGGTAAGTGACTATGAGTAACAATTTACATTTTTCTTCCTCAAAGAGAAAACCAGGTTGTCTAAACAGAGAAACATAAACTAGCTCGGCTTTTCTCCTTGGGCATAAAATAGTCAAAATACACGGTGCATTTTTAGAAAGAGCTTAATTATTTCTTCAAACATCTGCACATTAGTGTTGCTCCAAGGAAAACAAGTAGCGTGCTTGTTCAGGACTATTTTCAGGCAGATTAATACACAGACGGCGCTCAGGTGAATATTTTCTGCAGCAAGACAACAAGGGTGGGGTCAAGTTTATACAGCAACACTGTTTACACATAATAAAAGGAGTGACTGTCAGAATGGGTTTCTTTTTATTTTAACACCAGTTCACGGTTTTAGCTCAGTGTTACAGGGTTAACACAGACAGCAGACGTTTCTGACATTCAGGGTTCCTATGCACTTTCCATGTGTAAATGAAGACTTTTCAACACTTACATTTTAAACTCTCCCAGTCAAATATCTTAGACCATAAAAGATGAACACGTTTAATCTCATTTCTAAGCAACAGGAGCTACAAGGCTGTGCAAAAAACCCATTACACCACCTGAAAAATGGCTGCCTGTTGTAGAAATGAAGTTTTGTGAACATAGATGGTTGTCCAGTCAATTATTTAAAAACGGAAAATGTATTAAAAACATTGAATGGTCTCAATGAAATTATCTAGAGATTAGTTCTATATCTCATTATCTAGATGAAAAGGGAACACAGAGAAAGCCTAATGTCATACTTTTTCTTTACTTTTTGTTAAAAAATGTTTTTGTAAAAATAATTTTACAAATCCAAACCTCAGGTTTAAGTACTTTCCTTAGGACAAGACAGTTTTATTAACTCAAGAAAACAAGGTTAAACCTATCTTGCTGTGGAAGTAACTTCTTTATATTGTCTCAAAATAATATAAGCTTTTATTTTTTTTTTCCACTGCCTCGTTATCTTAAGATAGGGAGACACTGAGCTCGTTTAGGTGTGAAAATGTTTCTTTAGCTTATCATCTTGAGATCTCAACATCCAAGACCCATTTTGTTGATGTTCAGTTGATCTTGACCTCTTAGTTGTAGATACAGTTTCCTTATCTTATTATCTAAAGATAACAAGAGATTTTTGTTATGTTAATGGTTTAATGATCTCCCTCACATATCCATGATTCTGGATTCTAGGATTTTGATTCTGAAGAAAATTTCAACCCAGAAATTATGACATTGATGCTGGAGGCTGCTTTAATCTGGAAATGTTTTCTGTAGATCAGTTTATTACAGATACGGATCATCTCTTAGTGTCATGACAGCAACGCTGGGTGATTGAACTGGGTGTAACACATGGACTACTCATTCTGCATCATTCTTCTTTTCTGAAAGAATGTTTTCTTTTTTTTTTAAATAGTGTATTGAAGAAGAACTACATCTCAAAAACCAAGTATAGCGACAGCTACACAAGTTCTAGAATAAAAAATTACTTATTTTTAAAGCCATTTATATCTAGAAAACCAGGATTTCTGTTCTGGAAACTTGAACATGGAAAAATAGTCTGGAAACAAGTATCTTCTCCCATTCATTCCTTATCCAAACCTATCTAGATTTAATAGTGAAAGCTAATTCTAGAGCATTTTATAATTCTACGCTGTGGCCATTTGCAGTTAAAAAAAACAAAACAATTGTTTAATTGAGCATTTCTTGGGGAATTGATTCTATAAATTTAGGTCCATTAATTACCTGATTAGCTCTTTCCAAGTCTGTCATCACCATCTCAATCTCGTCAGCCCTGAAAGAGACATTTTTATTCATTAAATTTATTTAAGGAAAAATATGATGAGACAGACCCTTAAAGACACACAAGCAAACAATTCTCACAAATTCTGCCTCCATTTAGCTCCCGTCTAAATTTCACCTTAATCCACTGATTGTGAACGCCATTACTTAAACAGCTTGCATGCGCAGTGTGTTTAAACACGTATTTAAGTGTACATGTGTGCCATGCATGTGAGTGTGCACATGTAAGCCCCAAAACCCGGGCCACACTAAAACAGAGGGATTACATTATTAGAGCTCTAAGTCCTATAATACAGTAGACTAATCTGCTATGAAGCTGTGCGATTGTGTCTGACTAATGGTCTGGATGGAGGCCAGGGTTCACCTCTCACTTTCTAGAGGTCAGACAGCAAGAATACATCTGTGCAATAATAGATCTCAATAGACTCTGGGAAAGAAATGTTCAAATTTTCCATAAGGTGATGGAAATGCCAACACTTTGCCTGCAAACAGGAGGAGTACTGGGAAAAATATACACAGTACATGTATGTTAAATGAATTCTGATGCGTTTAAACCCTGAATTATGTCCTGGTCAATAACAATGAACTGCAATCATCTAAAAAGTAACAGTTCAAAGGGAATCCACAGAAAACACAACACCAATTAAGAACATTTATAGTTTTTCCACAAATCAAAATCTGTGGCGTGCATGTCTTCTCCTTGGTACTTTGCACCGTAAAGCTCACATGTGTGTGAGTGTACATGCTTCTAAGTGTTTGTTTCTACGTGTTCTTTTTACGTCTTCTGTCCCAGTTGCTGGGATAACAGCTGGAAGTCTGTTTAGATATATCTCCACCAGATTTGCACATCAAGGGACAAAATGGTCCACCCGGTCTTTTTAAAACAGCTCAAGCTAAGTCAGATGGGTTATGAAAATATAAAAAATTCAAAAGTCAGGTTTAAGACTTTGATTAGGCCATATGAACACATGAATATGCTTTGATCTAACCCGTTCTATTACAACTCTTGCTGTATATTTAGGACCATTGCTCCTTTGATGGTTTCAGAGTAATGGAGGCTGAATGCAAAAGCACCCCACACTTTTCAGATTTTTATTGGTGAATTTTTTTAATATAGTAGAATTTTCCGTCCACCTCCCAATTATGCACTACGTTGTGTTGGCCTATCCCACCAATCCTCAATAAAAAATAAACTTAAGTCTGTGGTTGTAATAGAACATGAACTGCAAGGGTCATGAAAGCACTGTAGAAAAAAGAATGGACATAAAGACCTCAGAAATGGTGTTCAATGCAGCACAAAGATGCACACTATATGTGGGCATGCTTATTTAAGACACAGATAAGAACACATGAGTGGCAGGGAGAGCAAAGATGTGAGCACATATGTGCACTGCTGCCTCCATTAGGACCTTTTGATTTGACTGCAGTCTTTGGATAGGGAACCCAACAGCCTACGCAGCTTTTGTATTTGTGTGACACAGTATGCGAAACAGCGTTATGTCCCATAGGCCTGCGTACTGCTGCTGATTTGAATGCGTTTAACAAAACAGACACAGCTGATATTAGGTCAACATTGTGCCACAGGCAACGCAGCAAAGAGAATCAGATGTGGGTGGGAGAATTTTTCACTCCCCGCTTTTATTCTTCCCTTAATAGTTGAAAGGATCTGATGTGTGTTTAGGCAACATAATAGTATGCTACTTCAACAGCTTTTATTCCGTCTTAAGCTATACAGTGCAGGACCTATGTGTGTATTGAGTCCCCATCTCTCGCGCACGTGTGCATGCTCTCTCTCTCTCTCTCACACACACACACACACACACACACACACGTAAGGTCAGGGAGCCACAGAGCTCAAAAAGCCTGTAATGGAGAGTGTTTATGGGTGGTAATGCAACCCAAATACAGCGCTACTCCTGCTCCAAATGTGATCGTTAAATCAAAGTACAGATGCACAAAGTCTTCTTAAATAACCTTTGGATTTGGCTGTATTTGGGAATTATAAAGGCAAAGCTGGAGGCTGAGGGCCAAAGCAGATCACAGGGAAGGGATTTTCAGTGTATCCTGATAACGGCCAGTCAGTCGCTGAGCAGGGCAGGAACTGTCCATGGCCTGCCAATGCACCCAGGGGGAATTAATTTATCAAACACTGAACAATAAAACAGGGGACATAGTATGGTTTCATGCCACCAAAATATAAACATACACAGATAATGCAACAGCCACAGGGAGGTGCTATAGAGCACTTACACAGCTGCAATAGAAAAACAAAAAGCAGACAAAACTACACATATAGACCCTTCTTTTGTACCTTGAAAGCTAGTGGGTGCAACCAATGACATTAGTGTAGGACTTCGGAAACGAACCCAGAGCCCTGAAAGCACTTCATCTCAGACAGGCCTTCTCATCTCTGATCTTCTGTCCCACTCTTCACTCATCTGTTCCTTCTTCCACCCCAAGCCTGCCTCTATTCTTCCCCCTTTAAGTGTTTCCCTGCAGTTTTTGCCCCGTTTCATCTATACCCCCCTCCCCCCAATGTTTCCCCCTCTCTTCCTCAGCCTCTGTCCTCTGTGCCAGCAGGATATTCCCCTGATTTAGATTTTCATTTCCCCTTCTCTATCACACTCTTATTCCGTCTTCCTCAGTGAGGAAGACGAGCCCCCTGGCTTGCTTTTTTGCCCCCCAGCTTTCATCACTCTTCTTTTCTTTCTCTACATTGCATTTTCACAGTATGTTACCATAGGGATTTCAGGGAGGCTTAAAACGAAGCAAGATCTGAGTGTGTGTGTGTGAGCATATCCTCGCGCCATTTTATGTTTCTGGGTGCTTTAAATGGACACATGAATAAAAAAAAAAAAAAAAAAAAAGCCTAAATTTGCCTGATTATTAGGAGTGAAATGATAACTAGAGTAGAACATGCAGAAACATTTATAGAAATTTGTACACGCATGCCCTCTTAAAGCACCCTGTGGGGTTGGAAATCAATAAATCATTAATCTTTAACAAGGACTAAACGATTAAAACGGCTGGCCAGACCCTCGCAGTGCCGGCACAGGGGTTGGGGGGGGGTTGGTCAAAGCTACATCTACTGGCCTGCCTCCCGCTGATGCTCTCGTACACTCACTCTGGGCAGTGCGATGTCAACCAGATTCTCATGGTGTGTCATATGTGTGTGTGCACGGGTGCGTATTTTAAAAGGCAGGATTACCTAAACGCAGCAAGAGATGAGGGGGTGTAGGAGGGGGTCGGATTATGTCACGTAAAGTCCTCCTCATTGGGAAGTTTACATGGCAAGCGCCTGTTCGTCTGTCAGTGGGTGTGTGTGTTTGTGTGTGTGCACGTGATATTAATGGCATTTTTGTAAAAGTAGACTCAGTTAAAGGGTTAAAAGTTGTGTTCAGCCAAACACTGGCGATTTGCTCAGCCAAGCAGTAAACAGGGGGAAGGACTCCGAGGACTGGGAGGGAGCAGGGTTGGAGAGGGTTTGTGTGCGCTTTAAAGCGTTGCATTAAAATTTCAGATCACAGCACGCCACATAGTCAAGGACCCTGACTGCCTGAGGCTCACGAATGAGTGAGTGAGTGAGTGAGCAAGTGTGTATATACTTTAATGTGAGTGCATGTGTGGATGTAGGTGGGCGTGTGGTTATTAGCTCCTGCAAGCAAATGGGGCTGACTATAGACATCCTTTTAAGATGATTCTCGTCTGACATGAAAGGAGGAAACAGAGAAAAGGGAAGTTCTAAGAAAATAAGACAAAGTGCAAGACGGTCACGGAAGTGGAAAAACTAGGTGTGTCCCCATGAAAAACTATTGATTGGTGCCTTTATACCGCATGCAGTATCTTCATATGGTATTTCCGCTAACACGAACACACAAGGCTGAGAGATAAAAGATAAAGTGTGGGTGTAAGAAAAAGGAAAAAAAAAAATATTCTGAGGAAGACAGAGGAGCAATCGATCTGTTTTTAACAGCCAATCAATTTAACAACTCTGGTAATGGAGAGACATAGCGAGTCTGGGGCAGAGTAAACGGCACTGGAAGGGGCAGCTTTTAAAAGCCAAGTTGATTCTCGGCTCTACTTCATGCATGCGAGCAGGACGCCCTTGAAGGGTTTATTAACAACCTCGAATTTAACGAGGAAGTTTGATAAAAAGTTCCACTTTTTCCTGCGGTGCACCGACGATCAATAAAACAATAAACTTCTCACATTTATTTATCCACAAATATTATTTTTCAGCTTTGTGGAAAAAGTCCTGACACCTGGGTGGTTCTGGTTCCCACCAGCAACCCTGAGAGACTGAGGAGTGTGAATGTCATAAAGTGCCACTTTGCAGTAAGGAGTGCAGACATGGAAAAGCTTCTGTTCTCATTCTGCCTGCCACAAGGAGATCAATAATCATAGAGACAACATCTCTAGTAGCTGAAGATAACTTCTCTTGTGGATTCAAGTGCAAGATCTTAAAGGGAGCTGACCAGCTTCCCTGTCCCTACTGATAAGCATCTCCATAGCATGATGCTGCCACCACCATGTTTCCCCATGGAGATAGTGCATTCAGTGATGTGCATTGTTAGTTTTATAATCTGACCCACAACTTTATCTCTGACCTGTCTGCTGTTTTCCTTGGTCTTCGTGACCCTATTTGTTCGCTAAGGTTCTGTAACAAACCTTTAATCAGGCTACTTTTAAAAGGCAATTAATTGCACTGGATTTTATTTAGGGGTATCAGAGTAAGAGGGGCTGAACACAAATGAGTGCCAAACTTTTCAGATCTTCTTGTCAAATATTTCCTCACCAATACAATTTTTCAGCTTTCTGGAAGAAATCTTGAAGCTAGAGTGGTTTTAGTTCCCATAACTAACCCTGAGACACTGAGGAGTCTCTCAGTGTAGAGTGCAGACATGAAAAAGCAGCATTTATCCTGCCTACTACTACAAGATCAATAATGATAGAGGCCCACAGCTCGAGTATCTTAAGCCAACTTATCTTTCAGGTCCTGTAAAAACAACCGTGTGGCTTGAAGTCTGAGATCTCAAGTGGGCTTCCTCTCTCTGTTGCAATGGACAAATCAGACAGAGCGCTTTAAACTACGCAGCAAAAATATAAATCTTTTTTGATGCTCTGCCGAATCTGCAAAATGCATTACAATCCCTCTCAGTATTTACTGTGAGTGGGTAATGCTGGGATTTGGAGGCTGCTGAGCGTTGTGGGAGACATTCCAGCTGTTAGGGGAAAGCAGTGGGAGTTTCCATGGAGGAAGATTCACTAAAACAGGATGATTATGTCAAGAGCAGAATATGGAGGGGGTCATAGGGGAAAAGTCACCCCGTAAACACACATATAGATCAGCAAGACACGTACTTTGCTGTGGATTCCTCGTCATACTTTGTCTTCAAATCAAAGAGCTCAGCCTGAGTTGTTTCAAGTGCTGCAAAACATGGAAAAAGGAGTTAGTTGTTTTTTTTTCAGCTACAGTTTAGCTTAAAACTAAACATGAAACTGATTTTTATTAGTTTAGCATCTCTTCTAGAGACCAGAGATGAACATGCCTTTTTAACAAATTACTTTCAGGGATATTTCACATCAGACATTTCTGTATTAATTTAAGTCAGGAATTTGCGTTTTCTGATACACTATCTTCAACCTTGTCAACCCACACACACAGTCCAGATTAAAATTAAGCAGAAACGCACAAAGAATTGACTTGTGAGTGGAACTGGACCTGTGAACAGTTGGTTAGAAACTTAAAAATCTTTTGCCAAATCTGTGAATGCGTCATAAGTACTGTAAGTGCAACCAGGTCGCGGTAACAGCATTTCTTGGATTTGATTGGTTACTGAGTAAGGGAGACTTAAAGTTGGCTCCTTTTAGTATCAGTCAGTGGAAGGACAGAGAGGTAAGAACATATAAAAAAGAAGCTGTGTTTTCTAAAATATGTGGAGAGATGTCTGTGGCTCATTCAGGCTGCGAGGGGCAAAGAAAGAGCAAGATTTACAGCAGATAACAAGAAGGCTGAACATTTTATCATTTTGAACTTCCATCCTCTGTCTGTTGTGGATCACGCTAGATATGGAAATACTGACAGCCTTTTTGGAAACCTCAGAGTGAGGGTAAGGATCTACATTCTCCTTACGCTTATTACTGCTAGCCGATCTGAGGGAATTAATCGCATAATACGATCCTGAAAAATCTTAACTGTAATAGTATTAAAAGCCTGTTTTAGAGCGACTTTCTTACATGCATGGTGTGACTTCGCCTATGCACATAATACAAATAATTAATGACTACTCACAGGAGAAAGGCTTGGAGAAAAAAAAAAAAGATTTTCAGTGCCGTCCTTAAATGTTCTTGTATCAAAGTCCTTAGTAAAAGTGAAATATGATTGTTTAAAATCTGTACCGTAAGATCAAAGCTTTACTAAAACAAGATCAGAAATTAACCATGAAATTCTGATCGGTGCATCTCTATGACTAGTTCACAAGTATTATTTTTTCTACAGCTCTGATTAAATTTTATTTCGAAGCAAACCCCACCCCCCCCATCTTATTTTGTGTGACAGTTTAAAACACAGCTGAACTAAAACAGCCAAACATGTTTGTAATCTGAAGAATAGGTTGGCTGGTACCTGTCTGCAGGGACTGGGCCTTGTGTTCAGCCTCTTTCAACCTTGAAGACATGGAGTCCTGACTCTCCTGGAGTTTCCTAAAGACGTGCGAAAAACAGAGCAGGAAGCACAAATTTACAGTAAAGAGATAGAGAGTCAGTTATACTCATGTTCACACTTGGTGGAAAATGCAACCATTCTCTATTTTCCCACCATTTCTGAAGAGTTTTCCCCACTAAAATCCTCCACAACACAACCCACTCCTCATTAAGCAGCCCTATTAGGCAGGAATGTCTGGCCACTGGGGCAAGCTGCACCCGGGGGGTGGGAGGGGAGCAGGGGTTGAGTCAGAAGGGGGGTGGGGGGCAGAAACCACAGGAATAAAATAGATTCATTCTTAGCACATAAAAAGTTAGGCTCTACTGAGAAATTGCCGCTGCGTGTAAAAACATCAATAATCCAGCACAAATACGGCCTTTATGACAGCCTTTGATGCCCCCCCCCCCCACAAATCTGTCTCTCCTGTCATCTCTATTTTTCTGCCCTGTACTTCAGCCTTTCATCTCCGTCTCTCTCCTTCACTCACTCCTTCGCACGATAAAATGAATCAGGAGTTGCCATCCATTTACTAGCCCTCTCAGACACAGGAAGTCAGCTCTCTGCAGACAGGAAGGGGCCTATAAAACTCTGACGTACAGGAAATACAGTTGGACAATTGATCTTCTGCCGTAAGCCTAGAAATCTTTAAAAAACCTTCAGAAAGTAAACAAAATGATTGAAAATATGAGTTTTATAGTGCTCGTTATATAAACAACACTTGTTTAGATCAACATTTATCAGAACATATCCTACATTCATATAACTGGGTCAACCATTAATTACACCTACTCAATATTAGACCACCGAGTACCTTTCTAAACATACAGGATTACAGATAACATGATCTGGTTATTATTGTATTACTACACCAGATTTTAGTCAAGATAGCACAACTCTTCCTGCATCTCAGACAATTAGTTTAATTATCTTTACATTAAATGCACCGCTCCTAGGAAAGGACACCTTCATGGCATTCTTCTCTTAAGAACAGAAGCTATGTTGTTCAGGCAGTGGTACATTTTCCAGTAGCCTTTTCCAGTAGCTGTTTATTACAACCATGGGCCTTCTTCTGCATTGTCTCCCTCAGAAAAATGAAATGCTAAAAATGACAGCCAAAGTTTTGTCACTTTCACTTTTCACTGGGCTTGCATGGGATTCTTATTTACAGATCTATTTCCAGCTAAAATACAAAACATGATCTAAATGCTTTTAATTAAAAAAATTATTTGACCTGAAATATTTTTCTAGTAGTCCATTGTGTCTTTCTTATAAGCTAATGAATAGTACGGTACCATTGTGTATGCTAACTGACAGTGCGCAGCAACAGGTGGGGGCAGCGCAGTGCTACTCTATGTTCCATAGAAGAGAAAAACTCTGGTCACTGGAGCACTTTAATAACCTCTCATCAAAAAGGACTTTAAAAGAACAAGAACAGCAAAGTTCAGTGGTTTCAAATCAAGTTGCTTTATTTATACAGGACTATATAAAACAAGCAAAGTTGCCCCAAAGTGCTTCGCACAATAAGATGAAGAATTTAACCATGCACATCATAAGAACAAAAACTAATGGCTTAAAATGAAAACTAAAAGATGGTCATGTAAAATAGACCACACATTTCTTGAAATGTTCTGGAAAACTATCGGGTTTTTAACCTAGATAAAAAACATTTAGCGGTATGGGGCAGAACGAACATGAAGAGGGAGTTTGCTCTGCAATTTGAGCCCTAAAAAGGCAAGGTTACCTTTATGCCTCAAACGGCAGGCTGGAACAGAGAAGCAGCTGACCAGCTGAACTCAGAGCCACCTGGACCTCGCAAACAAGGACGTGCTGTGAATCAAACACTTTTTGGCCCAGTTAAACCAGGGTGCTCTACTCCGTTATAAACAGTTGTCACTACCGCCTCATAGGGGGCGACAATGCACTGGCAAGAAGAAGAAAGAAACTTAAATAAAAGCATTGTTTTTCTCTTCTTCTGCTCATGATCTGACTCATTGTTTTCTTTTTTTTGCCGTTTGTTGGGATGCGGCCTCTGAAGGATGTTTTATAGCTGAGGGGAGTCCTAGCGGACCCTTGTGGGCCGGTACAAATGATGACCCATCACACAAGTTTCATATTCGAACAAACAGCACAGCGGACCTGGAGTTATGAATTAGGCGTAGGATCGGCGATGGAGGCCAGTGCACCTTCATGCGATGCAGATTCGAATAAACTTAGGAGGCGGCCAGTGTGACAACCCTACATTTGGACTAGTGTGAGGATTTGTTTTTATTTACATTGCAATAATCAAAGCATGAAAAAACAAAGTTTAAATAAAGTCAAATTTCCAGTCAAGCGAAGGTAAAATGGAAGTTTAAAACCCAGAATAATGGCTGAAGTGTATGTTGATGGACAATTAAAAAAAAACAGAAAAATTGAAGGTGCAGATTGTTCTTTACATTTTATTTACTAGATTATCTCTGTTCATTCATGTATGTGCACAAATGCAACTGGATGTTTTGGTAGACATCTGTAAACAACGGTCTATAGAAGTTGGGTTTAACGGTTCACCTAAATATTCTTTACAGTTATCTTTCACTTAGCTGATAATTCTGCCTGAGGGCCACAGTGTCCCAGAGAACCAAAACAGCCTCATAATAACAACAAAGAATCTGCAGTGCACAGTCAAGCTAGTCATCATACCTCTCCTTCTCTGCATAGTCATTATGTAGCTGGAGCTGCTTCTCTTGGGCCAGGTTCTCAGCTTGATCCTTCAGAGTCTGCTCATATTCGCGGATCTTCTCCTTCAAGGCCTTGATGGTCACCTCTGAAGCAAAATCACGACAGAAAGATAAGTGTTCACACACTGAAAGGCAATTTGTAAAATAACACAGAAAAATAGACCATCACCACTTTCTAGGATGTGATAAATGGCAGCAGTGACCATGATGTGTTTGATGGGGCATTTTGACCTTTAAGGAACAGTGCTTCATATCCCACATTCTTCCTCTGTCAGCACAGACGCAGACCGTAGCCCCCATGGCTCCAGCCTAATCTTTACATCCGCGACTGGTACCGAATATTCAGCGCACCCCAGCAGCAGATATGTTGTCTTCATTAGGGCTGCATTAGAACTGAAATCCCATAACCTGCTGACGGCCGAGCTCTGTATGGGGCAGCCTGAAATAAATCTAACACATAACTGGAGTAATAAACCAGCCTGTGTTTGTGTGCCTTTCTCAGCGAGAGATATAAACGAGTGAGACAATGATATAAAGCAATGCTGCCTGCTGCCTTTGACTGAGGGCTCTTAGCACTTTGTGTGTGCGCGCACGTATGTGTGTGTGATTTAAACTACAGTCTCACTGCTCTGACATATAATCAATATAGGAGAGTCCCCTTAGAGCCCTCTTACCCCTTAACTGCTTAACTGAACTTTAAACATTTAGGTTGCGGGGATCAATGGCCTCTGCTCTCCGCGCGCTTCGGTGTGTGTGCATGTGCACGTGTGCGGGCCGAGCCACGTGTGCGTTTCAGCAGCAGTGGGAGTTTCACAGTGTGTTTTGGGGTTTGAATATCCCCCATCTATTGAGGTGGGAAGGAGGGATAAAGGATGAGGGAACAGGAAAATCAATGGCAGAATGGAGCCATGCCGTTATCGAGCTGTTCCAATTAACTCTCGCTGAGGAAAAAGGGGGATTCCAAAACATTCCCCGCTCCCTCGCTCACTCCTTGTTGACTGAAGTTGCAGCACTTTTATTACCGCTTTACACTCATCTCTCTGCTTTTGTCAGTTTTTCCATCTTTCTCTACCCTGAGGTACCCTGTAGTCTTTTATTCATGAACCTCTGCCTGTTTTTTTCCCCTCTTCAAAACCAATTTGAAAAACCTTGTACAATTTCTGTGTTTCTGAAATATGAATGAGTCATTAAGATGTATTCAAATAGGGACTTGACCCTTCAATTTGTTTTGATGTTATATTCTAAAGTACAGATTTTCTTTTTACATAAACAATCATAATAGGAAAAGGGTACTTAAATCACAATATATCAATTGTGCAGAAAAGATACTTAAGATGCTGTATGAAATAAACCAAAAGATTTTTTTTAAATCCATCATGATGTCCAGACGTCTTATTACCTTCTGCGTCTTGATAATAAACAAACATACAGACTGGCGCATTTTTTAAGTTTTTATTTCAGTTAATTTTGATGATTATGGCATGCAGCTAATGAAAATCCCAAATTCAGTCTCTTAGAAAATGTAAATAATTACATAAAAACCAACGAAAGGGTTTTTATTACAGAAATGATGACCATGGTTTTAGCCTACACCACCATGGAGAAATATGCTGACTCAACAGCTGTCCAGCAGACCACCAACACCCTTTCACAAGGAAGGTCAGCCACAAAAGGTCACTGCTACAGAAGCAGGCTGTTTAGAGTGATGTTTCCAAGCATATTAATGGAAGGTTTAGTGGAAGGAAAAGTGTGGTAGAAGAAAAATGCACAGGAATGCAGGAACTGCAGCCTTCTGGGGACTGTAAAGCAAAGCCCATTCAAGAGTTTGGGGAAGAAACACAAATACTGCAAATTGAGTCAGTGCTTCAAGAGCTACCACACACAGATGTTATTTGAGCACATGACCTACAACTGGCTCAGTCCTTGTGTTAAGTCACTCTTAATCAAGAGGTGGAATTCTCACCTGGGCTAAGGAGAAAAGGGACTGGACATGTGCTCACTGGTACAAAGTCCTCTTCAGATAAAAGTTAATTTTGAATTATATTTGGAAATAAAAGTCCCAGACTCTGGAAGAGGAGTAGAGAGGCACAGAATCTAATCTGCTTAAAGTCCAGTGTTTCCAAAACCAGTGACCGTTTTGGGTGCCACGTCATCTGCAGGTGTTTGTCCACTGTGTTTTATCGGTCATCTACCAGGACATTATAGAGCACTTCATGCTTCCTTCTGCTGACAAGCTTTATGGAGATGCTGATTTCATTTTTCAGCGGGACCTGGCACCTACCCACACTGCCAAAAGTTTTAATACCTGCTTTAATACCCAAGGTATAACTGTGCATGACTGGCCGGCAAACTCACCTGACATAAATCTACGGGGGTACTGTCGAGAGGAAGATGGGACATCAGACCCCAACGAGGCAAGCTGAAGGCTGCTATTAAAGCAACCTTGGCTTCCTTAGCATCTCAGCAGAGCAACAGGTTGACCACCATTCCAAGCTCCACTGATTCAGTAAAATATTTAGAGCATTCATCTACTTTCAGTGGGCCAACATTTCTGCATGGAATTGAATTTTCTGGGCAAAAGCCATTATAATTATAGCACTTGTGATGTATAATTAGCAAGATGTATGTATTTGAAGTGCCATATATTCATGCTCTGCATACCAGTAACACACAGGTGCATCTCAAAAAAAACAGTTGGAGACACTTCAAATAAAAAGTGCATTGGGCAGTTGAAGAATTATTTGAAGAATCACTTAAATAATTGTCTGACTGTCCTCTGCTGAGCTGCCACAGAGTTCCTCTTTTCTTAAAATAACATATTTTGTGGTCCCCAAACACCCCAGCACATAATGAGGAAGGAAAATATTTTGATAGATTTTGTCTATTTTATTGCCACCTAAGAGTTAATAAAAACCTCTCCATTTATCCCCCTCTAACCTTGGTTTTTAACTTCTGCAAACTCTTTGTTGTAGTCCTCCAGTGTCTCTCGCAGCTTGGTGTTCTCTGTCTCAATGTCGTGCATCCTCTGGAGCTTCAGCTGCAGCTGCTGAGCCAGCTCCAGCACAGGTACAGGGTCTGAGGGGAAAAACAATAAAAAACCCACACCATGTTAACACACACCAAAGCGGATCAGACAAGCAAGGGCGGCAAGGTGGCCTAGTGTGCTTGGAATAACTACAGTCAAGGCCGTTTGAGAGAGGTCGTTTGAACTGGTCCTTGAGCAAGGCAATGAATCTTACACCTTAAGGACAACTGTGTGGAGCTGAACCCTGACCTTTGATCTCTGTGAAAAATGACTGATTGGAGGAAGAAGTATAACACAAACATAATTAGCAAAACCCTGTGATGGAGGACACACGTTCAGTCGTTAACACACATTATAGATCACTGCATTCTTCTCCATCGTTCTAACCTCTTTAGTGTTAATACAAATATTAGGGAACTCCCAATATTTGTTATTGATGTTCTGCTGCCCATGAGTATCTGAGTTTCGTGGACTTTTTTTTTTTATTACAGCCCATTTTCATGTGCACAGCTTAAAAACCAGCATTAAAAGCAATGCATATAATTTTGGTGATCAATGAATCAAGATTCTCCCTAATAGTGTTTTCCACCCTTTACAATCACACTGATAGCAATAGAAAGAGTGCTCCGGCATCCTGCCTTTCTGTGTCATGTGACCAGCTTTGCCCACTCAGTTCACATCATATGGCTCAGATATCCCAGCTGGCCGGGTAGACTTGCAAATAGCCCACCTGAAACAGTCAGTCAGTCATTTTCTGCCGCTTATTCCATAGTGGGTCGCGGGAAAGCTGGTTCCTATCTCCTGCAGTCTACGGGCGACAGGCAGTTTCCAAATAGGCTTGGGCTGGTGTCCAAATCATTTAAAAAACTTCCAAACCCACTACAGTTTTCCCCCATACTGTTCCTAGGAGATTTCTAAAGCTGCCCCTCCCCCGCCCGTCGCTGCACATGCTGATCAGCTACTACTTCTTTCAATACTTATAGTTTAAGACCAATTCTGCCGTTTCTAAATATTTCCAGTAGCAAAGAACACAGAGGTATGGTGTGGGAACTAAAGGAGCGCCACCCATCAGTCAAATTGCGGTAATCTTTTAAAACTACAGTTGGGATGCCATGAGCCGATTGTCAAGCTAACCCTAAGCCTAAAATAAAAGCAAATAGATCCAGTCCAATTTTTTTTCAAATCTTTGTAGTTTATACTTTGATACCATTAAATGGTGGTATTTTCACTCAGGGTTACTATGCTGGGAAAATTTCCTCACACTCCACACAGAAAAATAACTTCAGTAGTTTTTGTATGAAGACAAACTAAAAATGTGTTGAAATATGCGAGGAAGTCATATCAAAACAGAGCAAACGTGCTGCAGTTCGAGTCTGACATTTATAGAGCCAACTGGTAACACCATGCTATGTTTAAGCTGACTTGATATTAGCTTTCTTAACAGTTAATGCCACCTTGGAGCAGTATACCGAGGCTGACCTGCAGGACATAAGGTTGAGACAAAACATTTGCCGCTGTCAGGACAACAGGAAACTGCCCTGGATTGTGATCAGCGAATACGTTAAGTGGGACATGATGACAACACCAAAAATGTCCTGGCTTTCCAGACTTAACTTTCAAAGTTCTTATTCCCTTCTCTTCATTTTAAAACTAAATAGAAACACTTACTCTGTATTTATGGCGGATATTGCTATAGAGGGAAGGCTTTCAATAGGACACAAGGAAGGAAAGCAACAAAGAAAGGAAACAAGGAAAGGATAGAAAGAAAATGAAAAAAGGACAAGGATGAAAGACAGGAAGAAAGGAAAGAGAAAGGAAGGAGACATGGGAAGACAAGAAAATAACTATGGCAGGACACAAGAAAGAAAGAATGGAAGGACATGGGGATAAGGAAAAAAATTGGGAAATACAAGTAGTTTTAAGTAGATCTACATGCTTTTCCACACTTATCCAGACCCAGAAAGTACGGTTGACTCAATTTCTAGAAAACCTAATAAATTACATATTTTCAAGATTGCAAAGGAACCCTAATTTTACTGCCCATGGCACTAATTTTAATTAAGTATGACACTGCAACTTTGCATTAACCAATGCCCAAGGATAAATGGCTCTGATTGGCACAAAAAACTAAATTAGATTGGTACATCCCTAACAAATCTATTTTAGGTATTTTCTCAAATAGTAATATTTCCCAGGGGTTTACTCCACAGCTCAGTTCGCTTATCCATCAGCAGTGCTGTTCTCACTCAGTCCCGGGCGGGCTTTAATCATTATTCTTCAACAGACAGATTATTTTTCTCAGTATGTCCTAAAAGCATACAATTAAACATTAATCTGATCAATCCAGGCTTTCAGTAAATATTAAACATAATTTATGACTAATAGAAATGGTTACTTGGTGCACCCTGTACGAACAAAGTTTCTCCAGTAGGTCTATTAAACAATGGCCCGTAAGAAGAAACTGTTGAGCTTTGTCATAAACATTGGCTTTGTATTAGAGGTGATCTAACACGACGATGGCTGACACAGCAGGAGAACTGGATAACAGACACAAACAGAGGCAGACAGACAGTAACACAGATTAGACACATTAACGAGAGATTACTGGGCTGTGATCAGTTCAAGTGTTCACTGTGATGCATCTTGAAAGCAAGAGGAAAGCGAAACATGGGAGCAGACAGTTGGACAAAGCAAAGCTGTAAAAAAAAAAATAAATAAATAAATAAAAGGCAGTCAGAACTGTAAATAAGAGATTACAGAAACAGAGAGAAGGAAGAAAGGCAACTTTCTGGAGGCATTTTACCAACAACCCTGGAAAACACACAGCAGGGTTAACTGTCAGTGTGATGAAGAGAGCCCTGTCAGTCAGGCCAATCACATCTGATTGGTGCTCATGGGTGGCAGACTGGTGACAGGCAGCCAAGAGATGCAGGCAACGCTCATCAGCATGCCAGCTAAAAGAGCAGTTTATGTGTGTGTGTGTTTATGTGTGTGTGTGTTGTACAGATAAGAGGAACTGACAGCTTACAGCTGGGGGTAAAAGCTGTGTGTGTGTGTGTGTGTGTCTAATGTCTGACGCAGTTAGATATCTTAACTATGCTAATGAGAGATCAGAAGAGAACGATTGGGGAATTTCATGCTGATTTTGTGCCGTCAAGGTGACACACCACGCAGGGCTGAGCTCTGACACACACACACGTTCCTAGTGTGAAACAAACATGCGCGTACAAACTAATGCTAACACAACAGTTTGCTCTGAATACAGACTCCCATCTACTTTTGTGCCCTTGAAAGTGAACTTTCTCTTCCGCTTATCAAAGTTTTGTCCTTCGCAGAGAGCCCTTCCCTCCCTCATCCAATCAGCAGCACAGCCTGTTAAAGACAGCTTGACTTGTGGGCCACTGGTGCTGAACACTCTCGCCAGACACCTTTAATCTAAACCAGAGCACACTGGGCTGACTGTCCGGGCCTTCAGCTGACAGAAGACAGAAGAAAACACACTGTTTCCTCTTTCAAGATTGCTGCATTAGTCAGGCTGGTCTGTGTCTCTGTGTATGTGTGCATCAGGCATTACATCATTGTCTCGCAGCAAGTTAAGAATAGCCCCGTCAGAGCTGGCGCTGACTTATTGGGAGCAGTACAATCCAAAGATATTACTGTAGGTCTATCCGTGTGGGAATATGATGACCTCCTTACGCTATAGATGAACTCGACTCCTCTCTCACTCCTACATACCGGGGCCCTCCAGGACTTCCACACAGCTGAAAATCTCCAACCAGCAGCACTGTGCAGATGCTTCTGTGATTTTTCTCTGCCTTAGTGCATGAAACGTGACTGTTTTTGTGCGTGCACTTCGCCTCAGCCAATCCGGGGCGTACTTATCATCAATGTCAGGAGGCACCTCCTGTTAAGACCATCTTAAAACTACACCCGAGGATTAATCCTTGTAGGGATGTATTAAGGAATCACACACAGAAAGCTCAGAAATGTCACGGCATCAGAGCAGACTGGGCCTGGGCCCACCTGTGTTGAGGCAGTCTACAAAACCTCAGAAATGTTCCATTCTGACCGATGCCCAGCTGTTCAGATGATAAAAAAATCTGATATTTTTCCAATCAGTAAACCTACCACACCTTAAAGCAGTAAGATCTCTCTGACAACACTCTTCTGTGTGGACGCCGCTACTGTGTGAAGAAAACTTAATAGGTGCTTTTCCAATGAACTGATTCCAGTGCTAAACCTGGACTGGTGCTATAGCCAGTTCTTAACTGCTTTTGAAAATTAACCAGTTTGCCTTTCCACAACCAGAGAGTCAAGTTAGATAATCATCCAAGTTATAAATCCTCCTGTAATAAATATTCTTACGCTAAAGTCCTCCATCACAACAAAGACTAACTTGGTTATTGTGAAATACTTCCGCTCATGAAAAACAAAGCCTCATGATGCGGAAGTGAGGGTCAACCAATGACTCTTTTTAAGGAAATATTTCTTTAAATCTTCAGATGGCAGGCTTTCAGCACCATGTCTGTAAAGCAGTCGGCGGCAGATAGCTTGACTAACCAGCTAATATCAGTCTCGGTTTTCTGCATAAGACCCATGTTTATTTGAAATAATTACATTTGATGTACTTTATTCTACATATGATTCAATAAAATATTAGAATAATAGTAGATGTTATAGAACCATAATAAATGTAATAGTTATGTTTTTGGGGAGGTCCTGCCCCCCCTTATAGTGACCTCTGTGAATAAATGAGGGGAGGGGGGTGTCTTACTGGATGTATCCAAACAGAAATTTATATAAACACACACAAATATTAAAACTATTACCTGGGACATCGATTATTTTCTTGTACACGTTCAAGAAGGCAGCCTCTGCTTCTTTACTTCTTTTACTCAAGGCGTCAATCTGCAAAGATGGAAAATGGAAAGGAACTGTTAATCAACACCACAAATCTTAGAGTCGGATCTATTGACCCCAAGAGAATGCCCCATTAAATTCACAGTAAGAGTAGCCTACATATCTCTCTTTTCTCACTATGCTTTGGTATGTTGACTGCGATCGCGGCTGTCTCAACAGCGGCTGCTTTGGCGTTTCCTTCCCGTGAAGCCAGTTCAGCTGTTCAGCTGCTGACGGATGCGTTTCGTTTGCCGTGCACAAGTGCATGTCTGCGTTGCTCTGTCCTCAAATGAGTGTGCCCGAGTTCGTCTGTTAGCACATGTGTGTGTGTGTGTGTAAAACAGTGTGTGTTCGTCTCCCCCTCCAGCACACTGACATCATTAAACAGCTGGCTCAGTCTTTCCAGTCACAGCAGGGGCAGATTATTCAGTCAGCTCTTAGCAGCAATACAGTGTGGATCCATTACTGATGTAGCCATTAACGCAAAAGGGCACGGCATGCATTCCATCACCAATAATATTGAAATGGACAGCATTAGGATGGATCTATAAGAACTTAATACTAAAAAACAAAAATAAATCGCTATAGAACTTTTATAGTGTTGTCAAACATAAGGCGATGAGGCTCTACTACAGTCTGTGCCACACATCAATATGAGAATCAGACGCAGTAGGCGAAAAATGCATCTGAAATCATGTTTAAATTGAAGGAAACAGATGCCAAATAAAGACATTCAGACGGTGCTACTGTACTGGGCAGAGCTACAGCTGACTACTCTGGCTCCCGCACTCAGACTAAACAGCCCTGTGTTTCTCTTCCAACTCCTCCAACACATTCACAAACTCAAAAGGAATGGAGACAAAAGCCTATGTAGGTCCACATATAAAGTCTTCACATTCCCAGCCAAGCCAGTAGTGTAGTTGATGGGTGGTTTAAAGGGTTCTTGCCACTGTAAACAGAACAGGCTACATGTAACACTGTCTCAGCTCCTATGGGAACCCAATAAATCTCTTCACATGGCTTTGATTCATCTCTAGTTTTTTAGCCGCAAAACATCTGGCCCCGAGTAGGCTGGTGCCAGCACCCCTCCCTCTTCCCCCCTTTTTATTTCTGGCTTTCTCTCATTTAGTCTCTCGTCACTTCCATGTTCTCAGACTCATTCTTTTTCCCCTCTCCCTCAATGATTTTCAGTGTCAATCTTTCTCACATGTTTCTCTGTCACAAAACCTTTAGTTCTACTCTCACACAACCTTTAGGGATGAGCCGGTTACCGGTACTGAGGTGTATCGAGGTTTTAAAAAGGCGGGGTTTCAAAACCGCTAAAACTTTCTATCATATCTTTCCGACATTTTAAAGTGCTTTTACTGAGACAGCAGAGAGAGTGCTGTGGTGACAGGAGTTTTCTGTGCAGTAACTTAGCGTTGCCCCTCCCCATTCGTTGCTACAGACTGCCGGCCAGCTGGTTGAAAATAGGCTGCTACAGATTTCCCTTTCTTACATAAAAGACAAATTTGACTGGAAATATTTTCAGTTGTAAAAAACTTGCACAGTCATAGTGTGAAACTAAAGGAGCACCACCTGTCACTCTTGCAAAGATAGCACTGTTTTAAAAACGACAATTGGCATTCCAGGAGCTGCATGTCTGTTTAATCAGCCATTTGCAGGCTGTATCCAAGCAAACTGGCTAACTAATTAACCAGTAACAGAACAGCAGTGCAACTACATTTAGTGGGTATTAATCCGAAGATTTTGCTCAAGCCAACATTAGAATACAATCAATGTCATAGATGCTGCCCTTTTGAACATACTGGCTTGACTTTACTCTAAAACCAATTAAGCTCTCATAACCCATATTTCATGCTCTTTAAAAAGAAAATATTGCTCTGTCTTTCAATTTGTTCTCCCATTTCTGTGTAAAACTTTATTCAAGTGGAAAACACAAAACCAACTTAGTTTACAGAACCGAGCATTGATATGCGCGCCTTAAGTGAACAAAGTGCAATTATATAAATTTTTATCGGAGCATCCTCGCCTACATTTATTCTTGAACTGTATAAAGCTCTATTCTTCATGCCTGAAGAAAATCCTGAGCCTTAAGTTGCGAACACTGCTAGAGTTTCTGTATACGTGGGCAACAACACACATGGAAGCAGTTCATGAAGAGGAGTAGGGTAGACTGAAATGAACCAATTTTTTATGTACCAACTATATAGCCTGCCAGAACTTCCATAAATGCTGCATTATCTGCCACGAGTGCCAAGAATGAACGCCTAGTAGAGAGGTGGATGATGGGTCAGGTCTAACTAATGAAGTCAAGTGAACAAGTGAACATTTGGGAAGTAGAACCCGATTTAGTTAAGCAAAAGTTACAAACCTTAGACCTCCGCTGCATCACTGTCGCATGACCAAAGAAACACCGCATGGCCAATCTCCTCCCTCTCCCAAAACACATCCACCAACGGCAAAAAGATGGAATTTAATATCGGTTATCAATATCGACCCCGTTTTACTTATTGGACAGATAACATCTTAAAAAATGAATTAAAGTCGGCTAATACGATGTTAATGGCGATATATCGTCCATGAATAATTCTTGCTGTTCGTCGGTCCTTCCTCCCCTTTTGACACAGTGACCCTGAAATTTCCTATGCAGAAAGTCTCTTAGTGCACTTTGTAAAAAATATTTTTAGAAAACCTCCATTTATAATTCCCATCTGAACATTTACTTTACTATTAAAGTTTATACATTTATTTTACTTCTCTGCATAAACACTAATATTTTTCCTCAAAGTTTCATACTACGAGACTCTGATAAATGACTCATAACTAAACCCTAATGATAAATCTCATTTTCACAACATGCTGCATTGTGTCCTCTACCCTTTTCGAATGCTGTGTGACCATTTGTGATTGAAGACACTCAGTCTCTAATGGAAGATTACTGATGTTAAGAACTAAGACCGCTTACACAACAATGTTGAACTTGGGTGCATGTGTTTATAATAACATGTGATCAGGGATTCTGAGAACCTTCAACACAACCGATAATAAAGAACACATAAAAAAAGATGGGCAGTGAAGGAAACCAGCTGCATGACTGTACAATGACTCGGCCAAGGTCAGTGGTACAGCAGCTTTATATAGCGCAACATGGGAGGCAGGAAATAGACGTTTAATGTAGGACACACCCTACAGTTAAAAGCAGGTTAACTGCACGACCAGAGCCATTAGAAGACCACCCAGGATTTGCAAATACAGCCCTGCTGTTCCAAACTGAGGCTCGCTCAACATATCCTGATGACATCTGCTGTTACACGCTCCCCTGCCTCCCATCCCATACACACACAAACCAAGACAACAAACCAAATGAAACAAATGATACCTTGCCAGTATCGGTGGGTTACCGATGAGAAGTGCTTACAATGGCAGAAGGTATCCCTGACAAGTCTAAACACAAACACATACATACATACGTCAGCAGCTTGTGGCACCATCACTCAGCACCGCCTTGCTTCCCTATCTAGTGTGTGAAGGGCATCAGGCTGACCTGTGTGTGTGTGTGTGTGTGTGTGTGTGTGTGTGTGTGTGTGTGTGTGTGTGTGTGTGGCCCCAGTGGAGTCTGATAAGAGGAGGCTATGGGAAGCAGAGACTGAAGCCTTGGATAATGGAAAAGCTTATCTGATCGATGGACCAACAAGGAACACTAAGCATGCAACACACACACACACACACACCCCGTTTACCAAGCTGATGCCTTGTGGAAACCGTACTGGTAAGGTAATAATTATGACCAGAGGGCATCCACCTTTCAATGACAAAGATTAAACAATGTGTCGGACCCTCCAAATTCCTCCTTCTAAAACTTTTTATTGTTCCCTCAGAGCTCCGCATTCATTAGTAATGATTAAAGCTTGTTGGGGGGGCAGGGGGGCGGCTTTAAGATGAGTGTGAGACTCCAAGAAGACCCCCAACCCCCCCTCTGTTTCTTGCTGCTGTCTTGTTTCTGATCAAAGGGTTTGAGGGCTAAGCAAACAAAGACTGGTTTAAAATTACACATTCTGAAAGCGACTCAAGTTGTGGCATGCAGGCGCGCAGAATAGTCGCCTGATTGATGGGGTGCTCTGAGACTGGCGCGGGTGTACAGTATTATCTCAATAATCATAAGATAATGTCTTTCTCAGTTCCGCGGCCACCCACTGCGCGTCTCTTGCGTGTCCTGGTGTGTACGCCATCGAGGTGTGTCAACATGAGGATGGTGGAAACAGCTGACAAAGCCCCAATTATACTGCTGCTGTTTTTATTCTCTAAATAGATTGTGGATCATCAGCAGAACGCGGTGGAACCGCGAGAAATTACTGTATTTTTACACAACCGCCAGCTGTGTTTGTTGTCTTGACACAAGAATATGGAAACTAACCCAGTGTTAAACTGTAATATTCCATGGGCTGTAGTAAAACAGATCATGTCACTATCTATTCAGTTGATTTTTGCTTGACTGCGTGTGTGTGCGTGTGTTTCTTTGTGTGTGCGTCAGCGTGCACCCACCCACTCCGACCCTGAATAAAGCCCCAGTCTTAACCAGCCGTCTCCACTCCTACCCTCGGACTTTCACATATTGGAGTGAACTAGAAATGTGCGGCTGCCAGAAAGGAGGAGTCAAGATGGAATCAGGCCAAAATGATGGAGGACGGCAAAGTATTAAGAGCATGATATAGTACATGCGCTGCTCGGTCACCTTTTATTGATCCTGGTAAATTCTCCATTAAACTGAAAGTAAGTAAATGTGGCATAATAAGAGGAAAAAACGGTTTATAATTCATCAAAAGACCACTGAATAATACAGAGGAACAAAGTGTGAGGAAATAGCAGTCAGTGAGTTGTGACTGGATAGAGCTAGGATTTTGTGGTGATTTTCTTTTTGCAGGATGCAATTTAAACACACCCTCAGGCTACAGGACTTCATGAATAGGACAGAAAATCAAGAGCAGAGGAGAGCAAAGCCAAGGAGGAGAGGAAAAGGGGGAAATGAGATAGTGCCGAGGGAGAGAGAAAAAACAGGAGTCGGTGCAGAGAAGAAGTGACAATGTAGGAATGAAGAGAGAAGAAAAGGAAGCGAAAGGCACTGAAGAATGTCAAACATGGTTTGTAAACCGCATTGTTTAAATACTGTAAATGGAACAGTGATGGTCGCTAGTGTCAACCGAAATTTGTAAATATAAAACTCACCTCTCCTTGGAAGCTCTTCAGCAGAGGTGCAACCTGTTTCCGTAAATCCTAAAAGATAAAATGCAGGGAGATTAATAAAAACGGTCTATGAAAATCTAAAGAACATTTTATTAAAACTAGAGAAGCACCCAAGAATTTGTCTGCTGAACAGAACCGGTCCTGATCGGCTGGTCAGAAACTAAAAGTCTGATCTTTCGCCAATCAGCGAACACACCTCATATTAGTGCTTCAACAACACTCTAAATCCATTGTTGTGTGAGTGATAAACATTAGAGTGGGAAGGAAAAAGGGTCGGTTTATACCCCGAGGTGCTTTGCCGGACTGCGTTTCTGCGAAGAACAGGTGCAGCACCACCTGGGCCACCCAGAGGCACCACTAGTGCATGCAATTCAGCAGTAAAAGGAGACAAGGAGCAGGCCTCAAGCTAATGCACATTGCATCAGTGGCGCACCGGGTTTTTTACTACAAACCAAATGCTTAAATCCTTCAGGTCCTACTGCATGACTTTCCAGTACCAGTGAGCAGTTTTAGATTAGGCAGGCAGTCCAGTATATATCAGGGGAACATGCAAATCACCGTGCTGTTAGCAAAGCCTGCATCCTGACAGACTGAACTGGAGCGTACGATAAAAAGCTCAGCAAAATAGGACATTCTGTACAGGAACATTAGATTTGCAGTCTATGGACACAAACACAAAACCGACTAATGAAGATGTTAAGTAGGGCAACGACAGCTGTTTGCAGAGGAGAATCTGCACCTTTTAAAAACCAGCAGGAGAACGCCAAGCAGGAACTGTGGGATAGCAGGCATCCCAAGCTGACCTGTGACCAATGTCTGGGGCTGGACTAATCTCGAGCTTGTCCAGACAGGCCGTTTGTCTGGGGCTTAGGACAGGTCATGAGTCCGTGACCCTGCTTCATTGTTACCTCATTAGGGGTCGGGCTGGCTGTTTGTCTGGGCCATTTCAATGTTCCCCTGTTGCGTGTAATGACCTGCACCCTGCACCCCACCGTCTCCTGCTCAGGGCTGCCTCACACAAAAAACCACCAGATAAGTGGCTGTTATAAAATTTGCATCTGATTGTGATTATGTTTTTTTCATTCCAGTGTACTTTGGAGATTAGCTTTACACACTCCCGTTTGGATGAGAAGGTCTTTCATTTAATTTTGCTTTAAAACATTGCTACACCCAAGTAAATAATTATTTTAAAACATCCACTAAGCGGCTTAAAATTGTTCTCAGATCAATATCTAATGTTAGGAGGTTGGCGTCTCTTCCAGTAAAGTCTATTAGTCCTGCTATAATTACTTACATTATGCAAATCCCAAACTTCACATTGTGTTTAGGAAGCGCTGACATGTTGGAGATGGAAGTAATTTTTTCTCAGACAAATTACAGGTTTCCTACAAATATTCAAAGTTCACTGTTTTCCAGACATAGCTGTTCATATTGTTAACTAGTCTGTATAAGAGTTTGGACATTTGAGTATTAAAAAATGTATTTCAAGTTCAACAAATCATGAAAGACAGTGGCTTCAGCGTCCAGAGAGATAAAGGGCTGTTTCACTGCTTAGATACATCTCTAAATCCAGAGTGTAATCTTTCTGTCCAGGTTGGTTGGGTCTTTTCTTGTCTACAGGTCCTTCTCAAAATATTAGCATATTGTGATAAAGTTCATTATTTTCCATAATGTAATGATGAAAATTTAACATTCATATATTTTAGATTCATTGCACACTAACTGAAATATTTCAGGTCTTTTATTGTCTTAATACGGATGATTTTGGCATACAGCTCATGAAAACCCAAAATTCCTATCTCACAAAATTAGCATATTTCATCCGACCAATAAAAGAAAAGTGTTTTTAATACAAAAAACGTCAACCTTCAAATAATCATGTACAGTTATGCACTCAATACTTGGTCGGGAATCCTTTTGCAGAAATGACTGCTTCAATGCGGTGCGGCATGGAGGCAATCAGCCTGTGGCACTGCTGAGGTCTTATGGAGGCCCAGGATGCTTCGATAGCGGCCTTTAGCTCATCCAGAGTGTTGGGTCTTGAGTCTCTCAACGTTCTCTTCACAATATCCCACAGATTCTCTATGGGGTTCAGGTCAGGAGAGTTGGCAGGCCAATTGAGCACAGTGATACCATGGTCAGTAAACCATTTACCAGTGGTTTTGGCGCTGTGAGCAGGTGCCAGGTCGTGCTGAAAAATGAAATCTTCATCTCCATAAAGCTTTTCAGCAGATGGAAGCATGAAGTGCTCCAAAATCTCCTGATAGCTAGCTGACCCTGCCCTTGATAAAACACAGTGGACCAACACCAGCAGCTGACACGGCACCCCAGACCATCACTGACTGTGGGTACTTGACACTGGACTTCTGGCATTTTGGCATTTCCTTCTCCCCAGTCTTCCTCCAGACTCTGGCACCTTGATTTCCGAATGACATGCAGAATTTGCTTTCATCCGAAAAAAGTACTTTGGACCACTGAGCAACAGTCCAGTGCTGCTTCTCTGTAGCCCAGGTCTGGGGAATGCGGCACCTGTAGCCCATTTCCTGCACACGCCTGTGCACGGTGGCTCTGGATGTTTCTACTCCAGACTCAGTCCACTGCTTCTGCAGGTCCCCCAAGGTCTGGAATCGGCCCTTCTCCACAATCTTCCTCAGGGTCCGGTCACCTCTTCTCCTTGTGCAGCGTTTTCTGCCACACTTTTTCCTTCCCACAGACTTCCCACTGAGGTGCCTTGATACAGCACTCTGGGAACAGCCTATTCGTTCAGAAATTTCTTTTTGTGTCTTACCCTCTTGCTTGAGGGTGTCAATAGTGGCCTTCTGGACAGCAGTCAGGTCGGCAGTCTTACCCATGATTGGGGTTTTGAGTGATGAACCAGGCTGGGAGTTTTAAAGGCCTCAGGAATCTTTTGCAGGTGTTTAGAGTTAACTTGTTGATTCAGATGATTAGGTTCATAGCTCGTTTAGAGACCCTTTTAACGATATGCTAATTTTGTGAGATAGGAATTTTGGGTTTTCATGAGCTGTATGCCAAAATCATCTGTATTAAGACAATAAAAGACCTGAAATATTTCAGTTAGTGTGCAATGAATCTAAAATATATGAATGTTAAATTTTCATCATGACATTATGGAAAATAATGAACTTTATCACAATATGCTAATATTTTGAGAAGGACCTGTAATTCGAAGGCGGTCCTAATTCGAATAAAGCACTTAAAGTGCATTTTGGGTAAAAAAAAAAAAAAAAACATTCTTTTAAAAAGACTTCATAATTTCTAAAGAGTATTAAAAACATCTCTGTTCAATGTAGGCCTAAATGGTACATAGCCTGAATTTATATGGTCCTTTTCAAGTCATATCGACCACTCAAAGCGATTACACTAGAGCCACAATCACTCAGTCACACTTACATTCATACAACGATACATAGATCAGGAGGCAAGTTGAGGTTAAGTGCCTCGCCCAGTGGTACATCGACACATAAGTTAAAATCGAACCTACAACGTTCAGATTTGAATCACATTTCTACCCACTGAGCCACAGTCACCCACATTATTCAGTTCAGGTGTGGTTAGTCTGATGTGAGATTTTTAGCTCCTTCCCTGCTTCACAAGAGAGAAATACCAGGTCATTGTAACAGAGAGTGCCACAAGATCTAGTTTCACCCCTGGTAAAACCCTCATATTGTTTGAAAAACTTCTAAACAAATAACAATGACAAAATTTAAGATGAACAGGTTCTGGCAAATCCTTGATTTAAGAGGGTCGGAAGCAGTGGTCCCCACCCAACTATTCTGGATGTTTTAACTCTGGTTCATCATACACCTGACTCAAATGAGATTGGACCCTGAGGACAAGCATGTAGAGCAAGGGTTGTCAGTTCCTGTTCTCGATTTACCAGCTCTGATAAACCGGTCATTGGATCAAATACTGAATACAAAAGTATTAAATGGGTGAACCTTAAAACCTCCCACCCATTTCAGTCCATAAGCACCTCAAACACATGCACACTGATGCACTTTTTGAGTTTAGTGAAAGAATATGCTTCGATGCATACATTAATTTCTGCCTCCGTCGAAGAACATGCAGCACATTTTCTTCAATTTAGCACCTTAGAGTAAAGAATTATTAGAAGTATTAAAATTGTAATTTGCAGGTTATACCCAGCCCTTAAAAAAAGTTTTATTTTTCCAATTGTTAACATTTGGCTTTTGCAGTTTCCAACTTTAAGGCAGGGCTCACATGGAAATTCACCTAACATACAGCAGCAAGCTACCTCTGCTGGACAGTGAAGGTTTGAACCCCCTCTGGTCCACTCTGGAGTCCCTCTCCCTCCACCACTTCTACAGATTTATGACCAAATAACATCACAAAGCACACAGACACCATGGTCAATCTATGTGTGTGTGTGTGTGTGTGTGTGTGTGTGTGTTTTGGAAGGAGAGTGAGGGGCCCAGGCAGGAGGAGATGGATGGCTGGTGTGTAAGCTGCCGGCAGACAGCAGACAGGCCAGCCCGAGGAATCCTCCAGGGAGTATGGAACTCCCATTCCCTGTCTGTCTGCCCTGCGGCTAAACACAAACGCATGTGTGTGTGCGTGTGTGTTGTTTTACTACCAATGCCTCTGGCCAGCGATCCTTGGGGCATTTTACAATTATTCCCATCTCCTCCTATTTTAAACACTGTAATAGCACAACCTTAACTAAAAGGAAATTAAAAACTAGATTAATAATTTAGTCAAATTAGGAAGCACAGCGAGATGGAGTCTGTGGGAGGGAAGAAAATCTGTGCGTCAGTCCTAATGAATTATAAAAACTTTGTTTTCACGCTGCATTTCTTTGCGCTACTTTCCAAATGCTACAAATGCCGCTGTGTGAACGTGTGTGTGTTATTATGCAGACCATGAGTGCAGTTCACACTGAGTACAGCTCGGCAGACTAGACACAGTCAACGTGGGCCGGTCTCCTGGTTTCTGAATAATGGATCAGAGACGGACTCCCGCTCTGCTTAATGCAGTCTGATCTGATGTGACTGTGATCTCTGTTGACTGGTGTGGACCACAGAGAGCTGACAGCCCCCTCTATGGGCTGGTCAATCACACACAGAGCCATGCGGATGAAAAAATGTAAAAATCAACTCCACACACACACACAGATTTTTAATCAAGCGCAGGCCATCGCATGTTATGAAGCAGGCTGTTTAGTAGGCAGTGCTGATGCTTCAATACTTCCAACCGCCCAGAGTTTTAGTGCCGATTCCTATTGAGCCTGTTAGAGCTCTGTAATGAATCCTGTCGCTCGTCTGGCCTGGCTCAGATTCCTCCTCCACATACCAGGGAGATGCCAGGGGCCACACAGACGCCAGAGGAGCCTTCCTAAATCACAGCCTTGTTACACTGATGAATGTGTAAGTCCTGTTCTGTGATCTAGGCTATCTGCCTATGTGTTCCTTTGTATGCCGCTGTGTGCTGATGGTCATACAGTTATACTTGGAAATGAGATTAGAGATGAATACGTAAGGTGAAGTGGAATCGCAGCGTTTGTGTGCAGGTACGGTTCTTCTACAGCAGGAGGATTACATACTGAAGTCAATTGTCACAACCCTCATCCTGTGGTAACTATAATAGGCCTACTGTCAACTCCATAGAGAGCTGACAATTTTCTACCCACCGTCTACAGCATTCATCCATTATTCATTCTACCATCAATAATTCACCATGGTGACATTACCAATAATAACACAACAATACTTTATTTTCACTGTGAGGTTTAAAAAGTGTTGCCTTGGTAACGGAGATGAAACAAATATTCCCAGGAGGAGTGATGGGAACACAGGAACAGGACAGAATTCCCTCCTGATCCCACTTAGTAGTGTTGTCACACTCTTTTTCTGTCCTTACCCCTCCTGCTCAGCCTTGTTCTGCCTCTCTTGTTTTTCTCTCCCTCTCTCTCTCTCACACACAGACACACACTCAGGGACTACACTTTCTGCTCACATAAAAAACTAGGTCAGATAATACAAACTCCTGAGGGGGTTTCTGTTTTGTCTCTTTAGGATTTCAGGGAAACTAATGGAGGGACTATTTTTGGGAGACGAGGTCGCATCTCTGCTCTGTCTTCTCCTCCCCTGCTTTTTCAGTAAATAATCACAGCGGCATTTATGAACAAAGCAGATGCTGAGACACACTCTCAAGGTGCGTTTCGACTCTGCAGCCCAGAACGTCCTGTTTTACCCCTGGCTGTTTCTTGTGTGGCGTCCAAGACCAGGCTGTTAATGTAAATTGCATCTGTCGATGCTGAAACGGTCACTCCTATTTCAGGAGTGTGGACCAACATCTTATTCAGCTTCTGTGTGTGGAAGACAGGCTCCTATCATGGTAATAGAAACCATAAATTTCAGGAAGAAAACTATAACCAGTGAGTCTGTCAGAGATTACACTTTATAACTTCTGTAAAGTCACTCCAAATCTCTTGAAAAGGTCAAACTAAGAAACGTGCTAGTAAAGACTTCTGAAAACTTTTGCTTTTGGATTAGAGTGAAGAGAACAAAGCAGAGCATGTTGTAATCAGCATTTTAACCTGATATTTCACAGTGGTTATATTCTGAAACATATTTAAAGTCACTTCAAAGAAGTAATGTGACCCGTCTCAGAGTACCATTAAAAACACACATACACGGCAACATCTGCCTCACTTCTTTCAAACAGTTTTTGATAAAATTATGTGGTTGTTTTGATATAGATCTCAAAACAAACACCATAAATCTTCCCAATTTTATCAGTTTACATCCGTTAAATTGGCTTTGAAGAGAGAGTCTACTCTCTGCTTATGCAGATGTTTAAAGTGGAAGTCAACTCTTCATTTATTTGTTTAAAGAATGCTTTCACAAAAGGTTAGCTAATTTTATTAATGTATTTGAATTTAAACATTGTGATGCATCACATTTAACAATTAACTTTGAGTCTTATGTTTGCAAATGAAAAGTACTAAATACTAGCTGTGCAAAGAAAAATTAACAGATAATGTGACCTTTGAGGTTTTAAGAGCAAGACTCTTTTTTAGGAACTAGGGTAGTCTGACAGACCATTACTACCTACCATAGTTCTTGCTGCATTTACCCCAGAAAAAGGCCATAGTAGGAATGTAGTACATTTTCATAAACCACAAAAGTCTGTAGGGAGTTTTGTGGAGGGAGAGTGATGAGCTTTTCAAATGTTTTAAATTTTTTCAGCATTACAATACAGTCGTGTTACTCTACAGCTCATGTGTTCCATCACCTTTAACCAACAGATTTGAAAGTAATCTTTAATAATAAACTTGATAATCTGTATTTTACTTGTCATTCCCATGAAATTTGCCCTTTGCATTTAACCCATGTCATAAGGACCCGGGGAGCATGTCAGGGCTTAGGGTCTTGCTCAGGGACCCAGAGTGGCAGTGGGTTTCGAACCAGTAACTTTGAGCCTTCTCAGCAAGCAAACAAAAAGTATGCATCTGCGAAATTTCTTTAAAATGTTAGGTATAATAGTTATAATAGCTTTCGATGAACTTTCTATTGAAGTTACATGTGCTATAGGGTTATTATTTTGACAAAATCAATGATGATTATTTCATTGTTGAAAATCACTTAATTTAGCAAAGCAAACCACTCTCTAATACTCAAACGACTAAACAAGATGTTGCTCAACACTGCTGCAGCAGAAGGAGTTACCCGCTCAATGTCAGGGGTCATCTACAGGAATCACACGGTTTTTGTCCCCACAGTGGAACCAGCACTCAAGAAACGGACAATACATTAAAAGGTTCCAGGAAAACAAGTTTCCGGAGAGAGAAAACATTTTACTTTATGAAATGTTTTGAGTCCATCCAAAACAAAATTCCACCCTCGGTTCTGAGAATATCTAGAAGGTACTACCTCCCTAGCATTTCCATTTTGTGAAGTATGTTTTTTTCCCCCTTATTTGTTCTTACAGTGACAGCTGTATCTGACCCCAGGAAACTATCCTTGTTACTGGAATTGGTTCCTACAGTAAGAACAGAAGGAAAGTATACACTCATATTCAATAAATCACAATATGCGTTCCAACATGGCTGGTTTGTCAGATTAAAAGTAACTTTTGAAAAAAAACCTTCAATCAGGTATTAAACATAATTTTCATTAAGCCCACATATCTGTATTAAAACGTTTTTTTATTGGTCTGATGTAATATTCTATTCTTACACATGTTTTCATTAGCTGTAAGTGGAAAATTATAAAAGAAATAAAAGCTAGAAAACATCACTCTTATTAGTTCTATATAATGTGCTTCATTTAGTGAATTAAGTTACTGAAATAAATGAACTTTTCAATAATATTCTAATTGATTGAGTATGACTGAATGAGATTAGGGTGGGTGTCTATAAGTTGCAGCTCTCTCACCTCTGGAGTCGTCTTCTTGAACTCGCGGCTCAAGTCGATGAGTTTCTTCCTTGACTGTTCGCTCTCATCCTGTCTGTTGGCAAGCTGTGTGGCGGTGGCGTCTAGTTCTTTCTGTAATACAAACAAATTTTGCATTCGTTTTTCTAGTTTGTGTTTTGTAAAGCATAATTGATGTTAAAGTCGTTAAAATGATCACCAACATTCAGAAGCCATTTTGGAAAAATGCAGTCATCCATCAAGCTGAAGACCACCCAGAGGACACACCACAACACCTTTCCCCAGCCAAAATAAGCTCTGCTACGGTATCTGCTACTCCTGGCTGTAACATCGTAGTCATTCAGCTTGTCAGTCAATCAGATACAATTGTGTCAGACGTGTAAACCTTTGTAGCAAAAGCCTGCTGTTCGTACAAATTCAACAATTATTAACCGCCAGCCCCAGACAACTCCTCCCCTCAACAATTATGAAAAACAATGTTGTCAAGGCTGATCTCAGGCCCGCCTTTGACAACATTTATTTTGCATTTGTTATTAATAGCTATTAATGGGCCTTGTTCCAGATGATGAGTAGAACTCTGACAACAACACATTTAAGACTTGTACCGATTGTATCTCTCTTTGCTGACTGTGTGGCAATTGCTGGATTATGTTTCAGTTGGATTCCTGCCCTCTCAACTCTGCAGCCTCTCTGCAGATCATACACTCAGCCAGCAGTTCCTCGGTTTAGTCTCCTCAGTTTAAATCTATCCTTCATTGTGCACCTCGCTCCTCATTCATAACCCCCTCCCCATTCCCCGCCAAACTCTTCCAGCCACCCCCTGTTAGGACGTCCACCCCTGAGAGTGATTAAACGCTGCTGAAGGGCCGTTATGCTAACTAATGCACTAATCATTTAATACACACATTACCACAGGGGCCCTTGTGGCCCAGTCTGCTGACAAGGTCCCAAAACACACTCATGAATATATAGCCGCACCCCCCGAAAACACACAAAACAATCCTCTAAAGAAATAGCCTGATCAAGCACTAATTAGTAGATTTTCCCTCGTCAGCATTAAGTTTAATTCCCTGGCCAGCCTCAATTTCTGTTTTATTCACAAACCAGGATAAGAAGAAAAAAAACAGACTTTATAGCAGAGCAAGATGTCGGTAAAAAATAAAAACTTGCTTACACGCCATCTTGCTCCTGCTGCCTATGGTGCGGTTGATGTAGCAGCCTGTCTGCCCGTGGCCATGGAGCAGCTGCGCTATGTGTAAGTGAATTTGAGCGTACGCGGGCGCTTGTGCAAAGCATGATGAAAGGAGGAGCCTAACACATTTTTATTACTTGAAATTAATTGTCAGAAACTAGGTGTTCCACTTCATGGATGGAGACCAGCAAAAGGAACAAGGATTCTGGTTCACAGTTACACTGGAAAACAATGATTCAATGTGAGTACAGCAACGTAACTGATCTGATGAACATGATCTGAACCAAAACAAAAATCAGCCTCCAGCAGAGACTTCAGTTTAATCCCCAAAATACAGAAATGCTGAGTACAGATACGTCAAACAGAGGAGATCCTTGTATTAAAGATCCACTGATCTGGCTTTTCATGGCCGATAAATGCTTCTGGTTTTCTTAGAGGATTGACTTGTTGATCCTGGCCGAGTCTGAAGTTTTTACTCTAGGCCCTACAACATACACCAGAAAGAAATGTGCTGCAGGTACTTTGATAGGTAATGGTTTTGAACGCTGCAAAAATGGAGAAAAAAAGAAGGAATTAAAAGATAATTTGCACCCATGTATGAAAGCACACGTCCCTTAACTTTATCTGCTTTTTAGCAAACTTAAAGTACATGCTACCCTTTGATGTGTTCAAAGAATCCCACACAGAACGGAAGTTAAGACATTCAGGATGAGGCAAAACTAAACTCGGCCCGAGTTTCCTTGATCAGCTCTAAACGCCAATTAGCAGGTCTAATAAACAATATCAAATATTTCTCCATTCGTTAAGTACATCCATACAAAGAGCTCTCACCAAACTACCAACTGATGCACTTTTGTAAAATCTAATAAAGGCTAGGGAGAAATGCTTGTATGCATGAATGCGGATCATCTTGTGAAAGTTTCAATTCCAGTTGCATTCCTAGACTAAACCCTTGACTAAAAAATATGCTGCAGCCTTTTCTCTTTAATGTGTTATAGTCCTTGGAATTAAAAAACAACTGACATGGGAATTTGACTGGTTGGACCTCAAATAAAGAAATGTTTTATCAGCAAAGAGAATCCTGATCGATGCATCTCTAAAATAATCCTAGTCCCAAAGTAGAGCTCTGCCTCAGGAGGTCATGTGCCAGTCCCCAACAGCCTCGACTCACTTCAATGCCCAGCGCATATCCCACAATGTTACCAAATCCCCATTCCCAAAGAAATTCTCACCGCTAGACTAAACACATGACGTCACACATTAAAAGACTGATTCGGTCCCAAGTGGGCAAGTGATTATATGCATGGCCTTAGGTGAAACTTTTTGTTTAGTTTTTTTAATGAAAACGGGACCCTTTAGACCCAATCAGGTTTTGACTATACAGCAAACTATACGCCCACATCAGCAGACCCCAGTAGACTTTACACTCATTTCACCGATAGAGCATGACATCCAAGAGCTCACAATCCCTCCTGCCAGACTTTATTCTTACACATTATACCCTGTATTAAAAAAATAAAAACCCAAATTTATGCACCTAGGGTGAACTACTGAGCAAGCAGCCTCTGGTGTTTTCTCTGCTGAATGCCGTTTTTGTATTACATGCCTTGGAAAAAGACAACATTGACAACATGAGCTTAAGGCCTGTCCACCCTCACACAAACAATGTTTTTAATAAGGAAAAACAGATACACGCTTTCTGAAATTAGTTTTTTAGTGGCTCCATGTGTACCCAACAAAGTGAGGTTTTACAAGAACCACGTCGCAGCCTAAAGTTCTTTATTCTCCCTGTGTTTGTGTAATAAATATAGGCTGGAGACAAACCTCAATCTTTTACAGTTCCTAAAAGACATATTGAAATAGGAACACTATGCATTAAGCTTATAAACACACTTCACTTTTCCTGAAAGGTTACATTTTCATTGTAAGAATAGCTGATGGGACAAGGAGTTAAGTTTTTAAGCTTTGCATGTTAATTTCTGACCTCTTACATCAAACCGTTCCAACACTTTGCACTGTGGACTCTGTGTGCCTAGCCGTTCCAGTTGACTGATCCTTCCTAGCACCCACGTTGGAGCTGATATTACTGCTGAGGCTAAATATAGCAGATAGCTCAATTAACAGATGGCTAAACAGAAAGATGAAGACCCTTCATTTTTATAAACAGTGAACAAAGACAGGCCAAAATGAATTTGTAGCAGCCTGCAAAGAGGTCAACGGGACAAACTTGGTCTCCAGAATACCGAAAATCTGTTTCCGAGAAGGGGATCAAGTAAAAACAGATAGATCTTTAATTAGGCTAAGTTTAAGTCATATGAGGTGAGCGAAGATGATTCATTTTCTTATTTCATTTGTCCCCTTTGTACAAGTTTAAGTTTAGTACAAAGAGTACTTTTTAAAGAGCAGTGTTAAATTCAAATTAAATACTTCAAAGTCATCGTGCATGGCACTGATTTTCTTTTTAACAGAGTTGATGTTAATGATTGACATAAGCTTCCATGTCAAGCTGTCAAACCAATAAAAAATACTTCAAATTAACAGTTTGCAGAGAGAGCATTCTATATTAGACAATTGAAGTTTTCAGCAAAAGAAAGACCTAATATCCACAACGGGAAAAGTTTTAAAAATGTAGTTTAAAAAATGCTAAAATGTTCCTTCATGGTGTTCTCAGAGTGCACAGACTTTTGTCCAACTGTGTGGAGCATACATAAACGCAGCACTATGCTCTTTCCAACTGTTTCTTCACACTGCCGACCAGCTGGCTGAAAGAAAGACATTTTTGAGCTCTTTGGAAAACTATGTGATCACTAAAAACACAGACAGTTATGATGTAGTAACTAAAGTGCACTGGGCTCAAGAATGTGGCCTCAATAGTACATGTTCCTGGAAATCAAATGTGCATGCGATGGAAGAATGCACAGTGTATGTAAAGGGGCATGGCCTCAACATCAATTGTTTATTCAAGATTATTCCCAATAATTCCCTATTAATTCCAATAAATGCCCCTTTTCTAACGAACATTTCTTGGAATTATGCAGCCCTACCCAGTATTCGTATTAAAAGGTATTGCTGATTTAAAAGGTACAGTTGGCAAGCCACAAGCATTATGTATTACCGAGGGGATGGCTACTGGAACAGATGGCCTGGCTAATTAACCAGCTAAAAGCATCTTCTTAGACTCAATAATTATAAGAATTTCTGCACAACTTCTCAACTACATTTATATTTTGTTTTGAACTTTTGTTTCATCATAATAAGAATTGATATTTTTCAATCATGGTTATAATAAGAGAATCATGGTGGCCCAGGCATAGTCTACTGAGGTTAATTCCTTGTGTTAAACATGTCCTTAGCATAAATTTGAAATGATTTTTAAATCTGAAAACAGTAAAACTTTACTGGGACTTTTATTTAGAAAACATATTAAAATGAACTCCAGCGCTATTTTGAAATAGAGCAAAGCCCGCTAAAGTCTGCACCGTCTAATTTAGCAGAGGATGGAACAAGTGTGTGTGCATGAGAGCATTAAGTGGGCTATAATGTCTGCGTGATTGCTGCAACAGCCCTGCTTGGCTTGGCCGGACTGGCCCACAGCAGCAGTCCCTGTCCTGGTTCATTTGGTCGTCTGGTCAGCTGTAAAGACGATTGGAACAGATTGCCAACACTCCCTCGAGACTTCAGCACCGACTTGGCCAAGAAGCCTCTCGTACGCTGCTCCACACGCGTGTTCTGTCACATGAGTGCACAGACAGGCCCGCCGCAGTAACTTTGCGAGCCCAGTTTCTCCATGTTCTTTTGAACTGTGCTTCAGAAGATGAAGTCACCAAACATGCTCACCCGGCAAAATCTGGCATGGGGAGCGTTGTTTGCAGCTAGGCGGGGAGTCTGGGCCATTTGAAAACAAGAATCTTTCCATCTACTACTGTGAGAAAAATACTGATCAGTAATAACAGTCATGGGTAAACAAATCCCATTACCAACAGCTAACAGAACTTAGGTTTATGTCTGTGTGCTCAGCCCTCCTAATGAAATTCCTTCCACTCATCTGCAGGCAGAGAGAGGCCTTCTATCTGACTAATTCTGTCTAATTACTCTAATGAGCCACAGGTGATGATACAGTGTGACTGATTAATTAAATGGGAGGCCCCAATCAGGCATGTCTGATTATGCCAATCATATTGACTTCAGACATAATGGAATAACAGAAGACAGACGCATTTTAATTGGTATCAAAACTTTGTGGAATTCCTTATGCCCTCACCCACCGACGATGACAAGCCCGATAAGCCGGTGGAATGACAACAAAGTTATTGTTATGTACACAGTATGAAGTCGATCTGCAGCTGCTGCCTGTACCGTCATGGTGATCAGGAGTTTAAGCCAAGGATGAATATCTCACACTACTTGGTGTTAGCTCTGATGCTCTGGAGAATAACTAAGAATGTGAATCCAATAAACATTCTGTTTAGTCTATTGGAATAAATTGTAAGTTGTCTCCCTTTACTCTTTTTATTAGAGATTTTTCAGCGAATCGGCTGGTGACTAAAATCTGAAGACTTTCACCTTGATCGCCGCTGATTGACTGACTAGAAAAAAATAATCCTTTTTCGATTGGTAAACGCAGCATGAGGGGTCAAAGCAACAAAAATGAACTTGAAATGAATTGAAGGTGTGAAATACTGAACATGGTAAAACTGAGTGCCGTAAAAACCATCATGTGATTTATTTTGCCACTGTGAAAATTAGATCTGCTCAAAATGATCACAGTGTAATTTTTTGTTACTTCCGGTAGATCGGAATACGGCAGCAGCCCCAGCGCAACCGCAGAGTTTTGTAGTCAGTGACCCACAGCATCCCATTCATATTGGCAATTTTTGAGAGCGCTGTATGCTGAGTTGTGGACCCTAAAGAACTTCCAGCAAATTGTTTATTGTCCCATTGCCATACAAGAGCGAGTGATATCACTGCCTACTACTGAAAATGCTTGGGAATGGCTATGGACTACTAGTACTTCTCAGACGCACAGGGGGTGCTGCCATATTCTGATCTACTGGAACAAAAATTACACTGTGAACGAGATGAATGATAAAATTGAAGTGGTAAAAATCGAGGCGCTAAAATCAAGGCAGTGAATTAAAACAGGAAGCATTAAATTTGATAACCTTAATATTTATACCATTAACATTTACCATGACCTCCAAATTCACAGTTTCTAATTTTCACAGAGGCAATATTAATTACAAGTTGGTTTTTATGGCACTCAATTTTACCATGTTCAGTATTTCACACCTTCAATTCATTTCAAGTTCATTTTTGTTACTTTGACCCCTCATAGCTGAGTGCTATCAGCTCACAGTAACAAAACTAGGTCTCCACAATGTACCGTGCATTTCCAGTCATTTGCAAGTGTGTGCAATATTAACATTGCAAAGAACTGCTTGGATTGCAATAAATAGCAGGTAAGATACATACAATGCTACGCAGTATCTAGGGTCTGTGTATTTATTCATTGCAAATCATATCATAATAGAAGCAGTCACCAACATAGTTGCATATTGCATGATTTTCTGATGATATGCAGCCCAAACACTACTCTTTGGAGTGGATTGCTGTTACTGAGGGAAGACAGTTTACTATCAGTAAGATGTTTAAAACGAAATGACAAAGTCCAATGTTAGCAGGTATTAATCTACAATCTCACAAGGCAATATTGTTAAATTTGATGCAGTTCTGTTCAGCAGAACAAGGTCCCTGTTCCAAGGTGGGGTTACATTGAGCCTGTCAGCTGTATCAAACCAGCAGATTGGTTAATTGGGAATTAACCTGACAGACTCACAATCAGCTGATTTGGGAAATCAGCTGATGCTAATGCCGAGGCAGATTTATACAATGTATGTTTGAATAGCTCATCTTTCCTGTGCCCTGAAGATATATTTACTGTTCAACAAGCTTACAATGATAAGACACCTTTCTGCAACAGCTAATGGAAATATTACCAATAATAATGTCAGAACCTTAATATAAAAAAAAAATTCGAATTAATAATTGAGGGTAAAAAGCCACATTCTCTAAAATACACAGAGACTTCTATACCACCCATGCTAATTGGCAGTATAAGATGCTAAATCCAGATTAAAATGTTGACTCCAACTCAGTCTGCGTTTGTTATAAAATGGTAAAATCCTTTTTTACAGTAACTGCTCTCTCACACACAGTGTGACGTCCCCGCTCCCAATGCTGTTCAAACCAATCATGGCAGAAGGCTAGAAAATAAAAATACAGTAGATGCTATGCTTCTTATGTCATAGTTCTTAAAGAGAAGACAGAATCTACTGAAATCTTTTCCAACAGGTAAAAGCTATACAAAAACAATAAATCAGAAATTGGCAAAAGAATACCGGTCTGTGGATCTATAGCTTTGATCCATACATCATGTAGGCCATCGGCTCCACATTCAGTACAGGTTTTACATCTAGAGTATGACCTCTAAATTTAACTCGGGTATTAAAAAATACATGCACTTTAGCAGTGGTTACCATAGAAGCCCCACTACAGAGGAGATCAATATATGAAAATAAAGATGTCAAGTTTTTATTACAAAGTGAAGAGAATTTAACAGCCTTTGTACTTGGCATCATGACACAGATGTTTAAGAGATGCTTTTTTTTTCTGCCAGAGCAGTCACTAATCTTTCCTTTCATCTCCAACATGTCTGAAGCTGTTATGTGGTTATGATAGTAAACAGTAAAGGCGTCTGGAAAGATGTCTTATCTAAAGATCTACCAAACCTACCTTTCAACTCCACCCCCACTCCATCATCCGGCACAGAGCTGCATCTCCTAGGCGGCTGACTGGTCTCTATGCCAAAACCTACTGTGTGCGGGAGGAGTTGTGGGGTGACGGCTCAGTCAGGAGCGACAGCCGCACTTGCTACAACATCACGGTACACGATCACAGATCACATGCAAGCCCCCTCAAGACACAACACAAAAACAGCAAAGATAAGAGACTGCGATCCTGCCTACCTTTGACATAGCAGGTCAGAGAACTTAAAATACACCAGCAGATGCTGTTTTCAAAACCACACCGGGTTTTTGAGACGCAAGTCATATCCTCCTGAATCTCCGTTTTTGCTTTTCCTCTACCCCCCTTTGGAGCAAAAGCCACAAAGTTTTCAAGCTAACACAATAGTTTCAGTGTAACAGCTGAGGTATGAGTGATTTCAGCCTGTGAGTTTGTATGCAGAGCGGTTGGGGATGCGCGGGCGGGGGGGGGGGGTTCAGCCTAACATTCTCTATAGCCTAACAAGACGCTTGTGCTCCCTGAGCGTTTTGCTCCTTTTTTTGAACATAGATCCATATCTACCAACAGCGCGGGAGCTGTCAAGACTCAGCTCGGCGATGCTGACGCAAGCCCGGATCAAAAACAGCCTTTTTACACTGCTGCTTCATTTGTATCGATCCATGTTTTTCTGCTGAGAGACCGGTTGTTGTTTTATCTCCCCAACATCCAAAGCCTTACTCTCCTGAAGCTTACTGAGAGCTAGTCATTATTTAGCCTGACCTATTGTCTGACAAGGGGGATTCAAGGGCCTGCACGGAGCCTAAATACAAATATAATGAGACTAAGATGGTTTCTGGCGTAAAGGAAGTGCAGCTCACTTGGTCTCATTTTGCAGAGTTCGAATTTCGCTGGAGGCCTGTGTCACAAAGGGTGAGTGGTGTGGAGAGCGCAATGGGAGGAGAGGGGTATGGCGATATGTTAGGGTGTAATGCATTGGTGAAAGGGCAAGATTTTTCATCCCTGCGTTTACAGGGTGGAACGGCTGGGATATTGAGATCCAAGATAGGATCAGAGGGTAGTGAGCTGTTTCAGCTACGATAAAGGCCAGGCATTACAAACACCGCACCGATAGCGAGAAAGAGAGAACCAGAGAGACACAGGGAGCGAGAGAGAGAGAGAGAGACTATCACACCTCTCATCCCTGAATTAATGCCTCCATTCTGCCAGGAAGCCATTCTGTGCCAGTGAGGGGAGATTGGGGAGGGGATGAGTGAACAGATACAAACTAAAAAATGGAAACGTGATCATAGAGTTGGGGTGGGGGAGTGATAGGGATTAATTAAGTCCAGAGGAGGGGACCAGGGCTCTCTAGGCCTTACAGCACATTCACAAGCCTGAGATCCAGGAGGATTTACAGTGAACTTATATTGTGATGCTAACAACTTATATGATATAAACTGCAAATAGTGGAACCAAGGGATGCACTGATCAGACCGGCCAATACAGACATTGTTCTGCCCCTCTGATTCCAGCTTTGACTGATTTTTTTATTTTATTTTAAAGCATAAAAAGGAAATAACTTTGGCCACAGATTCTTTAATGGAGGTAATAATTTAGAACGTAGTAAATATATATTTGGTTCTGATGTATTTATTGAACAGATATTTAACAGTACTTAACCTACTAATCACAAATTAGATCCAATTATAGGAAAATTGCTAGATTCTGATTTCTGGATGAATGATTGATGCATTTCCAAAAACAATTCTTGTGTTGCCAAAGTTGTTTTTTAATACATTTTTTTAAAGTTTGTTGCATTCATGCATTGGTATTTTAACTGTGATACGCAGACAGTATAAATAAACATTCTGACGTTCTGCACTTTATATATTTATATTCTTTCTAGTGAACTAGTCAGGCTACCTGCTCAGAAAGCAGGCCTTCAATCGGCTGCTGCAACTCTAGTTTCAGAACAGATTTATCTTAAGAGTGGCATTTGTTTAGTTTTCAAACAGCAGAATTTGTCTTTTTTCTAAGTAGAGTATGGTATTGATATCTTTATTCCTCTCTAACCTCTAACCTTGAAAACTGGCTCAGAGTTTATCTGTTCTTTCTTTCTAGGTGAAACAACTAAAGGAGCTACATCCATTAAAAATTACTTTTCCTTCCTATAGAAAGTACTCCTGGATCAGTGCTTCTTTGTTCTCTTTGTGTCTCTGCTCTGTTCTCTCAAACCCCCAGTCAGTCGTGGCAGATGGCCGCTCACACTGAGCCTGGTTCTGCTGGAGGTTTATTCCTGTTAAAAGGGAGTTTTTCCTCTCCAGTGTCGCTACATGCATGCTCAGTATGAGGGATTGCTGCCAAGTCAACGCCAGTGACTGTCCACTGTCTCTACATGCTCATCTGGGAGGAGGGAATGCTGCAAGTCACTGACTGGATGCAATCTGCTGGGTTTCCTTAGACAGAAAAACTTTTTATCCAATTTGAATAAAAAGCTAACTCCAACTGTACTGTTCAATTGTTAGGATTAATAGGAATGTATGTACCTGACTGTTGTGAAGTGCCTTGAGACGACATGTGTTGTGAATTGGCGCTATATAAATAAAACTGAATTGAATTATTCCGCCAACTGACCAGCAGTGTGCAGCAATAGGTGGGAGAGGGGCATCGCTGCATTACTCCATATTCCATAAAAAAGGTAGAGAACTTTGATCACGCCGATATTTTTTCTGATATGTCATAAAACTCTGGAAAAAAAAAAAGAAATTAAAAGATTTCCAGTTTTCTTTCCTGTCTGACCTACTGATTCCCATTTTGACTTTTCTTTTTTACCAGGGCTCTAAAACATACAAATGAATAAAAATGCACAGCAGTTTGTTCGGTAGTAGAAAAAGTTTTAAATCCAACATAAAAAAAAACAATTACAAGATTATCCTCATTTATTCAACCAAACCTTTATCAGATTTCTATTCTGTTAAAAATAAGTGCAATAATGTACAAACTGCTGGTTGATGTGTTTATAGAATAAAAACTTCAAGAGTTCTCAGTTTTGGTGTATTTAATGAATACCTACTTGAAATGCACATCATAGAGAGCATCACTGGACAATGACAGAGTCACAGGTGCAGTACAGCAGAGTAACACTACAGACATCCACACCTTCCTCTACTCATCTGCGATCTATTTTTGACCCAGAAAGCCTCCGACCCTTGACAACAGAGCAGTGTTCGGTGTTGTTCTGTCTTCAGTTCGTTAGTCCATTTCATGTTGTAATTCACTTAGACTTCCATATAAGGATGACCTGCAGCTTCATGCTGCTGGCACAGAGGCAGCGTGGTGAAAAAAGGGTGTCCGTCACTCATGTGCCTCTGATACATCAGATCCCTGCTCCACATGATTTCTTTTTTCCACTTTTAAATTTAGCCTCGTCTATCTGTTGTATCCAGTAATTTTCTAGACGCCCGATGACACATCAGCGTGAGTTGTGCCATGGCCTATAAAAGCAGCATGTTGATTTCCTTGCATAAATTAAAAGGCATACATCAAAATGCCCCATTAGGTTAGGCATCTCTCTATGCCTAGACTCTTTAATGTGTCTGGTCCGTGCTGTCACTACCTTCTAGAGAGGCCTCATCTTCTGACTGAGTTTGACACTCGCGGTCTATACGATCAGCGTCAACAGAACATGTCCAGGGGCTTTGTCTTACTCAGCCTTTGTGAGCAAGACTTTTCTGCACTGCTTGCATGACTTTTGAGAGGAAAACAGTGAGAAGGAGTGAATGAGCATAGCTAATCCTTGCCATAATGACAGAATAATTACCCTGCGTTAGGCTAAGTAATGAGTTGTAATTATATCATTTATCCTGTGTTGAGAAAATGTGATATAAAGGCTGCACAATGACGGAGGAAGAATCAAGCTCACTGGGAAGTATGAAGAAGCATGTGTAAGAGCTCAGGCTCTTTCTATTGATTGATCCAAACATCAAACGAACCACTAGAGTAATAGGGGGAGAGAAGGACAGCTAAAAGCTATTTGGAGCCTTCACTGCATAAAAGACTTGACCTGTTCCACGCAGCCTACATATCAAAACCATCAAACAGCAATCAATAGACCAAAGCGGTCAACTCAACACACCGTCACCCTACTAAAACATCAAACCCCCAGCCCAAGCGTTGGATGATAGGCTACACTCGGCTTATCCATTACCATCAGATAAAGAGGAGATAAAACACAGAGCCTAATCCTTTCATGTGTCGTGACAGCCACAGCAGCCTCCGAGGCATTCCTTCAGTCTGGCTCTCAAATAGTTTTATGGCGGAAGGCAGCCATTCAGCCAGTCAGCCAGCCAGCTAGTCAAGCCTGTTCTGGTCTGTTTGTCTTATTTCACAGTTTACACGCTGTTTTATAGGTAGTTATTATAGTCGCCATGGTGATACCATACGTTTTTATGGTCTTTTGGTCTGAGGGCAGAGTGTGTAATAAATGAAAAAAAACAAACAAACAAAAAATCACATGAAAACAAAGCCTGGCAAAACACACTCCTGCTGTGGAAAGGTCTTGCCTACCTCCCTTCCTCCATCGCTCTTTATCAGTCTTGCCGAATGCCTATCTCCCCACTTTCAGCTTTATGTGAAACATGGATAGGCCCACAGATTTGTCCTCTCTCATTCCACATCTGGAGCTGATCAGAGGGCCTCCTGGAAGTTGAGGCCTCTGGGCCTATTAATAACCGTACCGCTGAACTCAGGGTCAGACAGCAGTCAGCGGATGAGCCTGTGTCTACTAATCACACAGTACCTTCCCCCTTACTCGAGAGGGCTACTCTCACTTTTGGAAATGAGATGGATGGCTACACAGCTTAGCAGTAAAAAAAACTGATTTAAAGACTTAAATGACAGATAATGGGCCCCAAGCAACTCAAGATGATGCTCAGAAATTCTTCACCAAAACAAAGGCTTAAATGTAACCTTCTCACATAACTTGTGGCCATTTGGTTAAAAAAAACAACCTTAAAACATGAGAAGCTGAGAGGGTACCACTAGCACCGAATCTCATGTAACCACTTGCTCCTCATTCTTGGCGTTCAACCCATGTTTTTAGGAGGTAGGGTGCCTTAACTAGTGTGGAGTAGGGTGAGGGCAAAGGGGAATGGCTTGCTAACCATTATAAACTGGGATTTTGCACAGGCACTCGTGGAAACGAAAAGAATTGCGCTTGCAAATGTAAAAATATTTTCTTGATGACATTTTTTTAAGGCACAATAACCACTGTAATGCAAGTGAAGTATCCCCAAATATAACAATAATTAAGACCACTCTTAATTATTAATCTGCACTAAAAAGCACAACAACTGTTTGCTATTTCAAGTATTTACCACAATAATAGCGTAGTTTGATGCATGGGTTGGTATGAGATTCTCATGGTATGTGATATCAATCACTATCAATCAATATCTCATTTATATTTAGTTTTTGTACCATTGTTGTCAGTGTTTTTCACATCAGGAAAGTTTTCCTCACAGGCAAATTTGTTGATTTTTGTCTCTAGGTGATGGAAAGCTATGGTAGCCCTATTTAAGCCAGCAAGTAACCCCACAGTGAGACTAATCCTCAGTATTCCAAGTATGCCTGAAGATAAATGTGGTCTGTGTTTTTGAACTATATACCACTAAAATATGGTCTTTATTTGGATTTGGACTGTGACATTACTGAAAATCTAAATGCATTCTATTAGATCTATTTTTCAATAGGGTACATTTGGCATTGCATAAACATTAATGTTTGCTTATATCTGTAACAACAGATAATTGTTTATGACACGTATGGGCATATTAATTATGCCAAAAAAGTAGTAATCAGTAAAACCTGATGATGTATCCACTTCTTGAAGCAGTTCTCCATTTCACAGTGTGATATTTTAACCACTTCCTGAATTAAGTGTCAAGGGATATGGGACGTGGTAAGGGGGGAGGGGTATGCCTAGTAACTGGTATTCAGCCTAAAATCTAATGTTGTGTTTTTCCTCACAATAATTGCTCAAACAAGTTCAAGTTCAAGAAGGCTAGCCCTAGTAAATGCAAGACAGATGGTAAAGTCATCATCTGTTCATGCTAAAGGTTAGGCCTGTCAGACAGCCCAGGTCATGCTAAGGCCATAAAGGTCGCGCCACCTCTGAACCATGGCTCCAGCCTGACAGCTGCGCAGCCCAAAGGTTAGGGGGAGGTTATGGTCATGGGCTTCAATAAATTTAACAGCAATTGAGCATCATTTGTACTGAATTTCCCACGTTTCAGTGGACAATGTCAGGGATCAATTATTGCTTAGGCATCAGGCTACTTCTATTGACAATAGCAGGGTGCTAGCATTTACTATCAATGTCATGCCCACTATGAGAAGAAGCTGGCTCCTTTAAATGACTGCAGTAAAGATACACATAAGCAGTTTGTGGCATTTTTAAACAGTTGCTAAAATGTTTCCCTCACTTCAGTTTTCCGGACCGACGACATAACTACAAAGAAAAATCAGCCCATCGCTGATCATACCCATCGCAGACCACAGTCTGTAAAGTAGAACCCGCCTCCCTGGCCCATCTGACACAAATATGCACCTGTGAATACAGGGTAGTTGAATCATCATAATCGGTGGTAGTTTTCTGCTGAGCCTAGCCAGCAGTGCATGTTATTTTTAGAGGGCTGACACAGAAGCAAGCCAGCCATTTACTATGCGAGAGGCCAGAGGAACCATCACATCTCTGGTGTAAACTACTGAAATGAGGACATTGGGCTCCGTACAACAGAAGGTAGAGAGTGAGACTGCCAAAATTCACAGAAAACCTAAAATAAAATAAATAAATCACAAATATGATCTGAGATTAGGTTTTTCAAATGTATAAACCATAAAAGATATTTTTTGTTTGTAGTGAGTAGAATCGAATCACCTAACTGCTAAAATGATGAGTCATGAGTACAATTCAGAAGAAAAGTTGAAAGGCTGTTTTCCATCTGATGAGACTGACAGATTGGGCCTTAGGGCTCACTATGGATCCAGCAACTAAAGCCATGATTGACATTGAAAATTACACAGAGTGAGCTATTAGCAGATAGCAAGGCATATCATAATTCAATCCCTACACCATCAAAGTGCACCAATATCATAATTCAATACCAAGAACCATTAGGCTGCTGCACACCAATATCATAATTCAATACTTAGACCATTAGGACACGCCAATAGGCCTATTAGAATTCAATACCTATGGTCAATAATCTACCAGGACACTGATACTGGAGTCATGGGTTGACATGGCTCTCCACATAAGGCTACTCAGACCCTTGATAACTGAGATAAACAACACTAAAATTAGGCCTGGCTTCAGAAGACACTGAAGGCCACAGAGTATTTGTTAGAGAAGTTAATTTCACTGTGCATAAACACAAAGAACACTTTTGAGGACAAAAATAAAGTGCCACAAAACTACAAATATACTCCGTAAACCTTCCAAATAGTGTGATCCTTGACACATGATCATTTACTTCAGGTGTATACCATCATGCACCTTGATGAAGTCAGACCATTTCTTGTTCTGCACAGCTGCCTCTGCTTGAATTTTCCCGTTAACGTCTTGTTCAACACTTCAAATGGTGACAATTATAATCAGCATCAGCCAGCAGAGTCATAAGAAAATCTCAGCCTTAAAAAACAATCAGCTCCTTGAAGGTAGCATATGCCAGGTTTTTCCCCCAAATTCTCACCAAAACATCACTTATTTGTCTTAATTTTGACTTTGATCTACATGGAGTGCAAAATAAATCTTGAAAATAAAGCAAAGATTTGTGCTGCTCAAAACACAAACTACGTTAATGATCAAGTCTTTCGAAGCATCAGTAAATTAGTGAGTGTCAATTTACCCTCTATCTGCTCCGACAAAAAAAATAAACAAATCAGCAGGTCAGGAAAATGTAAAAATCTGATTGTGCTTGGTTCAATAAATACTGAAAATGTCAGCTTATTTGGTCAGTGAATAAATCAGCCAAGACCAAGACAAATATGAAACATTAGGGATGCATTCTTTGATCCATATGTAGGGGTTATCTCATAGTTTTTAGGGGAGGGGAGCTTCAACACTACCTGCATCAAGGAACATGCAGCACTATTTTACCTTTATGGTCTTTTTTTTAAACATTTGATTGTTGAGTGAAGGCAGTTTACATGAATCAGCAGGTCAGACCTGAAAGAAACCAGCCTGATTAGTGCATCTCTACAAAGCAGGACGTATTTTACTTCCCGATTAACTTTTCGTAATTTAATCAAAAGAATGTCGAGAAATGTCAAAGGTTTCTCACTAACAGGAGTTCTTTGGTTTTTACTTTTTGTTCAAACAAACCATTAAGCCAAATGACTGAGATTCTCTGCAAACTGTTGGCTGATAATACTAGCTCCAATCAATTGTTAAAGAGGATCTTTTATTTTTAGAAAAAATATTTAAGTGATATGCTTCAGACCTGAAAGTTGAAGAATGCCATCTTTTACCATTAGAAAGGCCTAATTTATATTTATCAACTTGTAATTCTGAGAACTTGTATAAAGCATCTGGCTCCTATCTGCAGGCATCTGTTTTAACTGTCATTCTACGATCTTTTCAAGTTATGACCACAAATAAACAAATATTGGCAAATATATTGCTGGACTGTTGCTATATAAAACACTGTAAACCTGACCTGCGTCAGGAAGCACCTGAAAAACAAATACTAAAGAACTAAACCCACGCCAAAACCTAAACAGTGAAGTGATCAACTTGCTGGTCGAAGCCCACTCTTTGTTTACACCTCACTGTTCTGTGTATTCATGCTCCATCACACTTTTACTTGAAAATATAAATTTTTGGTTAGCTTCTTAGGCTTAATAGCACAAGATGATAGCAGATTTTAACTCAAAAGCGGACCTTGCTTTAGCTCTGCAGGAATACAGAGCAACACAATAATGGATGCTTCTGTCATGAGAGAAGATGAAACTCTATGATGCTGTAGGTGAGGGACACTCCAAGTGGGTCTGTAAATAATGCCTGCCACTTGGAAATAGGCCTCAGGAAAAGTCCCCCTCGGCTCTTGTAGCTAGATGGTGGAAGGGGAAGAGGAGAGGTTCATCAGTGGGAGTGTAATATTTAAATTGAATCAGGAATTTAGATTGATTACATGCAGGGTGGCTTGTCCTCTTCAGGTTGGAGGGGAGTTCCTGCCTCAAGTGGAGGAGTTTAGGTATCTCGGGGTCTTGTTCACGAGTGAGGGAAGAATGGAGCGGGAGATCGACAGACGGATCGGTGCGGCTGCCACAGTAATGGGGGTGCTGTGCCGGTCCGTTGTGGTGAAGAGAGAGCTGAGCCGAAAAGCAAAGCTCTCTATTTACCGGTCGGTCTACGTTCCTACCCTCACCTATGGCCATGAACTTTGGGTCATGACCGAAAGAACGAGATCCCGGATACAAGCGGCTGAAATGAGCTTCCTCCGTAGGGTGGCCGGGCACTCCCTTAGAGATAGGGTGAGGAACTCGGCCATCCGGGAGGGGCTCGGAGTAGAGCCGCTGCTCCTCCACATCGAGAGGAGCCAGGTGAGGTGGCCGGGCATCTATACCGGATGCCTCCTGGACGCCTTCCTCGGGAGGTGTTCCAGGCACGACCCACCGGGAGGAGGCCCAGGGGACGGCCCAGGAAACGCTGGAGGGACTATGACTCTCGGCTGGCCTGAGAACGCCTTGGGCTCCACCCGGAGGAGCTGGAGGAGGTGTTTGGAGAGAGGGACGTCTGGGCGTCTCTGCTGAGTCTGCTGCCCCCGCGACCCGGTCCTGGATAAAGCGGAAGACGACGAGTACGAGTACATGCAATATTGTATGTGTACTTTAGCCACACTTTTGTGAGAAAAAAAAACTACACAGCCGATTTGTTGCTTGTTTTTCCCCGTTTGGTACTACTTATGATCCCAGCAACTATGATACAAAACAGACAGAAGTCTGTAAAGAGTTATAACAGATGTTATTGATTTTACTGATACAGTAACTGTCAAAATATAATTTAACACAGGTTGTCAAACTATTAAAACATTTACTGCTTAAAATTCTTTAAGGGTTTGAATGTATTTTAAACACTTTGGGAAAAATAGAATTTAGACAGTAAGTGTAAAAGAAATAGTCAGTTTCTTGTTAACAATTATTACATTACTACTACACCAATCATTAAAGAGACTGTAAATTCTGGGGAGGGATGTTGCATGGAGATGTCTACTTTGCGCCTTAGCAAATGGAAACAAGTGTGTTCACTTTTTAGGTAACCGTAAGGTTTGAAAACAGATTTATTTTTTTTATGCTAAGAAATAACATATTAGCCTTAAGAGTTTTCCAACCCTATGTGTTTAGCTAAAGAAAACAGAACAAAAACATAATTTATTGCTTAAATATAAATTAAAGCAATGTTATATGCTATACCCTGAAAATACAAAAGATTGGAATCAATGAAAATTGGAAATCAGACCACAAACACAAGCAGAAATCATTATTGGCCAGGAAACGTGTGATTTCTGCATCTATAACCAAGTTATCATTTAGGGTGTTGGCAGCTTTTTACAATATTCAAATGTGAAACAGCAAAGTTACAGTTTTTCTGTAGTCTTATCTAAATACTTTTACATTTACGGACAAAATAAGCTACATCCCAGGTAAGAATATTTTCAAAAGCTTTTGCAAAAAACTTCAATCAACTGCCTTCATCTGTTCCTGCATCATCATTTACAGACACATCTTATATTGAAACATCAAATGAGATTGGTAAGAATTGTTTTAGGTTAAAGCAACAGAAAGACTTTATTACCAGATTTTTGTGCTTTTAGTTGAATATGACTAATTGTGTAAGTTGGGTAAACTAAGCATAAAGTCCTCAGATGTTGGACAGCACAACCTCTCCCTAGAAATACTCGCTGATATGGTAAACATTGAAAGTGGGTTGTTTTTTTTTGGTTTTTTTTTTTCAATTTTCTGACAGTTCTGCCTGTGTATGCCCAATGCCTTCACAGTGAAACCTCACAGACAGAGGACAAAGACCCTACCAGAGCAGAACCAAGGACAGACTGGAGACCTGACATGTACTTGTTCTTTTTTCTCTGACTCATGCTTAGTCGCTCAGCACCACACAGTGAAACTTCAGTCCCAATGCCAGGTTCTGTCACTGGGCAGAGCAGCGCGTTGGCTACAGTAAAACCATGACGTTATGACGACCCCCCCCCCACCCGGCCTGTGCAGCAACAGAGGGGTAAAAATATCCCACCAGTGGGCTCAGACAACCAGCTCATAAATTAACACTAAAACTTCTGCAGACAACAGCGAGCCAGTCGTTGAGAGATTTATACACTCAGGTTGCCACTGACCACAGCTCTAGGATCAGCTTACAAAACCCTTTTCCTAAATTTACCCATTAGGGAGGTGGTGAATTAAGAACAGCATATGGATCAATTTCCCTTCTAGTCGCTATTTAGCTTCACGCTAAAGTAGTGAACTATTTTTCAAAGTGGCTCTGGGGTGTGTTTTTCCAGGAAATATTATGAGGTGAGATGTGGGCTATTAGGCTTAAACTGGGATTTGTGTGTAACTGAGTGGTCTGGTCTTAATTTTCTCAATTTACACAGAAAGTACAACCTATAGGCTTAGGATTCTTATTAAGGCTTGTCTGTAATGAAGTGCCAATTCTGAAGCAGACATGCGATGTTCCAGCAAACTGCTCGACTAGGTCTAAAACAAATATAAGAAAAAAAACAGGGAAAAGGGAAAAAAAAACAACAGGAGAGAAGAATGATGATTCCCATCTAAAGAAACTCAACTATGTAATGGACAGAGAGGGATTATAGACGTTAAAACCTCCTCCATCTGTAATTCACTGTCACCCTGCCATCATCTCTGAATCACTGATCCACTCTGCAAGTGTGCAAGACTTTGCTAAAAGCATCACAGTTGCACCCATTTGTGTTTGTAGTGGTGATGGGGGGGGGGGGGAGAAAAAAAATCATACAGCGACAACTTAACAGCTTACTGTGCTGTTTCAAAGCACTCTCTGTCCTCCAACAACCACCTAGCTTGTTTCCCACACAGGGAATGGGACATACTGATCAAATAAGATTTTAATGAACATCAGCATTTGGAGCAAGGAACAGACGCTACGATTGCTTACAGCTACTGACATCCCGGCTGGGTTGAAGTTTCATCTTCAAAAAGGAAACAAGAAAGAAAACATTCCTGAAAGAAAACAGGCTATGTGTGTGGGGTGCGCTACGTCCATCCAATCACTTGGAAAGAGCAAATGAGGAGTCAACGGGCTGACAAGGCTGTGTGGGTTCTGATCATATCATGCCAGCCACATATTACCCTAAAACAACAGTGGAAAAAAAAAAAGGATAAGAAGAAATGGTTGTTCTCTGAAGGTTTTCCTCTAGGAGCCTCTCAGTGGGAGGGAGAGTAAATAAGATGTCATCAATAATAGACAGTGAATGTTCTGAGCGGTTCTGCACGCATACACACACACACACACATGCGTACAACACACCAGCTCCGGCTGATTCCTATCCTGCAGACAGGCCTGCCAACCGCCAGCCCTTTTTGCACACGCTCAGATTCACTGTCCTGACTAATCGCTTGTGATAGGGGCCTTTGCCATAATTACCCAGGGCTTTATCGCAAACTTATGCGATGCATTTTTCATGTCCTAGCTGCTGGCAGTGCCTCCACTGTCCATGCTGGCTGTCAATCCATGAAAACAAATGTTTAAAAAAAAAAAAAACACGACAGATCTCAGACCAGCTCTCACACACACACACACATACATACATACATACACATCAGATCCAAAAGGGCAAAATAGGTAGGGTGAAGGGCCAGAGAGAGGAAGGAAAAAAATGGAGAAGAAAAGGAAGGGAGGGGGAGGAGAGGAAGTCAAGTATGTTGGGAGGGGGTGGGTGAAAGATGGTACAGATGCAACGATCAGCTTTTTCCTGGCTGCCTGACTGGCCGGTTCCGATAGTGACTAAATCTGCTTGTTTTTTTGTTTTTTTTTAAGGATGCTAACATAAAACAGAAAATTATGTCCTGCAGGTTCTCTGACAGAGGTAGGACTTTAAGATCCAAGATAAAATGAAGGAATTAGGAGAATTTTCCGAACTGTGCAAATTTTCACTGATGAAGTGTTGAAATTAAAAACATTTTAAGTGTTAGGAGGACTTTGTGAAAACATGTAAAGTCAACCAAATATTAAACGTTATCTTCAAAACAGTATGTGATAGTTGAGCAGTAATTCTGAATCCAAAAAAGGAAAGAAATAAAAGATTACCCTGATTTATCCATCAAAGCATAAGTCCCTGGCATGGATTTTAGCTATTTTCAACAACACTAGTTACAAAAACTAAAATAATTTGACTTTCCATCCTAAACAGAATTAATGTACATCAAACAGAGACCGTTTAAAATAAAACCTGAGCCTAATAAAGCCTTTATTTGTGGGGGGAAAAAAAAGCCAAAAAAGGGCAATTCCTATGCTTATTTGGCAATTGGATTTCCTAAGATGAAGACAGGCATAAAGAAGAAAATATATAGACTAGTCAACTGTAGACTGGATTAATCTCCAGCAGTAACAAATTCTTAAGGGGGCTTAAAAGAAGGGGCTTGCCCAGGCCGTCTTTCATGCAAGACCCGCCACTGTCTCTAATAGATGGTGAGGAAAGACAAGAGAAAGCTGTCTCATATTTTTACATATTGCGTGGACAAGGGGGCAACGAGTAGGAGGACCAAATAGGATCAAATAAATAGGAGAAGTGAAGCCTTGATGATGTGGCACAAGTGCAACACAAAGCCCGCTGGGAAGACTTGCTCACTGTCCTTTTGTCTACCCAGTCACTGGGGCATCATGACCCAAATAAAAGTTTAAAAACCCCAAGCTTGAGCAGCTCACAAAATAATGTATGAACAATTGGGGCTACAGCCTACATAATGCAATCTTTATGTTAATGACGACGGTGAGCGGGCAACTAATATTCATAAATTATGATTTGAAATTCAGCAACGCGTGTTAAATGCCACGGGGGGAAAACACAACAGTGCCATTGTCTCGCGTGTCTTGTGATAGGTCAAACATGGTCTAATATATTCAGGCCCAATATGTTTTTTCCCCTCATATCTCCTGCGTGGAGCGCAGGGGGTGTAAGAGCAGGAGAGGCGGCGGGGAAGAGACATTTTAAGTTGTTTATCGTATTCACAAGGTCACGATCTGACACATTTCTAACATTCGTGTTTTTAACTGTCCCGTCCCGTCCACTTCCACAGACGTGGCAATGCCTGTTAAAAAAAACAAAAAAAAAAAACAAAAAAAAAAAAACTCCCAGTGACGTGTGAATGCCGACAGAAGCGGAAAAAAACGGACGAGCTCATCAAGCATAATCACCGAAACGAGTTCCATAAAAACTGTTCCAAAACCGTTAGCCGATAAGGTTGCTAAATGTCCAAAACTCGAAACTGAAATGTGTCAAGCTATACAGCCTAGGAAGCCCAAAGAGCTCCCGTGTGTCTCAACGGTCGGTGTCACCACAGCGCCACCGTCTAATGAGTCGCACTTCTATTTTTTCTTCCCCCAAATTGTCCAACCTTACAGCGGCTAAAGCGTCGCGGCTAACTACGGCTACTACTCGCTCCGGTAAAAGTTGAACACGCAATAAAGATAGCCAGCCGAGAGCTTCTTCTTCTTCTTTCCCCCCACCACCAAAGCCCCGCCGTTTAGCTTTTATTTCAGCGCATCCCCCCGCGGCGTCGCCCCGGCTCGCCGGGTTGCAGTGTCCGATCGATGTTGAATTGAACAAAGAGGATCAATTTCTGATCAGCGAGAGAGCCACTTTCATCAATGTGAGGAAGAGGTCCAGGATTCTCTTCCGAAACAACCTACGAGGTTGCCGCGGAAATAAAAACACAATTCGCAGCCCCGGGATAGCGGCAAAGCGGCCGAAGAAGACATAGGCTTTACGGTTAAAACGGAGATTGAACTGACCTGTAGTTGTGGTAAGTCAAAGCGCTTCCAATATTGAAACATCGATCCTGCATTGGCCGCCATCTTGAGACATATTGAGACAGGAATGAGATGCTGATAGAGAGCGCGGGGGTTGGAGTTCAGTGGAGAGGACCGGGCGTCTGGAAGACCCGGACTGGATCGCATTCTCCGCCCTCCCCAGAGACAGCTACTGCGTGGAGCGGAGTCAGCTCACAGGAGTGTCTCTTTAAAAACGCCATTATAATTGCCTAAATAGCATTTTATCAACATTGAGAAATTACAGGTAAACAACTAAACTGGTTCTTCAAAACAATTAATTTTGTTAAATTAAATTTTTTTTTAAAAGGTAAGTCTTGTTTTGCTTATTAATAGTGCCTTACAAAGTCCAAATTGTCTTGCAAAGTTATTCATACCCATTGAACTTTTCCACATTGTGTCACATTACAATCACGAGCTTCAAATGTATTTACTGGTATTTATGTGATAGACCAACTCAAAGCAGTGCATGACTGTGAAAATTTCAAATTTTTTAACAAAGAATTTCAGAAAAGTGTGGCATGCTTAAGTGTTCAACATCCCATAGTCAATACTTTATAGAACTTCCTTTCACTGTGATATTAAGCTTTTTAAGCTTTGTTAATGCTCAGTCAGACTAGATGTAGAGTGCCTGTGAACACTGATTTTAAAGTCTTGTCATAGATACTCCAATGGATGTAGGTCAAGGTTATTCCAACAAATGAATATTTCTCGATGTTAAGTCTTTCATTGTAGCCCTGGCTGTGTGTTTAGGGTTGTTGTCCAGTTGGAAGATGAACCTATCTCCGGTCTCAAGTCTTTTGCAGCCTCTAACAGTTGTTTTTTTTAGCATTTGTCTGTATTTAAGTTCATCCATCATCTCATCAACAATGACCAGCTTCCCTGTTGTCTGCCACACATGTTTTGCTTGTAGACCAGTAAGTTAAGTTTGGTTCTCATTTAACCAAAACAGCTTCTTCTATTAGCTTGCTGTGCCCCACACATTGCTTTTAGCAAACTACAGTGAAGTGGCAATAATCCTATATGCCAATCTTCCACAAACGCCATATTTATGGAGTACAGATTATCCTACCTGAAGTGTGGATCTCTGCTGCTCCTCCTGAGTTACCATGGGCCTCTTGGTTGTGCCTCTCAGCTGGTTTAATAAAGGTGACTACACCATTACCTCAATTACAGGAAAGTCAAATTTGGACATTTGGAAATATTTCTGGTTGTAAAAATATGGACAGTCCCGATGTGGAAACTAAACTATATTACACCCAGTACTTTTATTAAACTAATGTAACAGATAACCCAAATTGAGTAACCAGCTAATTTCAGATCATTGAACTCTCAGACATTGAACACTCTTTAAAGAGTCAGAAGACAAATAAAATATGTAATATTTTGTACAGTAAGTATATTTACTTCAAAACTAGGACTTAAATGAGAATATTTTTGTTCTATATTTCTCTCTTAGTCTATCTATCCGAATCAAACTAACAATAAATGAATTACCCTTATATTACATTATTATAACTGCAATAACCTATTGTATTATTTTAGAAGAAGCAGGAATTATTATAGCTCCTCTATTTTCACTTAAAGCAATCAGATTATGGCCTTCTTTTCTGTTTAACATTTTTTGTAAATATGATGAACCCCTGGTATTTTTCTCAAGGTTATTATGTCCTGAAACCTCGTATCCCCATTTTGCCCTAATATTATTTATTTTTATTTTTTCTAAGCTTTAGCCCTTCTTCTGTCATTTTTAGTAACTTTGCAAGTTCAAGTGCTTTAAGTCTCGTCTCGTCGTCTTCCGCTTTATCCTCAACCGGGTCGCAGGGGCAGCAGACTCAGCAGAGACACCCAGACGTCCCTCTCCCCGGACACCTCCTCCAGCTCCTCCAGGGGGAGCCCAAGGCGCTCCCAGGCCAGCCGAGAGACATAGTCCCTCCAGCGTGTCCTGGGCCGTCCCCCGGGCCTCCTCCCGGTGGGACGTGCCGGAGGAAGCTCATTTCAGCCGCTTGTATCCGGGATCTCGTTCTTTCAGTCATGACCCAAAGTTCATGACCATAGGTGAGGGTAGGAACGTAGACCATGCTTTAAGTCATGTTGGTGATTCTGCATCTCAAAGATATTGTACATTTTGTCATATTTTGATTCAAGACATAAGCAAACTAAGCAGCTGCTTAGGGACCCCACTGAAACTGATGGCCCTAAAAATCACCAGAATTACATTAAAAGTCAGGTGGTGCAAGTCACACATTAGTATCACTCATACTCAAAGAGCATTCTGTTTACAGCCTCTATTCTGTGCTTAGCTGGTTTTAATGTCTGAGCTCTAGGAGCCACAGAAAAATCCCTACAAGTAGAAAAATCAAAAGTGATTATTTTAGCAATTTAAACTGACCAAACATCTGTAATTCTAGGTTATACCAGTGTGCACACTATGTGAACTGACTTATGACATTTCAGCAATGGATATTCTACTGTACAGTCTCTAAATGCTTTATTTTGTTTTCTAAACAAATTTTTTCTTTCCTGTTTTAAACTGTAACATTCACAATGTTAGATGTAAAATGCATAAATAAGGATAATTTAAATAAGACATTAGTAGAGCTGTGGTGAGCATACCTGATATATTGCATGTGTATTTTTGTATCTCGTAAAGGCTGTTTATGTCTAGTGTTTGGTCATTTTGTACAGGTCTTCTGGAGGCAAAATCAATCACTTAACAGCTCTTTGCATTTATTGTCTCTTTGTGGCCATTTGATATTTCTTTATGGTCCTTTTGTGTCTCCGTTTTGCATAAATCTCTTTATGGTAATTTTAGTCTCTTCATTAATGTCTTTTTACAGTCAATTTAATTGTAGTTGTTTTTGCATCTTCCTGGGATATTTGTTTCCCCCAGATTTCTGGAGCCCTGGAGCCCACTTTCTCACATTTTGCCACATTACATCCACAGACGTTAGTGTATTTTATAGACAAACACAAAGTAGTTTATACTTGTGAAGTGCAAGGAAAACTATAATTTTTTTGCATTACAGTATCTCACAAAAGTGAGTGCACCCCTCCCATTTTTAAAAACTTTTGTGATGTCTTATCATGAGACAGCACTGAAGATATGACACTTTGATACATTGTAAAGAACACTGGGTACTTTACATTGTATAACAGTATACATTTGATGTCCCCTCAAAATAACTTAACAATCTGCATAATCTGCAACGCCAATCTGCTGGCAACAAAAGTAAGTACACCCCAAAGTGAAAATGTCAAAATTGGGCCTAATTAGCAAGGACTCAGGTGTGAAAAAGGAACAAGTGTGGAAAATTTGGTGTTATCGCTCCCAGACTCTCTCATACTGGTTTCTGGAAGTTCAACATGGCACCTCATGGCAAAGAATATCCTGAAGATCTGAAAAAAATAATTGTTGCTCTACATAAAGATGGCCTAGCCGAGAAGAATATTGCTAACACCCGAAAACTGAGCTGCACTATGGTGGCCAAAACCATACAGCAGTTTAACAGGACAAGTTCCACTCAGAACAGGCTTAGCCATGGTGGACCAGAGTGCATCAAACTGGTCTGCATGGCTGTCATCCCTGAAGGAAGCTTCTAAAGACGATGCACCAGAAAGCCTGCAAACTGTTTGCTGAAGAGAAGCAGACTAAGGACATGGATTACTGAAACCATCTCCTGTAGGGTAGCACCCTAGTGAGGAGTACAATGACAAATGTGTCTTACCCAGAGTGAGGCATGGTGGTGGGAGTGTCATAGTTTGAGGCCTAATGAGTGTGCTGACTGTGAGGAGCTACTGTTCATTAAATGCCAAAATGAACTGTGACATACTGCAGAGCATTATCCCGTCCCTTCAGAAACTGGAGTGAAGGGCAGTATTCCAACATGATAACGACCCCAAACGGACCTCCAAGACGACCACTGCCTTGCTAAAGAGATTGAGAAAAAAGGTGGTGGACTGGCCAACCATGACCTAAACTCTATTGAGCATTTATGGGGCATCCTCAAACGAAAGGTGGAGGACTGCAATGTCTCGAACATCCACCAGCTCCCTGCTCTCGTCAATGGAAGAAAATTCCTGTGGCAAACTGTGAAGCTCTAGTGAACTCCATGCCTAAAAAAGTTAAGACTATCCTGAAAAACAATGGAGGCCACACAAAATATTGACACATTGGGCACGATTTGGACATTTTCACTTGGCGATGGACATAAATGGGTGTGTGTTACGTTACTTTGAGGGGTCACCAAATTTACACTATTATACAAACTGCACACTGACTACATTACATTGTGTCAAAGTGCTATATCTTCAGGGCTGTCTCATGAAAAGATATAATAAAATATTTCCAAAAATGTGAGGGGTGTACTCACTTTGCGAGATACTGTAAAATCAGTCCTCCTAAATTAATATACCCCAGTATATTAATCTCCAGTATTTTGAAACCTCTAACAAGGTTTTCTTCAGGATTGTCCTGTTTTTAACTTCATCTGTTTCCCATCAACTCTAACAAGCTTCCTTGTACCTGCTGAAGAAAAGCCTCCCTACAGCATGATGCTGCCACCACCATGCTTTACCTTTGTGTATTCAGGATAATAGTTTTCTTCCACAGATAGTGTTTTCCATGTTTTCTTGACTAGAGCTCCTTCTTCCACAGGTATTTGTGTCCTCTACGTGGTTTGTAGAAAACAGCAAACAGAACTTCTTATGGCATTATTCTTGCCATAATCTTTCTTCAATAGAGGCAACATTTGTAGATTGTACCTCTGAGAGTTATTTTGTCCACACATATTCATACCTGAGCTGCGGATTTCTGCATCTCCTTCAGATATGCTTCATGGATCTCTTGCTTGCTTCTCTGATGAGTGCTCTCCTTTAAGAGTGCACTTTCTACTTATAAACCATAGATCGAACCTCACCCTGCTTAAAACATCACCACAACATTCTCTCTGACCTCCCTGGTTTGTTTCTTGATCTTCATGATGCTGTTTGTTCACTAATGTTCTCTAAAAACACCTCTGAGGCCTGTGACTGTTTACAAATTAGGTGACTTCTGAAGGAGGAAAATTAGTTGCACAGTTCTTTATGAGGGGGGGGGGGGGGTATTAAGGTACACTGGCTGAATACAGATGTACACCAGACTTTTCAGATTCCTATTAAATCTATATATTTTTTTTCTTCCACTTCACAGTTATGTGCTACGGTGTGTTGGTATATATAAACCTAATAAAAATTTGAAGTTTGTGGTTGTAAAATAATAAAATGTGGAAAAGTTCATTAGGTTGATGTAAACAGATTTAGACAATAGAAAAAAGTAACTCTGCATTTGCCTTTATAGAGTAGGAAGATATAAATGAAGCAAATAATCACTTGCATCAGATTTATTCAGAACAATCCCTTTAAATGTCACATTTAGGCTACAACGACTGGTCCTTTTTGAAAACAGCAGTTTGTTACTGTCCACATACAACAACAAGGAAAGACCAGAGATAAATAAATAGAATAGGACTGAATGGAGTGGACTTGAATACAGCTTGAAAAACTTAGCTTTCCGCATGTGATTTTCTCTGAGTACAGCAATTCAACAACGACGTTTAAACCCAGGAATTCATCTACATGCATCTGTTTGTTTAATAATCTTGTTGCAGCGGGCCAAGCTGCAGCATGCAGTGGTCAGACTGTCAGGTTGAATCTAGATCTACTGCTTAAGTGACCTTGAGCAGTGCACTGAACCCTGGCTGCTCCCGGGGGCGTCACTCCTGCAGACCACGTCCTCTGACCCTCTCAGCGTGTCGATGTGCCTAAGAGAAATATGTAAAGAATCTAATTACACTGTATGCATGGAGTGCCCAGGATTCCTGTGTCAAACTGTTCTGCCTAATTCACCTTAAAAAAACCACAGCACCGCGCCTGAGCTCCACCTCCACCAGCCTCCACAGAGCTTGAGCTGAGCTGCTTCAGGTTTATCAAGGTGACACATCTGCTGCACACATTGTTTTCATTTTTAGCACTCTGTGGCTTCCCAAATTTAAACTTCCATGGTGTGTGTGTGCATGTGTGTGTGTGTGTGCATGTGTGCGCATGTGTGTGTGTGTGTGTGTGTGTGAGTGTGTTAGGGCCTGCAGTGTGGAAAATTCACGCCTGTGTTCACACTTTTTTTTTCCTAGGCCAAGAGCATTTACCAAAAATATTTCATAGCATTTCATAGCTTTATTTTTCTCCAGTTTCTTCACAGCCACTGCATTTAATTGTATTCACCCAAAAATAACAGGAGAATTTGCCATAGATAATAACACCTCTTTTGCCACATGTGTGGACACAAAGGTGGGCTTTCTTGTGCCTGGAATTACCTCGCCTTTCAGACCATTACTTGATTTGATTTGAAGCTGTTTGTGTCTCCTCCTGGAGCATGAATAGGTCTCAGTGCTAGATTTTGATATTCGACCTAAATAGCCATGCCTCATTTCATACTTCATTTATGAGTATAATGCAGTGATTTAAAGACAGACTGTGGTTTTCACATTAACAGCCGGTCACATGCATTTTATAAAGTACATTGAATTAGCGCTGCCTGTTTGAAAAGCAGATGCATACAGATGTGTTGATTAAATCTTTAAGATGTAATAACAGCAGTGTGATTTACATTATGCATCAAATTCCTTTTCATATACTTTCTATAATTCATCTGCACAAAGACTGCTGATCCTTTAGTTGCATATGAGCTGATGAATCCACTGTTTAATCCTGTCATTTCTTTCTCTTTGTTAATCAGCATTTCCCTGGCCTGGCCCCCGACTGGTGACGTTACCTATCATTAAGCCAAACCAGAAATACGAGTCTGAGATAATCCCTACAAGCTTAGTAGCTCTGCAATGTGTCCATTATGCTGTATTTGTATAGTTATCTCCAACCATTACACAAGAAGGCACACTGAAAGGAACATGATACATTTTATTGCTCTGAAATGGTTTTGAATAAAACAGGGAATTAAGCGAATGTTGAATTCAAAGTTTGAGTCAACAAAGGTACACGATTAAGGGGATGATAATTTAATAGTTTCATTATTTTGGACATGATATAGATGTTTGTTTTGCATACTGATAGTTCAATTAACATGTGTTTATTCTTTTGTCTTAGTTACACAAAATTACCAGTTTACATGGCGCCAGATGACAAAATATTCGAAAGAAATTCAGACATTTATCCAAAACGGTGTGGATAACCTGTTCATTTTGAAATCAGACACAGATAACCTGAGTAAATACAAAAAGCAGTTTTTTATTGATGATTTCAGTTATTATGGGGGGGGGGGAGCCATCTAAATCACTCTGATTCTATGTGCAAAAGTAATCCTTAAACCTATTTACTGGTTGTTGAACCTTTAGCAGCATCAAATTTCTTAAAATGTTTTCGATAACTGACATTAAATCCACAGTTCCTGGGCATAAACAGCCTATTCAAGGTCACGCGTCAAAGCTTTGACTATGCTCCGAAGCCATTTAGAGGTGGAGTTGCTGGTGTGCTTTGGATCATTGTCCTGCTACACAGACCAAAAGCTCATGAGCTTCAGGTCACAAACTGATGGGCGGATATTCTTCTTCAGAAATTTTAAGATAGTGAGCAGGATTTGTGGTCAGTCACAGCAAGTCGTCCAGGTCCTGAAGCAGCTAAGCAGTCCCTGATCATCACACTACTACCACCATGTTTGACTGTTGGTATGAGTGTTATGAATGGCACATCTAATGGGACACAGACCTACCAAAAGTTCCTCTGTTGTTTCTACAGTCATCAGAATATTTTCCTCTAAGGTTGAGATATTTTAACAAATGTGAGGTGGACCTTTGTGTTCTTTTTGGTCAGATGTGGTTTTCTACTTGGAGCTTTCCCTTTGGATGCCATTTTTGCCCAGTCTCTTTCTCATTGTTGAATCATGAGCACTATCTTTAACTGAGGCAAGTGAGACATGCAGAGCTTTACCTGCTGTTCTGGGTTGGTTTGTGACCTCCTGGACGAGTTATTAATATACTCTTAGGGTAATTATGGTTGATCAGCCATTCCTCCATATTCTCTATGTATGAATTCTGGCTCTCACTGTGGTTCAATGTAGTCCAAAAACCTTAGAAATGACTTTGTATTTGTATCCCATTCCAGACTGATAGATGTCAGTAACTTTGGGTTTTTTCATATGTTATTGAAATTCTTTAGATCGGTACATGATTTGTTGCTTTTTGAGATCTTTAACCCTACTTCATGTTGTCACATAGGTTCTCTTTAGGTGTATTATTGGTTCTACATGTCAGGCAGTAATCAGGCCAGGGTATCACTAGTGAAACTAGCCATACTTTCCAGAAAACTGTGGGGAATAGCAGTTAATTCTTGATTTAACAATGCTTACTTTAACAATACTTTTTTCACAGAGTGCCTGGTCAGTTTGGAAAGTTTTTCTTCCCATAATAAATAAAAATGTAATTTGAAAACTATTAAAATTAGCCTGACGATAGAAAACAGATAAGTGTGAAACAACCAAAAACTAAAGAAATCTGTGATGATTTTTCACAGCACTATACAGCATGATAAGAAACAGAGTGACAGAAGCTTTAAACGTCTGAATCAGAACTCTGACTTGTTGAAGTTTTCAACTTTACTTCGTGTGTTAGTTGAATAAAAGCTAAAAACAAATTGTAACCTCTGCTTCAAAAACATAAAACGTTCTATAACACAGTTTCCCTTCATCGTCTGAGTATGTTGAATGATTTGAATCAACACTGGTGAAAAATATCTTGCAGTACGAGTCTACAAGGCAAATCTATAGCATTTCCACTCTGCATTTTAACACACAGTCTCCATGAGGATTTTAACTGAACTTCAATAATATCTGAATGACTTTGAAGAAGTATGGCAGCTGCTCTTTACACAGTGTAACTCAGCTCAAGTAACACAGTTATTAATTCCCCTTCTGATGGACATCTTACATGCATATTTGCTCTAAATAGTTTGATATTTTCTTATTTCCACATACAAAATACAGCAGCAGGAATATGTTGGTGCCTAGAGATTTAAAAAAGCCTCATCAGCTCTTGCACATCTGGGTAAAGCTTAAATACAAAGAAAATAAACACATTCATCGTGTCACTGCTGTTATACAACTAGATCTGCAGCCCAGCCAGAGCTACAGGGGATGAAATAAAACAGCCTTTCTGTCTCTTATCCTCCCCTGTTTTCTCTGCTTGTGTCCCTGTTCTTCCTGCTCATTGACTCTGCCTGTAAGGTGCTTTTAGCGAGCCTCGTGTGGCCCGGTTAGAGACAGATGTGAGGCCCTCGGGAGCCGCGGGCAGGAGTGCAACACTGATCATGTCAGACAGGCTGGGGAGGCTGCATAAGATCATCATGGAGTGAATCGCCGCGGTGGCACTTTCACACAGCCTCTGACCTCTGGGACAACCTCCCAGGTCGTGATCAAGGTCAGGGGTCAGCCGGGGCCTCGGCAATCAGCTCAATCACGGGCCATGTCCTGCCTCTTCCTCCTCTTTCTGCTTCCTCCATCATTTTCCTCCCTTTCCCTCATCTTCTATCTGTTTCTCTATCGCTCAACTTCTCCTTCGTCAGCCGAGACCAATTGAGACATCCTCTCCCCTGGGAGTGCAAAACAGAAAGCAAGAGAAAATCAATAAGGAAGATGAGTGAAGACCTGGAGGTCCCATCAAATACTGAATGCTTCTCTCTGTCTTGCTATTCTCACAGCCACAAAAATACACACCATCACAGTTTTCTCACTCTTAAAAGATATAAAGACAGCAGTAAACAGGTCAGATGAATTATTGGTTCACCTCTTCATCAATTTGTTCTCTCACCCTGTGTTTCCATTTTGTCCCAAAAAACTTCCACCTCTTCATTCTTAACATACAATTCAGTACAAGTGTACTTAGCCAGTGTGTAAATGATTGTTTCATTTACTGGCTAACTAGTTTTGATGAATTATAGAGTTAAATGATCATGAAAAATTATCACAGGGCCGTCAGCTCTGATCAAATAAGACATGTTATGACCCAGTCAATAAATGATTTATTTAAGTCAACAGCCACATTTCTTTACAGAAGACTATGAGTTGGATTAAAATTACAGCAGGAAACTGAAACCTGGTGGAAGATGGACCAAAGATGCACCCGTTGAAAACTCAGTGCTAAGTCTGTAAATTACACATTCTGCTGCTTCTGGAATAAATGCAAAATAAGCTGATAAGATATTGTGTTTTTTGTCTCTTATTCTGTATGCAAACCATTATTGTTGCAGCACATAACAGATCAGTTAAAAAATAACTAATTTCATATTCAACTAAATTGGTTACTTCCCTGGTTTTATTTTTAACATGTACAGTATGCTTTCATGATTAAATAAAAAATATGTGAAAAAGCAGCCAAAGCTAAAAGAAAAACTATGAAAGATGTCGAAAAGGCCTCAAGATATGTTGATCAGTGCCGCTTTAAAAGATTGCAGGAAAATCTGGATCACTGGAAGGAAAGTAAAAGGAATTTGGGTTGATTTAAAACTTTTGCACAGGACTGTAATTTGAGCTTACTGTGTCACCAAACAGATCAACTTTAGCCTTGTCTTCTTTGGGTATTTGCATTATTTTTATATGCATAAAACTAATTTATAGATAAAACTAAACTGGTAAAAAACAAATACACCCAGATCTTCTCTTCTGAACCATTGTCTTATCTGATGGGAAGTGCAGATGTGTTTACAATATTAAGGCCTCATCCTGAAGCTGATTCATGCTGCTTCTCGGTGCAACATAACCTAAGGCAGAACATTAAATGATCGGCCGAAAATAGAACCGTTCAGATGAAAAAGAAGGATGAATAATGCAGAAAGAATACACGGCCTCTTATGGGGATAACTAGTCACATGCACATAAAAAAGTCTGCACGGTGAGGAAAAGTGAATGGATGTAACAGGAAGGAGGAGGACCCAGTGGAGAGACACACATGCTTCTTACTTCATCTCCTCCCTCTCCTGCTTGTCTGCCTGCTTTTTTTTCCCCACTGCTCTCAGTCAGACTTCATGACATCCTCCGTGTCTGTGGGGAGGAATAATGTTGTCCCAGCAATGGTGTGTTTTTCCTGCCTACCAGACACAACAGACAACCCTCCTGCCTCATCATTTTTTCATGACTTCTGATCAGAATACCTTCAAACAAATGCAGCAACCTGAACAGACCGTCCTTCCACACGGGGAGTGTTGCTTCAATGTTTAAAGAAAAATATGCTTATTTTAAAATCCCTGTATTTGTTTATATTAGATCATCACATTAAATCTGTGATTCATTTCTTAACATTAGTGGTTAGAGGGTGTGCTGTGATGCTGGGTCATGTCTAATACATAAAACATTGAAGACAAACTTTTTCGAAGCTCCACTGCTGGATGCCTCATTTCCAGCTGAGATGTTTATTCATTTGCTAAATTAAACATGCATGCTTGCAGAAAAATCTGAATACCACCACACTGAGAGAAAGAACTGACTCTGCAGAGGATTTATGTTTGCCTAGGGAGACACCTAGTGGTGGGAGACATGTAGCGTTTTTTGGCTTGCAGACAGTCATGGTAGACTATTTTTCACAGCCCTTAACAGAGCTAAGCAGAAGATAATTTAGAGCCCCATCTCCAGTTAAGGCCATCGTCAACCTCAGCACCACTGAACCCCTTTTTATAATGGCCATTCTTTATCATTTTTCTCATTTTCAATTATGTTTAATTTCTGTAGTAACTCTTTAAAGTTGAGATAAAATACGGTGCTTAACCCAGGATGGAAATAATCAGAAAGATATCCTTTCATTCCCTTTTTGTAAATTTTAAATCAAGGCTATTTTTTGAGTTTGGAAATATTTTTACTCAGCTTTGACACAGTTTAACGTCTTAAGATAACAAGGATAGCGCATAAAGGTGAAATACTGAAACATTTGATGATTTCTTAAACTCTTTCCAGAATATGAAGTCATTTTAGGTGTGTCTCTACTAGAGGCTGAAACCTTTCTCCATTTTTCTTTTCAAAATAGCTAAAGTTCGGTCAGATTGGATGCTTAGCATGTGTGGAAATCGATCTTCACAGATTCTCAATTAGGTTTAGGTCTTTACTTTGACTAGGCCATTCTCACACAGAAATATGCTGTGATCATAACTTTCTTTGGCTGTGTGTTTAGGGTCATTGTCCTGTTGGATGATGAACCTCCTCCTCAGTCTCAAAGTCTTCTGCGGCCTCAAACTTGTTTTCCTCCAGGTTTATCCTGTATTTAGATCCATCCATCTGCCCAACCCAAGAAAAGCATCCTCAGAGCATGATGCTGCCGCTGCTGTTTTTCACTGTAGGGATGATGTATTAAGTGTTAATTTTCCACCACATAGCATTTTGCATGTAGGACCTATCTGCTGTGTTCATTGGTTTTAATGATGTTCACAAATGTTCTCAAACAAACCTTTGAGGGCTTCATTGAATAGAGGTGACTCCTTAGGTCAACTGTGCTGGATTTTATTTGGGGGTATCAGAGTAATAGGTTCTGAATACAAACGCTAACCACACTTTTACACTTCATGTTGGTTTATCACATAGAGATGTGGGTGCAATGTGCTACTATGTGTAAAGATTGAACTGTTATGAATATTTTTGCAAGGCCCTGCATTAACATTTGTTCCAACGAGGCTCGCTTGTCAGATTAAAAGTACAGTTTAAAAATATCACTAAAAAAGTTTTTTCATTAATCTGATGTAAGAGTTTAATCTTAAATGTTGTGTTTTCCTTAAAGGTAAGTGGAAAATCATCATAATTACCAGAAATAAGGGCTTGAAAACATTAGTCTGTGTTCAATTAATCTATATAAAGTGTTTCACTTAGTGAACTGAGTTACTGAAATAAATAAACCTTTCAATAATTTTAGGATTTATTGACATACACCTGAATAGCCACTTACATTGTGGATCAAATGTAAAACTTCAGCTCTCTTTATACAAACGTTAAAGAAGGTTGAGGGTTTTAAGCTGCTTTTACCTGCATATTTCAATATTACGTCATATTTTATTATTGCCAAGAGCTTGAACCTCTTTTGACTATTTATAAGGTGGAATATCTATATCTATACTTTCCCTAAGATATGAGATGAAAATTAGTCGTAATTTGCTTCTTTCAGCAGCTGGATGCTGCATCCTGGGTCAAGGTGTTTATCCAACCTGGAGAAATCACCCCTCAGTCCCTCCAACAGTAAACAGGCCTCACAAAAGGCCCATTCAGCAGTAACTGAAAGCCTGACCAACACTGCCACGTCTATGCGTTGGTGTGTACAGCCCTGGGATTAATGCTTTTCACCTTATTGAAAACTGACCTCAGGCAGGGAGTAACTGGAGCTACATGACTGCAGCAGGTTTAATTCTGCAACCTACTTATCTTAACTCTCACACCTGAATGATATGCCAAAGGTGTTTGGTTGCTGAAAGGGTGTGTCAGCACAGTGCAAAGGACACAGCACGACTTCCCCATAAGCATATTGATTTATGTTCTGAGGACAGATTTTGGGTGTCCTGCAGAGTGAGGGGGAGTCCATGGGAGTTCGGGCTGGTTGGACACCAACGGGCCCCTCTAACAGAGCATCCCCGCGGATAGATGTAAGACGATTATGTTGGGAACGTGTCCTAAAAAGGTCCTGCCTGTCCGTGTGCGTGGCCGCCGTGGGCTTCCTGCTCCTCCTAGCAATCTGCGCACTACACCTGCCGGATCAGGCCGCCCCTGAGCTGCCTCTGTCTGAGGTGACCCTCCTGATCTGGACGCATCCTTTCGGAGAGTATCGCGCACTTCCGGACTGTCTGGAGCTGTACCAGGTCCCTGGGTGCACGCTCACAGACGATCCACAGGCGTACCCCGAGGTTGAAGCTGTGATCATCCACCACCGAGAGATCGCCAACGGGGAGGCGTATCTCCCACCGGAACCGCGGCCCAGCACGCAGAAATGGATATGGATGAATTATGAGTCCCCCTCGCACACGTCCGGACTGTGGTTCCTGGAGGATGTGTTCAAACTCACAATGAGCTACCGGACCGACTCGGATATTTTCCTGCCTTATGGATATCTGGTGCCCCGGGCGCGCACAGCAACCAGAGGTCCTGGAAACGGTTTTACGCACCAGCTCTCCTGCTCCAGACACCCTCGTAAAGGCCTTGTGGCGTGGGTCATCAGCAACTGGTCGGCGACCAACGCCCGGGTGGGCTTCTACCAGCAGCTCCGCAAGTTCATCCGGGTGGATGTGTTTGGACGCGCCGGGCGGCCGCTGGAGAGGAGCAGCGGCAGCGTGGTGCGGCTACTGCGGCGCTACATGTTCTACCTGGCGCTGGAGAACTCGCAGCACACCGACTACATCACGGAGAAGCTGTGGAACGCGGTTCTGGCTGGGGCGGTGCCGGTGGTCCTGGGGCCGTCCAGGCAGAACTACGAGCGCTTCTTGCCCGCGGAGGCGTTCATACATGTAGAGGACTTCCCCACAGTGAAGGAGCTGGCCCGGCACCTGCTGAAGCTGCAGGGCGACCCGGCTCGGATGAGGCGGCACCTGGACTGGAGGGAGAACTACAACCTGCGCCAGCCGAGGTTCTGGGGGGAGCACTACTGCACGGCCTGCAGGGCGGTGAGGAGCACCAGAGGACGGACTCAGACAGTGGCACGCCTGAGGAGGTGGTTTCACTCATAGAACCTCCAGGGAAAGATTGTAGCGGAGGGTAGAGATGCCTTAGAAAAATAGACAATTACTGCTTTAAGGATTTTAAAACTTTCAAATTTTAAATGATACAAACGTCTTGAATTGTCCTTGATTTGTTTGTTGTGATTTGCAGTGTTTCTGAGTGTTTCTGACTCCTGCTTTTTCACCTATTTTCATATCAGTACATTTTAGGGTATACTTAGGCATATTTGACTGATAATTAAGCCTCTACTCTGCCTTATAAATTATTCTGGCATAAAAACCTCCTAAAGTCAAGGAATGAACTGACAGAACTGGCTTACATTCATTTCAACAACATCCGCGGTTCTATTTAAAGGAAAGCTACAGCAGATCATGATCCTACCACCACCATGTTGATGTGCAGTGCAGTTTCTTTTTGCCAAACACACATTGTGGAATAGATTTTGTATTTGGTTTAATCATAACACAATCTTCCACAAGGATTTATAAGATTTTAGCCAAGGCAGGATGTTTTTTTGGAAGAAAAGGGTCCTGTCTGCAACCCTCCTAATTCAGCTTTTAGATTTAAAAAAAATCCCGTCGTTAGAGTTGATCAGTATTTCCCAAAATAACAATGGAAGGGACATTTACCATGTCAATTAAACAGGCGTATAATGACAACAAAAGCCAACTGTGAGCGTTTATTTTAAAAATCTTTTGTAACATATGTTGTATAATTAGCCTATCACAAATCATCATTTTGGTTTGTTGCTATGAATTCTGGAAAGATGTCAAGACCCTACCAGTGCAGAGGAGGATCAACTGAAGAATATTGTGTTCCTCTTGGTCCTGTGACAGATCTTTGACAGTTAATGTCCTACTTTGCAGTGACCTGACTTTCTGATGCAGTTCAGCTGCTGTAAATTCTTTAAATCCTTACACCTCTTTGGTTCTTCAGCTGTCCAGTTTCCTCATTTCTTAAGTATGTACTGCATTCTGAAAATATACCCCAATGTCCAAATAAATACATTGAAAGACTTCTAGAAAGACTGGAGAGCTACGCAGATTAGGATCTTAGACGTAACGAAAACATCTAGCTCCTTTGAAACAAAATACAAAGAAATTAGGGGTAGTTAGAAACTTTTTGTGCATTTTCTGTGTTTTTTATTTATTCATTGTCTGTGGAAGACCACATAAATTATATTTCATGTAATGTTTAAAAACTCATCATCAATTGGGACTCCAGTCCTGTTGCTGACAGCTACACTCCTGATCAAAATAATAAGGCTGATAGAAAAAGTTACATCTATTTGTATTTCACACTACTGGATCGTAATCAGCAGAGCTTCAAAATACAAAAATAAGAAAGAAAAACAACAGAAAAAACAAACAATCATCAATCCATTGGATAAATCCACTTATCCTTGCAGGGGGCTGGTGCCTATCTCCAGCAGTCTACTGGCGAGAGGCGGGGTACATCCTGGACAGGTCGCCAGTCCATCGCAGGGCAACACAGAGACACACAGAACAAACAACCACACACACTCATTCATACCTAAGGGCAACTTAGAGTTACCAATTGACCTAACAGTCATGTTTTAGGACTGTGGGAGGAAGCCAGAGTACCTGGTGCAAACCCATTCATGCACAGGGAGAACATGCCAACTCCTTGAAGAAAGGCCCCAGGCTGAACCCAGGACCTTCTTGCTGCAAGGCAACAGTGCTACCCACCGAATTACTGAATCTTTTACTTAACTTCAAAGAAGCTGTTCATTAGCTGATAAAAGTCCAAGACCCACACCATAAAAACCACTGCAGAACACAAAGTCTCCAACATCTTCTCATACTTTCACTCCGTGAAATTTTAGGACTACATCCCCACTGCTTGACTGAAGAATTTTATTATTTCTAATGATGTTCTTAAAATCAAAAGTTTTGGTTTTTCACCAAACAATGCTTATTTTTTCAACCATAACTTGTAAAGGTGAAGAAGAAGAAACAGAAGCAGAGAAAGGAGGTGAACATTTGAACCCCGCAGATCCTTTGACAGGATCTGTTTTCTGCATTATTTAAATTTACACCTCGTTGTTACAGAATCAACACTTTGCTTTGTCAAGCAAGAGATAGCTTGTTGTTATAAACGCAGGGAATAATGTTGGTCCCAGTAAATGATCTGCTGCAGCAGCTGCTGAAGCCTCCATTCGGCCTCCTTTGTACTGTTACAGCTTGTTGGACTTTAGAGTGTCTCATAAAACGATGGATCTCATGATTCTGTTGGGTCAGACGTAAACAAACGTATCTGGATCTGAGCCAAAGGCACTCCCAATGATGATCTCATCAATAAGGAAACTGCAAGAGGATATGGGCAAAAGAAGGCAGACCAGCTGAACAAGTCGGATGTGATCCTCCGTGTTTACGTGCAGTCACATTTAATCAAACCTGTTGCAGAGGAGGATCAACTGAAGAATATTGTGTTCCTCATGCAGAATTCACAAGTAATTTTCCATCATGTTCTGGGTTGAAGGAGGGTTGGAGTATTTGTTTGAGCAGTTAGACTGACGTGCATGTTTTGGGATGAAGGAACCCAGAGCCCCAAACAGAAAACATCATCACAGAGAAACAATTAAAACCCCATCTCTGTGACTCAAACCAGAGGGCCTTTATAGATGTTCAGCGGCTCTAATATGAACGGCAACTAAACTCTTAGTCTTCTCAAACTAAATAAATATTTCTGTTGGCTGAAGCTGGTTCCTAACTGATTAGACTTGAGGAGAACCACACTGGATCTCCCCTCTCCTCTGATATGTCTGGTTTTCTGCCTTATAAACAGAAAGATGTTCCCGAGCTGTAAAACCAGATTATACAGTTGAAATATTGTAGATTTGGAGACAGAAACTGTGCTTCCTCATGTTGTGTGGAACTGCACTGCCCCCTCTGGCAATCTGAAACCTCTGCGATCTTCAGGTCACACCAGGCAGAAGAACCTGAACAACAGATTATCCCCTAAAGGTTTCATTTTAGCTGTTAAAAACCGACTGGGAAGCATAAAACATTTCATAAAATGTCTGTTTAATTGTTCTAAAGGTTAAAATTCTGTTAGAATTAGATTTGGGAACATAAAGACTGTTTAGTTAGAATTTTACACACATACATACTGAAATATAAACACGGGTAGATTTGCTGTTCTACTTTATTTAAGCTCATGTTTGTTTTTGGGAATCATGTATGTAACAATAAATAAAAAAAACAAATGAATATTCTCTGATATGAAAACAGTCAAAATGAAAAGATATTTAAATGAGACTGTCCTACAACAACAGAGTGTCTTCAGTCAGAGGCTTCTTCAGATCTGCTGTAAGACGGAGCGCTACAGGAGATCCTTCCTGCCCACAGCCATCAGCATCTACAACGGCTCTTTGAGGAAACCTTCATAATTTGAGCTATAAGAACATTTAATTTCCCTTTGGGATTAATAAAGTATTTTTGAATTGAATTGAAATTGTTTATTATTGTCTGTTAATGTTTAATCTACAACAGGGGTGTCCAAAGTGTGCCCTGTGGGCTATCTGAGCGTCTTCAAAATGACTTTTTGAGGCTTTCAATCTCTATTCAAGAATTCAGTCCAGTTCATTTATATAGCGCCAATTCACAACTTCAGCAAAGCATCACTGTTTTTATGCAACTGAATACCTCCGAGCTACAACTTTACCTGTGTTTTATCAGGAGCTGACCCAGGAGCAGGGTGCATTTGGCAGGCATTTGTCATTTTGAATTAAAGGTCTAAAGTGCAGAAGCATAAATGATTAAGTTTAAAGATGAAGATAATGTAACAAAGTCAGGGGAATATGGAAAAAAAAGACAATATTTCTTCCTTCTCATCGCTTACTAGAAGCATAAAACATCACCTCATGTCACAGACTGACAAGTCAACAGCGCATGAGATGAAATACTGGATGGATCAGTACTGGATAGTAGTTCAAGGCTAATATATACCTGTTATACATGCCCTGTAAAAGTAATCATCCATCTTGAAGTTCTTCCTGTTCAACTACTGATAAATAGTTGGCCACTAGTGCTTCAAGAACTTAAAAAAAAGCTAGGTACCATCCACCTTTTACTTCACAGTTATGCACTTTTTGGGTGTGTCTGTCTATCACATAAAATGCCAATCAAACACTTTGAAGTTTGTGGGTTGTGAAGGATGAACATGTGGAAAACTTCAAGGTGTGTGAACATTCAGTACAGGCAATTCAGACTTAAAAGTGAGTACTGATGAATACCCAAAATTATATGCAATTTCTTTTCGGTTGAAGCATCTTTAACAGCCAGCTACAGCTTATTACAAAGCTCCTTCTCAGACCCCCTTGTCAGCCACAGTGCCATTCATAACCTTGGTGGCCCCCGGCTACAGAAGCAGTAATCCCGTTTGTACAGCAACAGATGTTTCTCTTAAAAATATCCGTTCAGTCTCCAGCAAAGCAGTCTTCCTCTTATTCTCTCAGGAGATCAAAGAATCCAGTGTAATCACTATGAAATCTGACATATTTACTAGGCCATATTGACTTACAGTAGGCTTACTGTGCTTTAAAACACAAACAATCTCTTTCTGTGTCCATTTTTAAATAAGGGCCTTAACCATGTTTTATGAGCAGGCTTTCGTGTTGTTAACATGAAAAGGCCGCAGAGAGAGAGAGTAGGAGGGAAGGGGAGTGTATGTGTGTGTGTGTGTGTGTGGGGGGGAGAAAAGAAAATGCATATGAAACAACAAAAACCCCCAGACAAATAAACAGTGCATTGTTCCCATGGCAGCGTGGCGCATTAATCTGACGGCTGGTTTCCCATGGCTGTGTCTCCCTGCCCTGTAGACCTCCGCTCTGTCTCACTGATGGCTCCTGTGATTACAATCATCCATCTTACTGTCAAAAGCAAAAAAAGGGGGCAAGAAAGGGGGGGGGATCACACACACCATCTCGCTCTCTCTCCCTTGTGTCCAGCAAACAAACCACCCCACTGAGAGCAGAGCCAACACATGGACCAACACAGCCCGGCTCTACAACATCTATGTGTGTCCATCCTTGTATGATTAACAGAGGGAACATGAGTGCATGAGTGGGTGTGCATCTTTTGGTTGTCTCTGCCCCCACCATGTTGCATGATCAGTCACTGGAGTGTATGTTGAGGAACGGTGGACATGTCTCATCTTGCAGCCGATCAAAAGCACCAGAGACTTGTTCCCTTGTGGCCATGCAAGCGGGGGCCTCACATCAACACGTCTCTGTTCAGTAGACAGGAAAAACAAGAGGAGTGCGGAGGATGAGAAGGAGAAGGAGAAGGAGGAGGGGAGAAGGGCACACGAGCAAGGAGACAGAAACAAAGATGAAAGAATTCATAAAGAGGCCAGAGAGGAGCATGAAGACGACTCGTAAACACACTTAGCTCTCTGTTCTCAGGAGCTAACTGAACAGCAAAAGTCAATCAACTATATGTTTTTGTAGAACCTATAATCCTCCTCCAGAAATCTGGCAGCTTGTGGAGAAAGAAGAACAAAACAAAGAAGTGCTTACAGGTTAATCAGATGTAAACATGCACGTCTACAGGATCTCTGAAAACCTCAGCTAGAGCAAAATGATTGAGGCCAAGTGGAATGTTTGTGCTTGTGTTGTTTGTTTGTGAAAATGTGGTTTAAAGTATCATCATTGGCAGTGATCTTTTTACCAGATGTCTTGAACCGTCCCTGATCAGAAAATATTTTAACATCAGAACTTTGAGAGTTTTATCTAATAATGCAAAAGAGAAAAAATAAACAAAAATTATGATGGATCAACTTTTGCTGCTGTCAATAATTGACCCATTTTAGGGCCTGATGATAATAAGAAAAATAAGTAAATGCTTCTTGTGATGTATTTAAAGAAATACATCGCAAGAAGCTATGCAAACATATTAGTCTTTAAAGGATTAATTTTTAAAAGTACAGGTCCTTCTCAAAAAATTAGCATATTGTGATAAAGTTCATTATTTTCCATAATGTCATGATGAAAATTTAACATTCATATATTTTAGATTCATTGCACACTAACTGAAATATTTCAGGTCTTTTATTGTCTTAATACGGATGATTTTGGCATACAGCTCATGAAAACCCAAAATTCCTATCTCACAAAATTAGCATATCATTAAAAGGGTCTCTAAACGAGCTATGAACCTAATCATCTGAATCAATGAGTTAACTCTAAACACCTGAAAAAGATTCCTGAGGCCTTTAAAACTCTCAGCCTGGTTCATCACTCCAAACCCCAATCATGGGTAAGACTGCCGACCTGACTGCTGTCCAGAAGGCCACTATTGACACCCTCAAGCAAGAGGGTAAGACACAGAGAGAAATTTCTGAACGAATAGGCTGTTCCCAGAGTGCTGTATCAAGGCACCTCAGTGGGAAGTCTGTGGGAAGGAAAATGTGTGGCAGAAAACGCTGCACAACGAGAAGAGGTGACCGGACCCTGAGGAAGATTGTGGAGAAGGGCCGATTCCAGACCTTGGGGGACCTGCGGAAGCAGTGGACTGAGTCTGGAGTAGAAACATCCAGAGCCACCGTGCACAGGCGTGTGCAGGAAATGGGCTACAGGTGCCGCATTCCCCAGACCTGGGCTACAGCGAAGCAGCACTGGACTGTTGCTCAGTGGTCCAAAGTACTTTTTTCGAATGAAAGCAAATTCTGCATGTCATTCGGAAATCAAGGTGCCAGAGTCTGGAGGAAGACTCGGGAGAAGGAAATGCCAAAATGCCAGAAGTCCAGTGTCAAGTACCCACAGTCAGTGATGGTCTGGGGTGCTGTGTCAGCTGCTGGTGTTGGTCCACTGTGTTTTATCAAGGGCAGGGTCAATGCAGCTAGCTATCAGGAGATTTTGGAGCACTTCATGCTTCCATCTGCTGAAAAGCTTTATGGAGATGAAGATTTCATTTTTCAGCATGACCTGGCACCTGCTCACAGTGCCAAAACCACTGGTAAATGGTTTACTGACCATGGTATCACTGTGCTCAATTGGCCTGCCAACTCTCCTGACCTGAACCCCATAGAGAATCTGTGGGATATTGTGAAGAGAACGTTGAGAGACTCAAGACCCAACACTCTGGATGAGCTAAAGGCCGCTATCGAAGCATCCTGGGCCTCCATAAGACCTCAGCAGTGCCACAGGCTGATTGCCTCCATGCCACGCCGCATTGAAGCAGTCATTTCTGCAAAAGGATTCCTGACCAAGTATTGAGTGCATAACTGTACATGATTATTTGAAGGTTGACGTTTTTTGTATTAAAAACACTTTTCTTTTATTGGTCGGATGAAATATGCTAATTTTGTGAGATAGGAATTTTGGGTTTTCATGAGCTGTATGCCAAAATCATCCGTATTAAGACAATAAAAGACCTGAAATATTTCAGTTAGTGTGCAATGAATCTAAAATATATGAATGTTAAATTTTCATCATGACATTATGGAAAATAATGAACTTTATCACAATATGCTAATTTTTTGAGAAGGACCAGTATGTGCAATATTTTATAGGAATATTTGAAGGAATTTTAAAAGACTGGCCTGTCGAAGTTAAAACATATTGATAAATTGTATTTCTCACAGCGGTTTTTAGTTAGGTGAGTTGATTTTTTACCATGACAATACAAAAAAGATGCATGAAAATCAATATTGCTATCAATCATTGACTCATAATAACAAGCAAGCACTTTTGACCAGGGGCAAGGCAGTTAACCCCTATGTGACATGAGGAAGAATGAATCAAACCTACAACCTCCTCATTTAAATTTAATTCAATTAAATTCAAAGCTCTTATTAGCTCTTATTATGCAGGTTTCTTCAAAGAGCCGTTGTAGATGCTGATGGCTGTGGGCAGGAAGGATCTCCAGGATCTCTATGTCTATCTTACAGCAGATCTGAAGAAGCCTCTGACTGAAGACAGTCTGTTGTTGTAGGACAGTCTCATGAAGAGGATGCTCAGGGTTCTCCATAATGTTCTTCATTTTATGAAGAATCCATCTTTCCACAATGATCTCCAGAACAGAGCCAGCCTTCTTTATCAGCTTGTTGAGCTTTTTTAGTTCCTGGCTCTGATTCTGCTACCCCAGCAGATGATGGCAGAAGACTCTTATAGACTTATAGAAGATATGCAGCATCTTGCTGCAAACACCAAAGGACCTAAGCTTCCTCAAGAAATACAGTCTGCTCTGTCCCTTCTTGTAGATGACTTCACAGTTGCATCTCCACTCTAGTCTGTTGTCCAGGTGAACACCGAGGTATTTATACTCCTCCACCACCCAAAACCCCAAAGCAGTTATTTCTGCCCTTCTGAGTTTTATTTTAACACTTTTAGGGCCATAAACAGCTGATCATGGCCAATAAAAATGCGTCTGGTGTTAGAGAGGCTTTGATTTCTTGTATTGTTATGTAGTTCTTTTTTATAGAGCAATAAAAACTCAGCTAAAATACTAAACTCTGACACAAACAGTTTTCACACTCATCTGTTTATAGTTTGGGTTCGGATGTTTTGATCTGTTTTCAACATTGTTGTCACCAGAGCTGCACTTCACCTTAACCTCAGTGAAATGTTTCATGGTGAGTAAACAAGCGAGAGCCGGACCGACCCTATCTGCGACTCCAAGCAGAAGAAAGCACGCTTGCTTAAAACTCCAAATGGATTCCCCGTATGAACTCTTTAATGGAGAAAACAAAGATCGGTTCAGACATGGTGGGAGTTTTATTCAGAGACCTACAGCTGGGTCTCTTAGAGACTTATCGTACAATAAATCATATCAGTTTAAACAGAAATCTCAGAGGCAGTTTATTAAACAAGTCGATGTAATCCTGTCATGTTTACAGCTCTTTCAGCTTCCAGGTGCTTCAGGGCCGAGCAGAGGTTTTGGCCTGAAATTCAGGATCGTTTTCATCTGACTTCCAGATGTTTGATGTACTTTATGTCAGGCTGATATTTTTGGAAGCCGCTACAACAGCATTAACACAAACCAAAATACAACAGAGAAAGGACGGACAATATACATTTTTAGATTACTAAAAATTTTGTTTTTGTCCAACTTTCAAGAATGCAAAGCTTTCCAACATAAGCCCCAGGAATGAGATACTAATCAGTCTTTTATCTGATGAAGGAAAGATGCCAGAAACCTTCATCATTTATGACCTATCTCTATGGAAGGCAGCAACAGAGTCATAAAGGTGACTAAATCATTTGATTTGGAGGAAATGTTCAACATCTCTCTTCTACAAAGAACGTTTATACCAGGACTTATTTATGTCAAACAGGAAAGAAAAAAAAAACTACAAATCTGACACAAACAGATATGAGGAACAGCTATGTTAACAAAAAAAATGTACCTCCAGTTATAAAAAAATGGCAATACTCCCTTACAGTTATTCACACAAATGAAAAATGATACAATAACATTAAAGAGGGACCCGTCTCTGCCTCCCGTTAAGCACTGGAGCCTGAGGAAAGGTTTGAATGGGTTGACGACGCTTCGTCTTCAGGCTGGAGAAACTCAGCAGGTCAGAAATGCTGCCGAATCCAGATCCCTCAGAGTTCTCTGTGCAAAGTTACAGCAGACAGAAAAACCAATCAGCAACTATGTCGTTCTTCCTCTGCTTCGCAGAAGCAGCTTGACATTCTGGAGAAATGTTCAGGTTTGTTTGCATTAAACATCAAGCAATGATAACAGCTGGATGAAGCAAACCCTACCCTCCATTCATTTCCTATACCCACTCTTTGCAGGGTCGCGGCTGGTTTATCTCAAATGGTCAGTGGTTGGGTGGTGCCGTACGCCCCAGAGCAAGCCAGACACAAACAATCACACATGCACTCACTCACACCTAATGGCATCTGTGTAACCTCTAAATTTAACATGCGTGTTTTTACATGGGAGAACATTCAAAGTCTTCAGCGAGGATTTGAACCAAGAACTGTCTTGCTGCAAGGCAACAATGCATCCCACAACCCTGCCAGTACTCCCAGTGCCTTATCTAAATGTTAATATCCTAAAACAAGCAAATAGTACAAATGAATTTCATGAATGGTAGGGGGACCTCTAGTTTCTATAGCTGACAAATAGAGCCCCATTTCTCACTTGCAAGCAAACAAGTCCAATAAACAAAAACTAGGTGTTCATGTGTCTTTTCAGCATGTAAAGAAGTAATTACACAACATTTACTAGCACCACATCATGCAGCCAAGAACTTAAAGGTCACCTTCTCAATACTTACCAGTTTTTTCTAGAACTTTCTAGGTACTTTACCAGAATTGGTTATCTGGTAAGTTCTGGGCCAGTAACCAGTAAGTTGTATAAAGGTTCAATAAAAGTACCTGGTCAGTTTCAAAAAGTAACCTTTCAGTTCCATGAGAGCAACCTCTAAAGTTCCAGAAAAGAACCTGGAAAGCTCAGTTAAAGTTCCAGGAAAGAATCTCATCGGTTCTAAAAAGTGCCTGGTAGATTCTGGGAAGTAACCAGTAAGTTCCATTGAGTTATAAAAAATGTTTCCTGTTAAGTTCCAGTAAGCATCCTTGTTAAAGTTTGTATAGTAATCTATACATTCCAGTAAGTTTCGGAAAGCAACCTTTAGGTTCTCCAAAAGTAAATAGTAGCTCCATGAACATTTCAGAAAAGTAACTAGTAAGTTCCTAAAGTCACCTCTAATTTCTGAGAAAGTAATCTCATATTTCCATCTAAATTTGGTGCCAGTAACCTTTAAGTTCTGGGTACGTTCTGGGTAAGTATGGGCTGAGTTCTCCTCACCATGAATTCCAATCATGTGCTCCAGGATCAGGACCCTCTCAGCCAAAATCTTCAGGGCCTCTCTGAGCTGCTGCACCGCTTCACCCTGAATGACACCATCCTCTTTATTAGGATCAATTTTTTTAAAACAAAAAGACCTGGACTGTAATGCCTCTTACGTCATTCAAGCCCACTCCTGGCTCTCCTTTTGGCCCTGGTGTTCCCTGTGAGAAGTATAAATAATGTTGATATCTTCAGCATATCTGGATGTGTGAGGTTTATGGATCAAATTAACTGTAAACTTACAGGTAGGCCCGGTTCGCCTCTTGCACCCAGGGACCCCTAGAGGATGAATAACATCATAAATCACACATAGTTCTAAAACTGGAATTGTTTATCCCAGCAGGGTAATCTGCTTCTCCACCACCTCACCAATGTCAAATCACACAAGAAGAGGAAAGAGATCCGGTTAAAAAACAGAGGACCCACTGGAGGCCTGACTACAGAGGGGACCAAACATGGCTGCCCTGATTAGTGAGGTCTCTACGTAGATGAGAGAGAGCAGGATTAGTCACGAGAGTCTTTGAAGAAAAGCTCGTTCACCTTTAATGTGTCCAAGAGTGCATAGCAGGGTCAGTTACAAAACTAAAAGCATTCAGATTCTTAATAAGTACAGAATATGTTCAGACAGGCTGATAATCCAATAACGAGCGTCACTTTTACCCTTTCCCCTGGATCTCCTTTAGGGCCAGGACTGCCTGGTCTGCCTGGGACACCATCTTTACCCTGGTATAAGATAAACAAAGGTATGTGTGATAGTAATTATGTCTGACTTAAATTAAAAATGATAACTTAGTGAGAAAGACTTACATCTGGTCCAGGAAGACCTGGGTTCCCTTCAGGTCCTCTTTCTCCAGAGGCACCTGCAGCATCATACAGAAACCAAAGTGAAGACAAACATTAATAAATGCTGTGAACATTTAGAAAATATACCAAAATCTTGAAAGACTCCATACTTCCTTTCAATTTACTGTTAAAAACAAGGATTTGCTGACATATTTAAAACAGAAAATCAGAGATACTAGGCTTAAAACGTCAGTCAGTCAGTCAGTCATTTTCTACCGCTTCTTCCATAGTGGGTCGCGGGGAAGCTGGTGCCTATCTCCAGCAGTCTATGGGCGAGAGGCGGGGTACAAACCTGGACAGGTCGCCAATCCATCGCAGGGCAGGCTTAAAACGTTTGTTTGATAATTTTAATGGTCTCAGCCACCTCTGTGTCTCTGCTGCCCTACGCTTAGGTGACTACAGGACTCACTGACCTTTCCTCACTCAGCTGTTATGAAATATTTGTAAATATAACCTTTAACTGTTTAACTGTTTCTCTTTCCTGTACAAAACGGCTAATGAAGCTTTGGTTGACAAATATTCCTGACTTGTGGTCCTGTGCTTAGCTGTGTCCCGTTACTAGGCATAGTTATTGGGGTACACTGACCATGTGTACTCTCTTTGCCTTTGTGTTCTCGCAGAAAGTATTCCTGGGTCAGTGCTGCTATGTTTAGCGGTGCCTTTTTCCTGGATGAAGTCGCAGATAGAGCTATTGCTGCCACTATCCATGTGTACTCTCTTTGTTTTTGTCCTCCCATACGAAGTACTCTCTAGGCAGTTGTAGATGATGGTGGTTTACACTGAGCCTTGTTCTGAGGGAAGTTTGTTCCTGTTAAGAACAAATGGTTCCTCTCCACTGTCTCCAAATGCTTACTCATGATGGATTGCTTCCTTAGATAGATAACTTTTTAACAACATTGGAATTGAATAAACTGAATATATCTGCTGTGATTCTGTAGTAAATATTTTGAGGCTGCAACGAGTCCTAATTTACACTGAGTTAAAGTTTGATCCAGACTGTGTTGCATAATTCATGCACATTTACAGAAAATACTAAACACATGCTGTTAACTTATTTGCTTGATGAATATAAATCCTGCAGCTTTGACCACACGTATGTGTAATAATACACTCATCCGGTTAGACCCCTACAGGACATGATATGATAGGCATGCAAGTTGTATTGAGGCCACAACGAGCAGTTTTCCTCTAATATTTATACAGGAAATGACTCATGTTCCTACCCGAGGGGCCGGCAGGACCTGCTGGACCGGGAGGACCAGCTCTGATTTCTGGAGCAGTGAGAACCTGACTGTTCAGGTCCTCCGCTGTGGGAAAACATGAGTGTCAATACAATTTTGCTACATATAAATATTTAACTGTGTTTTACTGCAATAAATTTAATGCTGCTAGGTAGCAACCCAAATATTTTCACTATCAGCGATGTGGAAAGTTTAATTATGTCCCCCATGAGTCAAATGATTTCAGACTGAGATAACATTATAATAAATTTACAGAGAAAATTACATAAGTTAAAAAGCTCCTTAAATAAATGCTTCCATGAATCAGCATTGGGTACATTACTGAGGTAACTCAGCCCACAAAGTAATAGTCAAAATATACATAATTTTACTCTCTCTGGAATACTATAGATCAAAAAATGAAAGGCTGTAAAAAACAAAACAAAAACAAACAGCAAATGATGCAGTTTAATTATAACTGTTCATTATAAAGGTTTTTAAACCTTTTCATACTTTTAATGAGTAGATTTATTAAAACAACAATATCATGTACAATATTAGTTATATGTTATCAGACATGATTAGTAATACAGTTTGGTCAGTAAAGTGCATTTTGTAATTAAATAAGCCTGCTGTGTCAGTTCCTGAAGCTAATGTATGTGGGAGAATAATTCAGATTTGAGTAAAAGAGTTTTGTTTATTTCCTGCTTTAAAAATGTAGAGATAAAGTTAATAACTTATGAGAAAAATGATTTGAATGGTGAGTTTTACCACAGCTGTGCCGTATCATATTCTTCGCAGCAGTTCAGACACATGCTGAGTTTCCTTATTGCATCAGACAAAGAGCAGAGCCTACATTAGTCTTCATTTGGTTTGTGTGATAAAGTGGTAATTTATCAAAGAATAAATACAGAGTCTGGGTAAAGTATTCTTCCCCACTGAACCTTTGCACATTTTGTCACTTTACAACCACATACTACAATGTCTTTTAATTAGAGTAGTTTGTGTCATGTGATAGAACATATAGAAGGACCAAAATACATAGTTTTCAATAAGGTACATAGTTTTTACATCATTGTTTTACAGATAAAATCTGATGTGCCTTGATTCAGCTCAGCAAGTCAACAGTATGTCAAACATCCCTTTGCTGCAGTTTCAGCTGCCAGTCTTGGAGAAATGGTTTCATCGGTTTTGTTGACCTAAAGTGAAATTGTATCTCAAGCCCGGTCAGAGTGGATGGAGAAACTCTGCACATATCAACTGTCATGTCTTGTCACAGATTCTTAGTTGGATGTAGATCTGGACTTTGACTAGACCATTCACACACATTAATACTCTTTAACTTGAATCATGTGTGTTCTTGCTCCTGCTGTATGCTTAGGGTCCACCCCAGTCTCAAGTGTTTTTCAGTCTCTAACAGATTTTCCCTCATGATGTGAGCTGTATTTAGTCCATCTGCCCATTAACTCTGAGCAGCTCGCTCGATTCAGTCGAAGATAACTTTTCCCACAGTATGATGCTGCCACCACCATGGCGCACGGTGGGGATGGGGGTGGTGGCAGCTTCTTCCACATTTTTGCTGTATTCCCTCCATGGTTTGCATCAAACTGCAGGAAACAAACAGGACCTCTTTTGGCTGTTTTGCAACAGTGGCTTTCTGGATTTATGCTGAGATTATATAACAAACATGTGAGCTATTTAGAAACTAGGTAACTTAAGCAGTTGGCTCGATTGGGTTGTGTTTAGGGATATCAGAGTAATGGGGGCTGAATGCAAATGCATGCCACACTTTTCAGATTTATATTTCAAAAATGTGTTTAAGACCATGTATGATTTTCCACCCATTTTCATCCAAATATAGGCAGACTACATCAGATGCATGTCAGTGTGCATATATAAATATATAAAACATATATTCTTAGTTTACATTTAAATATTTACTCCATAGAAATGTTCGTCTACATCTAAGTACGGCTGTAGATGTCTTAAGCTAGAGTGGCGACTCCTGAGCAGGATAGAGTTGGATGAATTCAGCCTGACGGTGACGACCAAGAACAGCTGGGTGATCTAAATGAGGTCCCATTTCACGGGGCAGGAAATGGTCTGACATGATAAAGCTTTCAAGAAAACAAACAGGACAGGGAAGTCATGTCTTAGTCTCAGCATGTTGGATATTTTTAAGTAAATTTGTGGGAATAAATTTAGTCTGAAATCACCTCACACTTCCCCACCACATGAGCATATGCTCAGTGTCAGTCTTCCCCCCATGTTGAGACAGCCCTGTTTTATTATGGCTGCAGTCCATAGAAAAAGGGGTCTAGAAGGAGCAGATTTCCCTCTGGAACTAATTTTCCAATGTTACAGTCTCTTCCAGTCTGGCCACCTACCCGAGAAACTCCATATGAGTGGCAGAATATCTCCTCCCTTGTTCAAAGCCAACCCTGATCCTGGCTCAGGGCCGTGGCCAGACCCCCCCCCCCGCCCGTATGCAGATTGTTGTGCTGACAGCTAACAAATTAGGCCTGATTTACAGCCAGTTGGCCCCCCTCCCCTGCCTTCCCTTACAAGGTCCCACAGACCCAAATCTACATAGCTGCAGACCCGCAGACAGAGTCCCGCACTCAGAGAGGTAGGCGCAGCCAAAAAGCCTAATCAGAGCCAGCAGGCCTCATGAGGTAATGATTATTACACAGACTCCTGCTGCCTCCCTGTGGTAACACTCCAGTACTGGATGTGTGTGGGGTTTTATTTTAGCTCAAAAGGAATAATTACTTCTATGTGACAGACAGAGACAAAGCAGTGATGCCAAGTTAACAAAGAAAACAAACCAGGATCTATGAAACACAACGCAGTAAAGGGAAAATGTGGTAACATGTTCAGTTTTAATCTTTTCAAAGCAGCAAATCTAGTGATTTATACTTTGGTGTTAAGCTTCATTGTTGGTGGCTGTGCTCATTAAAGCTTCTGTATATATGGTGGCTGAGCAGTCAAACACACAGAAACAATTAAACTACAACACATTGCAAAACGATTAAGAAACCTTTAAGATATTCACATTCTGTCACTTTATAAACTTCAGTGTGTTTTATTGGGATTTTATGTAGTTTTCAAAAATAGCCACAAAGATCGGAAGCTCAAGTGAGGGAATTTATCGACAGAACAACTATTAGTTGTGCTCTCAGCAAATCTGGCCTTCATGGAAGAGTGGCAAGAAGAAAGCCATAATTGGAAAAAAAAAAAACCCCATAAAAAAATCATGTAGGAGATTCAGCAAATAAGGTGCTCTGGTCAGATGAGACTAACTTTGTTGGCCTATATGTAAGTCGCTAAATGTAGTGACAAAGAAAAGAAAACTAACACTGTTCCCCTGAACATGGCATCCTGATGGCGAAACATGGTGGTGGCAGCATCATACTGTGGGAATGATTTTTGTCAGCAGGGACAAGGAGCCTGGTCACAGTTGATGGACAGATGGATGAAGCTAAATACAAGGCAAACCTGGAAAAAAACTGGTTGAGCCTGCAAAACACTTGAGACAGGGCTGCTTGTTCAGCTTCCAGCAGAACAACCACCCTACACATAAAGCTAGAGCTACAGTATCCAAATCAAATCACATTGTGTTAGATCAGCCTAGTCAAAGTCCAGACATAAATCCAATTAAGAATCTGTGGCAAAACCTGAAAATATATGTTCACAGATGCTCCCCATGTAATCTGACTGAGTTTGAGCAAATATGCAAAGAAGAATAGGGAAACATTTGAGCCTGTAGACGTGTCAAGCTGTCAGAGGCACACCCTAACGGACTAACAGCTGTCACTGCATTAAAATGCTCCACAAAGTATTCCCCCTGATGTGATGAATGCACTTTTACCAGTTTTATTTGTAAAAAGCTTAAAAACCATGTATCATTTCTTACCACTTTACAGTTATGCACTTACAGATATGGCTGTAATGTCAATAAATGGGGATAAGGTTAATGGGTGTAAATACTTTTGTGAGGCATTGTAAACATATGCCAGCTGTGCTCGGAGGAAGGGAGTTTCTCTTCATTAGAAAGCAAAGTGCTTTGATAAAAACTGATGTTTCAGTTTCTCTAGCAACGCCAGAGTGAGCCCATTTGGACCAGAACTCAAGTTGTGTGTAACAAAATGATTTCTAGTAAAAAGCATAAGGCATGTGAAATGTTGGCGTGAAGCACGTGGTTCACCATGAACAGTGAAACGGATTTGCATTGATTCTTTCTGACCACCCAAACACCGAACACTCAAAGGTTTTTACAGCAGCTCGGGGGTCAAAACTAAACCATAAGTATAAGACCCCGCTAAGACTTGGCACTCACACCCATGCTAAGTAATCCGATCACACAAGGACATCACCATTAACAGGTGTTTCCACCCTCAAAACGCATTAATAACGGCTTTCGTCAGACCACCTCCAGAGGTGTCCTGGGACTCTTGTACCTGGCTTAGTTTAGCATTCTGAAAGCAATCCGTCCTGAGGGACCATCCACTGACCTTATGCAACTCCCAACAGGCAGCAGTGTAATTACTTGGACACTTGATTAAAGAGACATACCTTCTATCAAGAGCAGTGATGTGATCATACTCTGCTATTTGGTCATTTAAAACGAAGGGTATATGAGGTAATCTCCTACAGATTTTAGGTTAAAGGTTGTTATAAAGTCATAGATGGTGTCCTCCTTGATGCAAAAAGACATTCAGTCTGAGTTTGGGGTTATACTAATGAGTGGATTACAAAGTGATCAAACTGCCACTATGTAACATGGCTATGAGTTTATTTGAATGGTCGTATTTAGCTCTGTCTATTTTTATCTGAATCAAGCAGGATACGTGTTAATACAAGTTTTGACCAGGGCCTAAAAATACCTTCTAAAGAGCTCCCATTTAGGGTTTCTGGGAGTAAAAACTTCAAAACTTAGTCATCTTACCTGTATGGAAAACGTCTCCCCGAATGGGTAAAGGAAAAGAACCTGACGCTGGAGGACCTGGTGGACCAGGAAGACCTGGAGAACCGGGCTGGCCGGTCTCACCTGGGAGACCTCTGTCCCCCTTTTCTCCTGAGCATTGGGGAAAAAAACTGATAGTCAAATGAAACAAACAGGAGTTTACGATAACTCAAACTATCTTAACTGAACAGATGAGACTTTAAGAACTGGTGTTTTTTTTTTACCCAGAGCTCCTTGATCACCTGTTCTTCCAGGAGGACCTGGAATCCCTTGTGGTCCAGCAGGGCCAGGGGGCCCAACAAGTCCTGGTGGCCCTCTGGCTCCTGGTACTGTGGAAAATGTAAAAAAAAAAAAGACTGTTCAAATTATTTAATTAAATGAGTTCAAAAACATCCCTGATATCTTTCTGTTGCAGAATGGACGTCCTTAAGAGTGAGAAGTGGACAAATGTTGTGTTCAGTTCTTTTTAACAAGCTAAGACTGAGAGTTTATGTGGATACATAAATGTTACATTTCACTGTTACAGTATGGTCACAATATTTAAAAACAAGTCTGAAAATTTACATTTGCCATCAATCAAATTAATCTTTATGAACTCATAAGAAAATAATCTACAAACAGACCCCTCGATAAAAGTATGAAAAGGCCTTTTATTGCAGGAGGAAAATCTCACACTGAAAATGTTTTTAATATCTCATGCTAAGAAGTAAATATTTTTAAGAAAAATCATATTTGTTGACCCAAAAATGTCCTTCAAATAAATGTAACTGAAACCAATTTCTAAACTGCTAAAATTTTCAAGAAACGTTCAAATGAGTAATCTATCTATGTGTTTCCCTGGGGTGTAAATCTGATGTGACACGGTTGCCCTCCACACACAATGAGGAGGATGGTAAAGGAAATAAAAAGGCTCACTTTAAGAGAACTAAAGCAAGGATATCTCGGTGTCACCAACTCTTTTGTCCTACCATCACGAGTAAAAATGTGGAGTTTGCTGAACTCTGCTGAGACTTTACATTCAGCTGCAGGCTTTGGTCAGATGAGATCATTTGAGCTTTTCTACAATAAACGCCCCAGGTGGAAAACAAGAGATAAATACGTGGGAAAGCACCTTACGTCCACTGTTGTTGCTGTTGCTTGCTATTCCAAATGCAGAGGGCATGGCACTCAGTATTTTATGAAATATCAGGACAATTTGAGTAGAAACCTGGTGAACTGAAAATAAATTGTTACGGGATCTCAATGCAGGATAATGATCAACAACATAAGGCCAAATTAAAGCAGAAATTGTTCAACAGGAATAAAATCAGGACCTACCCCAAACCTAAATCCTCTCAAAAACCTGTAGGGGGAGCTGAAGAGAGGAGGGCATTAAAAAGGATCAAGGACTCTTAGGATCTAGAGAGACCTTGCAAAAGAAATGATCAAACATCCCATTCTCTGTGTGCTCCAAGCTCCTGAAACGTGGTAGGAGTTTATGTGGCCTCCTATTGGCAAAAGGGGGTTTTACCGTACAAGTATTAACGGTATATAAAAATGTTAAATGTGAGATTACATGACTGCAATAAAATTGGCTGTTATTAGGCTTTTTTACACATTTTAAAAGGGTTGTCAATACATTTTGAGGGACATTACTATACCATATTTCAAAACATTTTTATATATCTTTAACAAAATATTGAAATTCCATTCATTAATGTTATAGGTATTGCCATTCTGTTGTAGTATATTCAACATCTTTGAGGAAAATATTAATGACTATGATTGCAACACTTTTTTTTTTATTGATAAAAGTTATTTTTGGGAAATAATTGCAGCATAAAGAGCAAGTTTCTGAAGTTAGAAGTAGAAACTTTGACCAGACTGTTTCATCCAATTAAGAATAGTATGAAAACTCACACACCAGATACTTTTGTCTTAATAAAAATGACTCCGTATTAATTTGCTGCCAGTAGATCAATCCATTAAGAGTGTAAACACTGGAGGTATGCACGTTGACTTTAAATAAACATTTCAATCTGTTGTTGCTCTATTTCTATTAATGGAGACAGTTCTTCAACATCTCTATTCATAACCATGTTTTCTGTGATGTGTTGAGACCTGGCGGCAGGTACGGCGGTGGAGTGGGCTGACGAGTGTCCACCTCGTTTCCTGTTGAGCCGTCTGGTAATTTGACTTCAGGTGGAGGTGATCGACCATCCTCTAACAGTTTGATCTGGAGTGAGAGCAGCAGATTGCAGAAGTTATCTCTATAGGCAAGCTTGCGAGGTCTTTTTTAAATTGCTTGCAGGGTTAAAAAGGATGATCTTTACCTTTGATTCAATGGCCTTTATTCTGCTGTTCATGCTGTTGAAACTGGTGCAGTTCATGCATTCTGTAAGAAAATAAAAAAGGTAAACTGATTAGTTCAAATCTCCTCAGGCTGGTTCTTCTTTCTTTTATCCTGGCTGCCATAGTTACACGTCTTTGTGTAATGGTTAAGTTACACAAGATCAATTGCCATGCAACAAAACCTCAGAAACCATGAAATTACATTATTTGGTACTATCTGCTCTCATGCACTGATGTTTTGGTGTCCTGAGTTTGTTTATTTTCTGTCTGTCCCTTTTGTAGTGACAACCATTATGTTGCACTTTGCATTATTTAATTTTTTCAGAAAAACCCCTGCAAAGACAAAACTAACAACTAGTAATGTTGATATGTGGTTGAAATGTTAAATCTCTCAGAATGGAAAATGTCTCCTTTAGTTTTAAAGAAAATATTCCACTTCAGAGGTCAAATATAAGACCTCCTTTTTTTTGGAAAACCAATCTTGCTATAAAATTTCAATTTTTAATGATTGTCAGATGTGTTTAAATGTAACTTTTACCCTTCTAAAACAGAATAAAAAAACAAAGTGTAGGTGTTCTTCTATCTCTGTCACACTATTATCTATCTGCCTTTTGTTTCAGGCTGACATAACCAGCTAAGGCAGGCTGTCACAGATTTTTTGGTAATGTTGAAAAATTCTGCAGTATGAGCATCACAACACAGTCATTTTTAACACACATATACATTACTGTTACAAAATGTGTGTAAATGCTATGCAAACATCGCAGCAACAACCCAATGATAACATTACTTAATGCCATGCTTCACTATGCAGACTCTATCTGCACTGGTTAGGATTCCCTCAACTCTGCATACCAAATGCTGGTAGTGACTTACATGGCAGGGGAGTTTATGTTATTTTCTGATTAACTCAGCTTATAATTTTTGATCAGTTTGGGGCACTAATAGGCTCGGTGTAGGACATTGAACTTTCAGCCCAAGATGGTCAGACGACCAATAAGTAGGGTAAAGGGGGGAAAATGGTACAGTGATGTCACAGCAAAAAGAAACAGTGAATTTTACAACCTTTTAATCAGCATTCAATATGTGTGACACGTATGGACCCAACATATCTGCCATAATAAGAAAGAAAGTGCCAACAGCGTAAGGTACACACCAGAATATGGTAACAAAGTTGATTCATCTCTTAATGAAGAAAAAAATAATCACATAGCTGAACAAATGGTTGTAGTCTGTATCCTACTAGGCAAATGACGGCTCTTAAACAATCATTTGAATTCAGACCTAGTATGCGTAAATACCAAGAAACATTATTTTCATTAGGTTCATTTTGTGCCTGGCTGTTTAATTTAGGTACTGTTCAGTGACCTGCTTCGTTCTCCAGCACTCTCTGAAAGAAATGTTGGGAAGTTCTAGCTTTGAAACATCACACATTAGTTAACAAGTCCCAGACAGTGTCTGTGTGGTACTTTGGACAGAAGAGGTGTAGTTTTCAGACAATTACTAGCAACACCTGGCTGTTCAGCCAAACAGTAGTAGTGCCATATAGCACAAAACAGTTTTTTGTGAGGGGGGTTTAAAAAAAAGCTACAATTTTGAGAAAAAAGAACAAAATATGCACACAGATTTTATTTGTTCAAAACCAGGTAGAAAATCTAAAATTGTTTTGAATATTTAAGTTTTTTTTTTTGGAAGATTTCTGTAAGATTTGCATCAAGAATCAAGGGTATGGCTTTGAGTATCAAAAAAAATTAACAGTCAGAGACTAATAAATTGTTATACTTGGATATTTAGTAGGGCTTGTAGGCAACACTTAATCGTTGAGAGGCTGTGTTAAAAAATCTTGTCAAAAGTGTTTTTTTTCAGTTTCTAAAATAGGTCATTTCCAAAAACACCTGAAAAATATTTTTTATTCATGTATATTATCATTACTTCAGACTGTTTTCTGCTTATGGTCATTTCTGTAACAGGATCCAGGTTACCCGCTGAAACACCACAGATCGACATTTCTGGTTGTGCAGCCTTTTTGACCCTTTAGCTGTAATCTAAGACACAAAACTGCCCAATTTCCTTGAAAAAAAGCCACACATTTCTTTTAAACCTCACCATCCTCTGGTCCTTGGCTTATAAGAAGTGTGGAATGTCAGCTGCCAGTCCCAAAGATGGGTCCCACCCACGTTGTGGTCACTGCAGGAATAACCAGAAGGCGGAACAACTGGTGCTCATAAATAACCGAAGCAACAACAAAAATGACCCAAAGAGCTCCGTTTTCAACCGCTGCAAGCAGCGCGTTACGAGCAGTTGGTGAGGTTCCTGCTCCACTATAATAAGACATGCTGAGAGTTTGTGTTACATCTGTGCATGTACAAGCACATGCAGAGCCTTGCAAAAATATTAATTACATTCTTCAATGTTTTATTGGGATTAATTGGTAAAGATTGCATTGGTAGTTGGTCCTCTTTACTCTGAAAACCATAAATTAAATACAGTTCAACTCGTTGCTTTCAGCAGTCACCACATTTGTAAATACAAATACAAATAAAAATACATGAAGACAAAGGAACACAAAAGACAGGTCAGAGATAAGGTTGTGGAGACGTTTAAAGCTGGGTTAGCAATGTTCAGTCCATCATCTGAGAATGGAAAGAGTGTGACAGTCCAAACCTACAAAGACATGATTGTCCACCTAAACTGACAGGCTGTGCAAGGAGAGCATTAATCAGAGAAGCAGCCAAGAGACCCATGGTAATTCTGGAGGAGCTGCAAAGATCCATGGCTCAGTTAGGCTGCCAACATGACCAGTGTTATTTATTCACAGACATTTGGCCTTTATGGAATAGTGTGAAGAAGAAAGAGATTTGTTTTTTTAAAGAAAGTCATAGGAAGTCTTACAACAAGCCATCTAGGGGACACAGCAAAGGAAGATCATCTGATCAGATGAGACCAAGATTCACAAAATGCTACCATATCAGTGGTAGATAACTGACATTGCACACCACAGTGAAGCACTGTAGGCAGTATCATGCTGTGGGCTGGTCAGAGTTGATGTCAGGAATGTATCTAAATACAGGGCAGTCCTTGAGTAAAACCGTCCAGTAACTAAATTCACTGAGAGATACACATTACATAGATTAATTACACACAGATGGATGTTTCAAAGCCTTTACTTCAGTTAGTTAGGATGATTTTCCGCTTACAGCAATATCAAAACAATTAAAAAACATGTTAAATACAGAATCGTGGGCTTATGAAAAGTATGTTTAATATCTGCTAAAAGGTTGTCCTTTTAATCTCACAAACAAAATTCACTGAATCTCATTTTCAGATTTATTGAATGTGACTGATTGTACAATTGAAAAGAATTTAAAGTTGATGTTCAGAGATGCTCTCCATCCAATCTGACTGAGCTGGAGCTTTTTTGCAGAGAAGAATGGGCAAACATCTCAGTCTTCTGATGTGCTGTTGAGAATGTACCCTAAAAGACTTGCAGCAGTAAAGGCAGCGAAGGGAGGTTCTACATACTGCTGACTCAATGAGGCTGAATACAAACTCATGCCACATTATTCATACTAAAACATATTACATTCCACTACTTTGTGTTAGAGTATCACATGAAATACGTTGAGGGTGTGTTGGACAAAGTACGAAAAATCTCAAGGAGCATGAATACTTTTAGGCAAATCTGTATATTGAGTCCAGAGAGGATGTGGTATCTTGACGCTTCCTGTCAGATTGTTTAATCTCATCCTGGAGGGAAGCCACAATCAAACAGTTTAATCTAAAACACATTTCATCCACATTTTCCAAACCAAATACTATCTGACGATAAAATGACCACACATGATTCGTTTGTTGTGGCTGATAGGAATGAGGTTTCCGCTGTGACTAAGGGGACGTTCAAAATGCACACATCAGCAGGACTGTGGCCAATCATGGGCTCCACAATCTGAGGAGTGATAAGATGATTTACATGCATCTTCTCAGCTGCTATTCATCATGAGCCCAAGGAAATCTCCACCCTCAGACACTCTCACTGTAATAAAGCATCAATCTGTGACTCATTGTAAAACCTTTTCTGTGATGATGTGTTAACATTCAGTCCGGAGCCAAACTACAGCGGTGCTGGCTACAAATCCTGTGATAGGTTGTTGGATGTAGACTTTTATTTCAAATTCCATTTCCCTGCTTTCCAGATTATGCATGCTAAAGACTTTAGTTTTTGGCTTTTGTTATCAAACCATAAGGATGACATATGTGGCTTTTAGTTGCAAACAGCTGCTAGACATCCGTGGCATGTAAAACATCATGAACTCTTGCTTTAATATCTTTGTCATGGCCCATGTCTTAAAACAAAACAAAACAAAACAGTCTTTATTCTGATTTGTAGACCTTGCAAAAGCTTTCAATTAGGGGTTTTAAAGACAAATTATTAATCAACACAATTTACAGTAGTGTGTAGTTTTGTGAGCAGAGCTGATGACCATATAAATACGCCACTCACAAGATAAAGTCACCTAATAGCAAGAAAGAAGAAAAGATTACCAATAGATACGCTGTTTGAAGCACGTGGATATGAATAATTTCTTACACACAGCTGAAACCAGATATTTACGGATGCTGACACGTATCCCTCTCTGTCTGACATTAAATCAGACTAAACTTTAGGTCAGGCCAAGTGTCGTTGAATGTTGCAGGATTGTTGAGCTGCACAAACAAGGCCTTTGCAAAGCTGCAGGGCTGCTGAGGTTGGATGCTTTAGGGGAGTTATTTTAAATCTCTCAGGAGGTCTTGGGTATGTTGGGACAAATTTCAACTCTGTACACGAAGACACAGGCCGATCCTTACACATGCTGACTCCAGCTCAATAACCATAACATCTGGGAGAGCGCTTAAAGAACAACGGCCATGTCTCTTGCCACATCATAAACGTGCCTGTTTGGACTTTCCACCAGAGTACCAAACATAGGACACTGAAAAGGAGAAGAACGTTTGTTTCTCTGACAGCAAAACATCAATCTAGAAGCTCCTCATGGCTTCCACTGTTACTGGCGGGACGAGATTCCACTGGAGATGTTTTCTGAGTGGCACAGTAGAGGAGGTTTCATCATGGTCTGGGTAACTTTTGTCTTCAGTGCAAAATCAAAGCTTCAAGGTTCAACAGGAGCGTCAGACCACAACGGGCTTTGTTGAAATGTTGCAGCAGGCATCGCTCTTGACTGGCCTGGTTAAGATCCAGCTGCATGAAATGCAAATACGTGATCATTTTCCCTGAAGACTTTTTTTATTGAAAGCTAAATATCAGCTTTATTTATTAAACTATTCTTACTGGGCTCCTAGATGCTGGAGACATTACACCACAGCACCCAAAGAGGTCCCACCAGGCAGCTCTGACATTTCTGGTTGGAACTGTGGAGCATGAAATGGAGAATCTACTCCTGAGAGGGAGCCTGCTCAAAGACAGCAAGTTGTTGATATCCAGCAGAGGGAAAAGATCCTCATTTCCGTTGCAGGGACCTTTGACTTTGCAAGATGGAATTCCTACTTTTATTTCCTTGACTTAGATCTAGACATTTACAATTTACAATTACAAATCTAAAGTGCAAATAATCTCTGGCTACAGGCTCTAAACTTTGTTTTTTTACTTCTGTTCTCTTTAAATTACAATGGGAGTCTAAGACCCAAATGAAGGCAACTTTAATTTTACTACAAAAAATCTTTAGGCTCATCAAGGACTTTCCTACTTTACGGAAACAAGCCATATATAGAGATATTCCTCACCTCTAATGACCTAACTTTTACAGTCTCCATCTTCTGTCAAACTAGGGCCACAAACAAGCCATCTATTTATTTTCATGCCATAAAGACACACTACGAGGAAAGACCAGAAGTAATTCACTGTTGATGTGAAGCAGAGCAGAACATCAGCGCATGGTTTGTAAAGATGTCGGCCTGGAGATGAGTTTTCTAAAGTTGGAAATCAATCGTGTTTGGTTAGAAAACCAAACTTCCGCTGTGCTTGAGCTGTTTAGAACAACACCGCAACTATAGAGTCTGTTTGGATCCATAATTACACCATTGGAACATGAGAGGGTTATTTTTCTTGGATGTACAGAGCTCATGGGAACGAATCACAATTATGCTGTCTTTAGTGGGAAACCAAATAAACAGAAGAAAACAGAAAGTCTTTCTGCTCTGATGGGATTCAGGAATTTGGGTATCTTTGTACTTTTTTCCTAATATACACATGTTACATCTTGTCTGATCGTCTCATCTCCAGAACTGCAGATTCCTTTGAATGACTTTGCAGGTTGAAACAACAATGACATAAAATGTCATTCATAAAAAAGTCAAATCAGTGGATAATACATCAACTAAAATTGATTTCACCCATTTAAGTAATGGCAGGAAGGCTAACAATTAGTTTAATTGGGGAGTGTGGGAATGAAAACTGTGAGAGAAGAGCAGTCTGAGTGCCTGGATTAAAATCCATCATTGCAAAAGACTTGTGAGATAAGCTTTATATAAACATAGATCAGAAACCTCTCAAGACTGTAAAAACAACCTGGTTTAAGGAATCATTTCCACCATTAACATATGAATTACAGGACAAGATAGCACAGGGTTGTTTGGAACACATTCAAGTCCAACTGTGGCTATGGTCTGCTGAGACAGACATATTTTCCACATCAGTCCTGGAAGGAGATCAAAAATATTCCTGCTCTTTTCCTTTTTGTATTTAAGCACACCCGCAGACATATCCTCATAGTCAACCACTGAACAAACCATGACGCACACAGCTCGGGACAGTAATTTCAAATCCCACTAAAACATTCCCCCTGCTTAAATATGGGAGTTGTATAAAAGATGATGTAGTGAAGCATCTTCCAGGAGCATCCTAACAACTGCTGTCAGATCACTAGGATAAACGGACAAAGGAGCTCCATGTGTGTGTGCGTTCACCAACCTTGCGGAGCTGGCCGGGTTCCAGACAGCCTGCTGAGTGTCTGGCCTGGCCAACAAGTGGTCAGCTATTGCTGGCATGAAGAACAGCTGGCACAAAACGTATACACACACACATATGCACAGATGAACACACACATTTGTCCAGCCACAGACTCTCACTCGCTAAATCACACGCCCACTTTGACAGTGGCGGGTGGCTGAAAGAGGAAGGCGGGAAGGAGGGTTTTATTTTTTGAAAAACCAAGATGTCTTGTTGCACAGAGAGGTTATTTAGGGTCTTTCACCACAATAAAAGCAGCCAGCCAACAGATCTTTCTATAAACTGAGCACTTTAAAAGTCAGAACAACATATGACATAACAAAGACCATTTTATGATAGTTATCAATCTAGCAGTGCTCCTACCACACAAAGTTCTTTAAACCCTTTAACAACCCAGTAACCACGTTTCTTCTATTTTCTCTTTTCTCCTATAATACATTGTGGTTGTTGCCGCCATTGACTTGGCATCCTTCTCTGTAAAAGACATTTGGGGGTGGGGGTGGCAGAGGGAGTTGGCGGACACTACACACTACAATAAGACTATACTGGCAAATTAAGTTGTATTTAAACATTTACACATTAGTTGTTTGACTGAACTCTCTTTGTTTTTCTTGCCATAGAAAGTACTCCTGATTTGGTGCTTCAGTATTTAGCTGTTTCTCTTTCCTGGACAAAGAAAATAACAAAGCAATTGCTGCAGTTACTTATGTGTATTACTTTTACTTCTCTTTCCATAGAAAGTACTCATGAATCAGTGATACCTGAGTTTTGCTGTGTCTCTTTTGTAGACAAAGCCACTCATGAGGGTATTGTTGCCATTAACCATGTGTACTCTTTGCCTTTCTTTCTTGAGCTGGGTTCTGCTGGAGGTTTCTTCCTGTCTACTGTGGCACATTGATGCAAAGTCATCAATGCAATGGACTGGGCTTCCATAGAGGAAATACGTTCTACCAACTGACATTGAATCGTCAAATTTATTTGGCTGTTTTTTGTTACAATTAAAAACTGAATTGAACTGATTGTAAATGGATCGGAACGTGACTATTTGATTGGATGAGAACGAAATGAATTGGAAATTTGTTTGTGAGCTGTGCTATATCACAGAGAAAGAGAAGAAACCTTCTGACTCTTCTCCAAACCAAAGATCCACTGTATTTTTCTGTTACTCGCTCATTCTGCCTCAAAGGCTCTACTCGTTCCATCATCCTGTATGACTGCAGCTCTGGAGCTGAACTTTTATCTATCACATAAGTCACACTTTGAGACCCCTGACTGCGTTGCTCCTCAGGGATGGAGATATAAACTGTGAGAAAAATGGCAAAAGATCACTTCCTGACATTAGAAATGAGTTATTACATGGATAAAACGAAAACACACACTGGGACAAGAATCCTGTGCAAAACTGCTGAGTTACCTATTTATTTTTTCTGATTTGTTTCTAAGTAACCAAGACAAACTCAGGATATTAATCCACTATGCCCTCTAAGGGCCTCTCAGATCCTGCCTAGGTCTGAGAAGAACAAATGGGTTGAAGGAAATAGAGATGAGGTTGTAGGTCATCTTTTCTTGAACTATCCCTTCTGCCTCACTCCTACCTTCTTCATCCATCACCCCTTATGCCATCATCCCTTATTCCTACCTCCTTCATCCCTGCTTCCATCATTCTCCCTTATCCTTCTGATCGCTCACACATTTGATCTGTTTGTTTGTCTAGACCCTAGGCAGCACCTGGGGACTCCTTATCTGACTTGAGGAACTGATATCCTGACACAGAACCGCCACTCTGAGTCCCTATCTTGGAGGCCTGCTCTGGGTCTTCAGTTTTCTTCTATAAATCATTCAAACTGACATTATTATTGCATGTTTTTTGTTCATGAAATGTTAGTTGAATAATTTAAAGCCTCAACATGGATAGTATTTGCCAGTATCAGCTATTTCACACAAAGACAACCAAAAAACTAATTCTGTTCTCGGACCCATAAGTAAGGACTCCTAGGGCTTGTTTGACCTGATAAACAGATGTGTGCATCTGCCCACAAGCAGACTTTAAGGAAAGCTTTCACCAACAGACAGGAAAACCAACTGATAAAATGAAGAATGAAGTGAAAAAGCCCAGAACAAGCACGAACAGAGCTCCATCCATCATGCAGATCAGACCAGGAGAGGGAGCAGCAGAGATATCCCACAGCACCCAGCAGGTCAAAGGACACCCTCTGACCCGTACTGGAGTCCAACCAGGGATGTAACAGAGACATCAGTCACATTTTTGCACTGCGGGTTGAGGTCTGGAGAAGCACATGTGGGATGTGGTTCTGTTTTATCGCTTTGCTCCAAGGAGCAGGAGATCTAAAGGACACAGGAAGTCAGATAGGTGGAAAGCAGCACGGACCGTGGAAGATAAAGGAAGATGGCAGTGGCAAGTAAAACCGGGGCCAAAAGAGCGGGATGAGAGCGGAAGAAGAAATGGAAAAACTCAAAGGTACTTTTGAATCAAACATAATAAAGCCGCCGTTGGAGATAATCCATCCAGCAGATTTCCTTCTGATCCATCTGAAGATGGGAAACAATGAGAAGCTTTCCAGCTGCTGACTCACCAAATTAAAGCATCTGACGCCATATTTACCTAAAAAAAACCATGCTTGTGCATGCAGTGTTAAACTTGCTAATAATTTTCCTGAGAATATTAATGAAATCAAAGGTTGCTGCTCTCACCAGGGGGCGGTCCTGGCTCTGACTCCTTTCACATCATGCTCCCCCAGGGAGCACACACAACGCAAATACCCACAAGTTAATACGATCGCATGTGCAGATAGGTGCAACAGTGACGGGGCAGGGAGGTGGAGGAGGGCGAGTAAATTGCAAACACATTTCCCTTAAATGTGGTCCATGCCGTCATGTGTTAGTACAGCTACGCTAAGAGCAAAACGTAAAGCCGGAGAGATCCCATGTGCACGGCCAGCACAAACCGGGCTGTCAAAAACAGTGACGGGCCGTGGTGTTCAGAAAACATCCAGTTTCCATTAGCAAACCAAAAGACATCAGGCTCTGAGACCTGCTTTACCTCTGGGCTTGACAACAAGCACCATGAGTGTTTAGGCTTTTTCTTAGCACAGAGGGCTTGTAAAGCAGACGGAAATCATGAAAAGCATTTAATGTTTGAGTCATCGAGCAGCTGGATTAGCCACATCATTACAGCATTTATCAGATTTCTACAGTTTAGAGTGCAACATGACAAACATCTGAAGGTTATCAATGACTTTGTAATATTTATTCTCATATTAATATGAGGATCAAAAATAGTTGTAAATGTTCACATACACATTGACTAAATATTTTTTTGCCCAAGCATCAGTCCACAAAGACACAGATAATAAAATCAGCAGAACATAAAATATAAACAGAATTTTTCCCAATTTCTTTAAAACTTCTGAGTGAAAGAATTCAAACATTGTATTTTAACTTTGTTGTAACTGCACACAAAATTACTAAATATTTTAGCTCTTAAACTTAAGTTTGCATATATAGTATAGTCCAAGGTTTTGATGGAAAAATACAAGAAAATTGAAAGACAAACATAAATGTATCATAAAAACATTTAAAACAAATAACATTTACTGTTTTAGAGCAAACCAAAGATATCAAAATTATAGTCCTGCAGATCTCAAAGATGACCATAAATGACTGATAATCTGGTTTTAATGGCCTTTACTTTCACTTTTGAAGGATTAAAAACAGTCGTAGTGAATAGAAAGTACACCCTGTTTCAAGTCCAGGGTTTAATGGATCAGTACGTAATAGTAATGGCCCGTTCTTTGCCAGGTTCTTAAATTATTTACACATGACCTCAATTATAGAAAAACACACAACAGATGTCATACATCAATCAATCACTAAACAAAATGAAGCCAAAATGGAAGTACGTGTGAATAAAAAGTAGGTACACCCCATGATTTAATCAACTACAACCAGTAACAATAACTCTCACTGTTGTTTTCTGTATGACTTGACATTTTGAGGAACCTTTCATTTTTTACAATACTGCTTCAATTTATTGAAGGTTGCATGCATTCCTTTATGCACAGCTCTCTGGTCCTGCCACCACATTTAAATCAAATTAATTTAAGTCAAGTTGAGGCCAGGACTGTTATGATCTTGGTGGGTTTTTGTGTGTGAGTGTTTTTTGTGAGGAGTCTGAGTTCTCTCCAGAATTGAAGATCTTTGCTGATGGACTGCAGGCACACCTGTTGTCAATCATCTACTCCGGGCTGATGGAGATTTAAGGAGCTGTTTGCCTATTAGTTTTCACCAGATGGTTAACCTTGCTGGTAGATGCCAGCCTCTGATTCCTAGTAGAGCTTGCGCCTTGATAGTTTTGTCAAGTTTCATGTTTTTGCCTGTTTTTCTTGTAACCTCACTATTTGCTATTTCTATACCTCTCAGGAAAAGTCTGGTTACTGCCTTGTCTACAGGAATCCCTGTGCCAGAAGGACCTCTCAAAAACTTTTTGGACCAAACAAACAGCTCCCTTTCCCAGATGCAGATAAACCTGATTGCCTGAAGTCCTCCATTATTATTGTTTAAACTATTTTAACTAGTTCCTGAGTCCTATCTGATTCTGCATTTGGGTCAAAAAACTCCCTAGCATTATGAAAAGGACTTTTACTATGACACTGCAACATCTTGACCATTTTGTTTTTTAACCATTCTGTTGTAGGTTTACTACTATGTTTGGGATCATTGTTTTGTTGCTGACCCACTTTTAGCCAGGTTTTAGCTGTCAGAAAGCCTCACGTTTCACTCTAAAATGCTTTGGAATACAGAAAAGATCTTGGTTGACTCAAAGACTGCCGGGTGCCAAATCACGACCCCTCCATCACCATGCTTTAAAGTTGTCATATTGTGCTGATATGCTCTGGTTTTCTTGCCTTCTAACTTTGCTCCCACAAACCCTTACATTTAACCATGCTATCTGAGGCCTGTAAAGTCTGAAATTTAAATTGGATATTTTGCAGTTTCTCTGAGAATCCACCATCTGACTTGTTTTATTTTTTATTTTTTTAAAGGAGGGATTTGCTTGGAAGATTGGTAGCTGTCTTGCATGTTTTCCCATCTTTGTTATTGGAATAATTTCTAACTGTAAAACAATTGACTAAATGGTTTGGAAATGGCTTTATAAACTTTCCCAGATTATTGGGTAGCGAAAATTAATTTGTAAGTTTATGGTTGATTGTTACCTGTGCACTCCGGGCTAGCAAACTGCCCCACTTCCTCACAGTCAGTTAATCAAATGCATTTTCAATCAGCCTCTTGAATCATATGGATGCAACAAGAGTGTACACAGCTTTTATAATTACGCTTTGTTTCTGTTTAACAAAAATGTGGAATATGGTGGGTTGTGTGGGTTTTTTTTTTCTCTAGGTTTTAGGTTTTAATATCATTAGAACCTGATTACACTGTTCACTCTTATTAACTCCTAGAATAAAAGTCCAAAGAGTAAAATATGTATCTTCTCCTTACCATGACAGTAAATATGTGCAGAGGTGAGCGAAACAACCTCAGCTAAAACAGACCCCTTCTCCGAGGTCGTCGGTGGGGTCGGGGGACTTGGGGCGCTTCTGAAGTGCAGCCAAAACCCCCATCAAACTAAACCCAGAGATGATGTCATCTTCATTGGTTAAGGCTGTCCTGATAAAACTGCTGGCTGGATGCCCCATTACAGCAGATTTCAGCTGCACAGTGCTGCAAGCTCAGTCTTGGCTGGGCAGCATAAAGACCCAAACATAAACGCAAAAACACACGTACAGAGTTCTGTTATTAGTCAGAGGAATCGTCTGACAGTTTGGGAAATATGCTCATGTGCTTTTTTTTGCCAAGATTCGAATGAGAAACACAAAAGCTAGAACAAGAACATTGATAACTTTGCTTTGCACATAAGCTAAGTCAAATTTTTCTGCTGAAATTTGATCTAATCCATCATGTAAAAACATGAAACTGAGCTTGATCATTATGTCTCATATAGACTTAATCCTTGGGTATTTATATGGTGGGAAAGCTGATCCAATAATGCTGTTAGTCAAAAACATGTGAACTGCTAGGATTAGCAGTTGATTGAAGGTAAAATCAGTCATGTGTTTTCAGTCAGTGAAATCCCAATGTGCTGGTGTGAGTCGGCTTCCTGTTCAATTTCAAGATAAGAGACCTATCCAAGCTTTAATGCATGGTTGAGGAAGTGTATTGTGCCAAGAACAAATAAGATATCTAAGGACCTCAGAAAAATACGTTTTTCATCAGGATTAAAAATGTTATGATCGGTCTGACGGATCGTGTGAACAATGTTAGCCCCCCGGAGCAGTTGGGCCAACAAAGATCACCCAAAGAGTAAGACGTGTAATATAATACGAAATCCCAAAGCAACCTGATGTAACTTAGAGGGGTGGTTCCCAAGGTTTTTAGCCTGCAACCCACAAAATTACTCTGACGGAGACTTGCAAACATTACTAATGAGCCAATTAAAGGATATAAAGGTAGCATAACCAAACCCAACATCCTTTTTAATACATTTATAGCTAATCCTTTTATTTTACAACTGTGCTTAAAACATTCTATAAGCAACTAATTCAAATGCTCCTTATTGCTGAAGATCATTTGAAGACCTCTAAAGGTTAAAGGGGTCCCAATCATAATGTTTATAAATTAATAGGCATGAACCAGTGTCAAGGTATATTGAGGTATTTAAACGTTATGTATAGAGTACAGAGTAACAGCACACTGACTGTCCCCCACCTGATGCTGTGCACTGCCCACCAGCTGACTGAAATGGCTGAATGCCTACTACACTTAGACATACACCTCTTTAAGAGTGATTTAAAACTATGCTAGGCACCAAAGAGGTGGTTGACTAGCAGTTCTAACTTTCATGTTAACACTACAAAGCTGTGGTGTTTTTACCTAAAGTTTCCTATCGTGAGATTCTCATATTGGCCCATGCATATGAGTCAATCAGGAGAAAACTAAACAACCGTGTGCAAAGCTCTGCAAGCGGAAAACAACTGTTCTCCAAAAAAAAGCTTTCAACACCTCACAAGGACAAGGTGGAACGTTTGGTGGACAATTTTGTCAACTGATGAAACCAGTTAAGTTTTTTCTTTTAACTTATGTTTGGAGAAGACTTGGTTGACTGTAGTCCTGTTCTTCGCCAAGTTTTTGGTTTAAAAAGCACAGAAATTAGCACATCATACTGCTCTTACAATTTAAAGGCCTTTTGATGACATGCCAAAGAAAAGCTCCAGATTAACCAGAACATTCTCTGGCCCTGTGGAATACAGAGTAACGTGGTGCTGCCCCAACTACCATTGGCAGCAAAGATCAGCCTGGTAAGTAGCTGACTGCATGCTCCACCTCAGCTGACAGACTGACTAATTAATCAACGAATATCAACTTGTTGTACTTGTTACTCTATGAGGACCAGACTGGTAAAAAGGGAGAATGTTCTGCGCAATACGTACTTGAAAACTAGACATACACAATCTATCAAATGTACTATATTTCTTGTTTAATGCATTAGAAAATATTGGGAGAGCCTTAAGATGTTGGGGTAGAAAGTAATTAAAACAACCCAACTATGTTTTCTCATTGCCAAAACAGCAGCTGTAGCCAAATGCATGTTTTTCAATAAAAACATGTTGGGATGGAAATAAATTGTATTTTTTCTATATCTATAATAAACCCCAAAGCAGGAAGACATTAACACTGTTTAGTTAGGTATTTGTTTGTTTATTGCAAGTTATATCATCATGGAGATTATCACCAATCAAATTGTATATTAAATGTTTTCTTGATAATCTGCAGCTCTATTGAAAACTAATACTAAATGTAGCCTCTGCTTATTCTATATATTTTCTTAAATGGCCTGTACTTGTATGATGCTTTAGTTTCTTAAGTCTGTATATCAGTATCAGAACAATTAATAAATGTTATAGATAACATTATTACAGCTGTAAAAATCAGTGTTACAATATCTCAGTTGCAGCGGGAATAATTGTTGCTTTTCTGTTTTAAATAAAAGCAATTAGATCATTTTATATTTTATATTGGGGATGCAAGGTGGCGCAGTTGGTAGCACTGTTGCCTTGCAGCAAGAAGGTCTTGGGTTCCACTCCCGGGCCCGTAAACCCTTGGAGATAGGCACCTGCGACCCAGTACGAAAGAAGCACTTATGGAAAATGGATGGACGAATTATTGTAGTGTGAAAATCTCACACCAACACTAACCAATTCTTGACTAATACTGGCTGTTGTACAAAACATTACTAATAATCCAATTAAAAATGGCGACAAAGTCTTGATAACTTTTGCAATTTTTTATAATCTCTTGTAATTAAAGAACAAACTATGCTATAAATATGTTAACATTTGGGTCCAGCGCCCAGCTTTGAGAACCACAGCTCAAACATCTGAGCACTGAGTCTCATTATATTGACCTCCTCTACAACTCTTTGTAGAAGAGGTGTTCTGCTCATTAATCTCAGTGGGAAAACTCTGTGTCTTCAAGCAGACTGTGCAGTTGCGTAGTTTACAGCTGCTGAACCCTGTGGGACAGAAACACTTGACATTTCTCTTCACCCCAATGTTGTGTCTGCACTAACTTTTCCCTGCATGGCGTCCTCTTTTCCTGTGGTCTCACCCTGACGTTTTGACCTCTGCCAGCTCTGCCTCCACCCCTCAGTGTGAGGCAGACCGTCAGTGACATCAACTTTAATCTTTAACTTCTCGAAACCACATCTCTCCATATGGAGACGATTACCTCACTGCTCTGCAGCCATGAGAGACTGCAAACATATTTCAACTCACTTTAACCAAACAGCTGATTACTTCTTCACACTCCTGCACCACTTTGGTCTCAACGGAACCATAATCTCTTGCATTACATACAGCATTCATCTTTATTCACAATTATATCCAGAGGTAAGAAATAATAATTTCCAAAGGCTTTGTAATAATCTCTGTGTTTATTTCATTTGTTTCAAAATGTGTTTTTATTTTGATAAATCATTTCCATCCAAAGGCAACAGTGAATAATCCTGCAAAACGGAACAAGGTGTGGTATTTATGAGCAATAAGCAAAAGTTGCTTTTTGAGCTAACTGTTGATGTTGGGCGAACTCGAAGAGGCTTGTGGTTTTCAATGAAATTTGAATTTATTGCACAGCCCCACCAAGCTGATGTCTGTACCTAACAATTTTAAGAGAAATTGTTCATATAAGCGTGCCTTTTAAATTACTTCAGCCGGCGTAGGCTTTTTACAAGCCTCAGTGATATTTAAAACATATTATATGAATCTCCTGCCACAGCTCCTACTGTTTTTTTCTCCCGCTGACCATTGTGGCTCGACCGGTTTAGGGTCTTTTTCTCGAGCCCAGCGTCTGCGGTCTGTGGCATCCAGGACCAGAGCGCTCCACTGCTGAGAAACTAGCCCCTTTACAAGCTGCCCGACCGAGCTTTTTTAATTCATTCCTATAGCTGTAATGGCCATGGTGATATTTGGGAAGCAGGCAAAAAACGGACTCACTGCTGTAAAAGGCTAAAATGCGTTTATGTGCGCACATAACGAAAGGAAGGCCCAAAAAAGAAAAACATTGTGGTACCAACTTTTCTTCCAGAGGACAGGTTTCCTTTAAACTGTAGTTTTTTTGCAGTCCCTGTTCCTGAAAGTAATCAGATACAGACTTTCTGTCTTAATTCAACCCCACTTTTAAGAGGCCGACTGGTTCACAGTACAGTGGTGTGATTAGCGAGCTAACCAGATACACACCACCTCACATGAAAAGGGCAGTGATGTGGGTAAAGCTGCCTGCTGCTGCTAAAAGCACACAGATGTGTTCAGACAAACATGTGGTCCTTGAGAAAATTAGTCTCTGATAACTCTGTTCCCAGAGACTGACTTTTAAGGAGAAAACACTCACCTTCACGACACTCCAGCCCCACAAACCCAGGACAGCACCTCCACTCCAGAGCGGTGATTTGCTTGTAAGTAATCTTAAACGATGGCTTGATAACAGTTCTGTAACTGCACAGAATAAAACAACCACAGATTGCACAAACTTTATCAAAGCAGTAAATAAGCCAATCAGATTTTATTTGGCACAAAGGATTAGAGGAACACAAATTAGAACAGGATGAAAAGAAAAAACACAAGCAAAGGTCCAAACTAATTAGATATATTCATGTTGAGGGTAATACATAAAGTCGGTATCCAGCAAACACTAACCCTACCAGAACCCCGGGGGAAGACTCCCTAAAGGTTCTCTTAAGGTACGTTTCAACAATGACAGGGTGATGATTTGGAAAGTATGAGGGAACGCTGACACTTTCTGGAGATGAAAATTGTGAAACCTTTAGAGGACCTTCAGGAAACAACTCCCACAAGCAGTGAAGAATGGTTCTCTGAAAGCTACGAGGTCCCTTCAGGGAATGTTTCCTGAGGGTTAGGCTAGGGATTTTATAGCCTTTAGAGAACCTTTAGGAAATATTTCTGGAATATTATGAAGGTTAGTTTCAGTATATATAGGAACTATTAGGGAAGGGAATGTTCTACCAATGTTAACCCTGGAGGATTTGCACACAGAAAACGGTTCTCTGAAGGTTAACTGTTTTGTGAACATTTGGGGAACCTTTCCTAAAGGTTTGCTCAATGTCGTCTCCAATCTTCACGGTGTAACCTCCAGGGAACACTTACTGAGGTTTCTCTGACAGTCATGGTGTGCACACATTTTAGGGAATGCTTCCTGAAGGTTCTCACAAGGTTAATTTTGACATTGGGATTGTACGATTTTTGCAAGTAACAAGGAATGTTCTATAGAGGTTCCTTGGGTGTTGTCTACAATTTCACAGTGTGTCCTTTAGAGAACCTTGAGGAGACATTCTGATCAGGTTTTCTGATGGACACACAGGGTATAACCTTCAGAGAACACTTGTCCAAATGGCATACACTGTGAAACATTTGGAGAATATTTCCTGAATGTTCTCTGAAGGTTACAAATTACCTTACGAGGGTGTCTCCTGAGGGTTGCAGATTTGTTGTCATTAAAGAACATTCAGGGAACATTTCTTGAAGATTCTCTGAAGGTCAGTTTAAACATTCGTAGTGCACTGGAGATAGTGGGAGCAATCAAGGAATGTTTTGTAAAGAAGTCCCTCACTGGAGGTTCCTTGACAACTATGTGCAACGTTCATGTTGTAATCTTCGGAGAACCTTCAGGAAACACAACGTAAAGATTTTCTGAAGGTTTTCTACAACATTTACAGTGTAACCTTTAGAGAATCACCTGAAAACATTCCTACACATTGTTTGGAGAATAATTTCAACATTGATAATGGGATCAGGAAACATTCTCCATGTTCCCTGGAGCTCATCTACAACTTTCACAATGTTTAGAGAACCTTCAGGGAACACTGTTGGAGGTCCGCTGCATATTATCTAGATCTTTTACAATGTAAACTTTGGAGAACGTTCAGGAAAGGTACAATAAAGGTCCTCTTAGGGTTTTCTACAACCTTTAGAGTGGAACCTTTAGAAAACCTTGAGGCATTGTTCACCAACAATTTCCTGAAGACCGTCTACAACTTTTAACTATGTAACCAAAAGAACCTTTTAGGAACATTCATTAAATATTCTCTGAAGGATAGTTCCAACAATCACAATGTGCCGACTAGGTACTCAGGGAATGTTCTCCAGGTTTCTTACAACATATCGACCTTGAGGGATTATTCCCTAAGGTTCCCTGACTGTGATCTACAACTTTTACAAAATAACTATTAGAAAACCATCTGGCAACACTTAAATGTACCCTAGTTATCAACATCTTTCACAATGTAACATTTGGAAAACATTCAAGAAATGTACCTTAAATGTTATCTGAAGATTCTAAAACTTTTACAATGTAACCTCTAGAGAACCTTTGGAGAACATCCCTCCAAAGTTCCCTTTGATATTTATTTACATTGTACTATTTTTTAACATCTTCAGTTTTACTCATTTCAACTTATAACTGCAAAGTTAGCTGCACCTGTTAGCAAATGCTCTTGTAATACTGGCTAAAGGTCACCTGAAAACTAGAAGGAATCTGAACGTTTAGCTGTGAGGAGCAAAATACCCGTAAGTTCAACATCCATGGAACTGTTCCCAGATGTTTTTGTTGTCCCTAAAATAAACAAGGAAAACTTTACCTTTCATAATTAATCCGAGAACATTCACTGAAGATCACTTGCCAGTGTTCGACCAATCTTGATGAAATGCTCACAGAATGTTTTCAGAAGGTTCTTTTGTCAGCTGGATATTGTCATTTTGTACATCATACTTGTAACATGCTGTTGTTGAGAAGCTAAATAATATTTTTTGTGGAAAACCTTGTAAAAATAAATACACAAATAACTTTTAAAAGAGCATTTCTACCCTATTTGTCAAAATATTTAAAAGGAGAAACACCTTTTTGCAATGCAGAGCCTTTTAAATCTAAATACGCCCCTGCTTCATGATTTGTTTTTAATTAAACCAGCCCTGGCCATCTCTACCAATAGAAGGAGCTGTTTGGAGAAGGGGACTTGGGTATCTTTGTGAACTCTACCTGATGGCTTTGTTGCATGGTCCAGGCCACCGACAGGCCTGCATCACCCTCTGCACTGAGGTTTCAGTCCCATTGTGCACTTTACAGGGCACTGTCCTGGAAACCGTGTACTGACACCAGTTCCTAAAATGTAAAGCAAAACAGATGCAATCTTACTGATAACAGCTGAAAAACTTACAGCAATGGAAAAGATGCCGCGATGCGCGTAAAATGCAGCCATCTCTCCGGTGTGCGCGCACCTAAGTGAGGACCCGGGTCCCGGTGGACCCGCACCGGAGCTCTGTTCGGAGTGGAGGCGCTGCCGCTGCAGGGTGATCCCTGGAAAGCGATAAACAAACCCGGTTCCCAGCGAGGGATGCAGCAAACCTATCCACACGCATAGTGCGTAGAGGTAACACAGAGCCATCTTCCCCCGTTTTAAATTGTTCCCGGCGGGGATATCCCAGTAATACAGATGGGTTTTTGAGTAAATCCCGTTACAGTTACTGAACTAGAAACAGGAATCCCTACAGAAGTCCCGCTGTAACCATCAGAAGGAGTTTTCCATCTCCCAATGAAAAACAAGCTTGTCCCCTTCAAGAGACCGGCGTAAATGGCACACAACCTCTTCCTATAGAATAACTGGGCTCTCTGATGTTTGACATGGTGCCGAGAAGCGAGGAGTCAAATATCCAGAGAGCGAATAAAAAAGCGCGCCGTCTGTGAGGCTGGAGACGTGCGTCAAAGCGCATCTGGTCTCCATTGAAAACCAAAAACTCCCAAGGCTGATACTGAATAATTCTGAGAAAAGACATTTAAGAGTAGCACATTTAGTTCATTTTGCCTTAATTATTATATATTACCTGGCATGGATATGCAGCACGATAATACTGGACGAAAACGATATTCCCATCTTCACTTGTTATCTAAAATCTTTTTTGGATCGTTTTCGTCCAGTTTCACAATTTAGCCAAATCTGCTAATAAAGTATTGATATATTTTTCAAACTGTTCAGATAATTTTTTATTAGGAAAAATAATTTCAACTTTCAGCAATCAGCCTGCCACCCACTGGTCAGTCAGTGTTGGTGCACCAGATTTTTCAAAAGATGCCCAAATTCACGTCATAATGTTACGTTTTTATGCTTTTTAAAGTTCGAAACTGATACATTTATTGGACAAGTGATAATTAATTACGCATAACTTTCAGAATTGCAGCCATCATGGTTATGTTTGTTCCTTACCTAAATAAATGTTATGTTGTAAGAGTTCAGCTAACACATTTGGTCACATTTAAGTAAAATATCTTTAATATGATAATATTAAGGAGCTGTAAAGCAAGACAAAATGCACCATTTATTTTATATTAAAAACCTTAAAAAAGGCATAATTTTCTGGTTTTCCACTTTTCATTTAAAAAATATACTCAGACGACCCTTTTCATAATTTGCAATTGAATTATTTCTAACAGTCACATAAGAAAAAGGTGGTAATATGACGCTTTTATTACACTCTGAAAATCTAGATGTTTCAAGAAAGAGGAAGAAGTTGAGAGTGAAGGTCGAGGATCAAATTCTGATTAACGTTTTCCCTCGGAAATTCTTGGGTTTATTTCAAAAGCTTTTTTCTGTTCATAAATAAGCTAAAGAACAAATCATCCAACCAGGCATAACATTAACCGCTTGCCTGGTACCATGTTGGGCCCATTTTTGCTGCCAAACCTCCATTAGATCCATGGAGATGAGCTGTGGTATCTGGCAGCGAGATGTTTGCAGCAAGTCCTGTAAGTTGGATGGGGTCCTCCATGGATAGCTGTTTTTTGTCCCACAGATGTCCACTCAGGGAATGCCAATCTGATACCTGGTCTGCAAGAATGCTTGGCTAGGTTGTACGTATCAAAGAAGCATCCAAGTGGATGGCAGGACCAAAGCTTTCAGAGCAGAACCTTGCAAGAAATCATCGACACTGCCTCTCAGTCCTAAGGGCAGAGGTCTGCAACCTGCAGCTCTGGAGCTGCTTCTGACTGTTGAGATCTTTTACTGTGGCTCTTAATAACATTGGCCAGAAATTACATGGGACTGAACTGTGTTTAGAAATATGGAGATAATAAAATAGGGTAATTTTAGCCTTTGTTTGAAGTGTTTTCACTATCTTCAAAAGAATTCCCACAGCAGAATGACACTGATGGTGCAAAAATTGTTCTTTAGCTTATTTTTGTTTATTCCTAAATTCTCCATAAATAAGAAAGCCATTCATTCAATTTCTTACTGTAAAGCTTCATGTTCTTTCAGTTACAAAACCTTCCAAAAAACTGAATAAATGTTCATTTCTTTGCCCCAAAAAAAGCTAACAGAAATATTCAATATACCATGTAGGCCTATTCCCTAAACTTGATAAGAAATCTTTTTTAGAATGAAGGGTCGTGTCTAACGGCTTTGGACAAATTCTAGGAGCAAAGGTAAAAGTAGATCCCTGCCATAACTAACCATTGGGCCTTAATCCTGTTGCCGCTTCAGCTCCGTTCCTTCATTGGCCCGCTTTAAAAAAATACTGACCACTGCATTCATCCTGCTTCTAACAACTCTTTTAGCCTTCAAGATAAAATGTTCAGAGATAATCGGTGTTACTCACTTCGCATGGTCATAATGTTATGCCTGATGATTAGCATACTGGAGGAGACTGCTCTAAGAATATTGTCATTAAATGATGAACAGCTTTCAAGATCTCCACAGCAGTAATTGTTAAAAGCTTGTTTTAAAATATAACTGTGAAAAAATTATGCTAAAAGAATTTAAAATATATCCATTCTATGAGGAGGTGTTTAAGAGGAGTAGAAGATAACTGTTAGGATAAACGCTGTTGAACATGGAGATGGAGGCGAGGAGAAACAGGAAGAGATCAGCAGCTCCACAGCGCCCTCTGGTGTCCCTTCACCCTCCCTACAGGCTCCAGAAGGAGACGTGTCTCATTTCAGATTAGCTTGACCGGATCTCCCACACAGTAACGGACCTGGAGAAAACATGAAGAAAACAGACTCTGAGGTGACAGAGAACCCGTTCGAGCCTTACTATGAATCCCTTCGCCAGCAGATGGAGGAGCAGGACCCTGTGGTTCTGGTCGGAGTTATCGTGGCTCTGGCGGTGGTTGTCATCACCTGCGGTGAGAACTGACTGAACACGTTAGCATGTTAGCTTAGCAGGCTAGCTTTAGCATGTAGCTTAGCTCAGTGAGTGATAACTGTCAGGTAAGTAGAAAGCGGTCCTCTCAGCAACAGTTTGTGTTTAAGTTTTAGTATTTTAAACACCAGGTTTTTAACTGTAAAAGCTTATTATTGTTAAAACAAACACAAACAGTTGTCAGTAGTTTCTGCTCATGAACTAACAAGCGGACGGTTCACTTTCAATATTAATTTTAGTCTTCCTGAAGTACTTTCTAACCAGCAAAACAGTCCGGAGCGCCGTGCTGCTGGTGGGACTGTGTGACTCCGGGAAAACCCTTCTTTTTATCCGAGTGAGTATCGCCGTGGGCCCCTGGCCACGTTGCTTTTAGGTGGATACCGAACCGACGGTGTTTGTGTTTTAAACTGGTCTGCTTTAATGTCCTTGCAGCTGCTGTCAGGGAAGTTCAAACGCACACAGACCTCCATCACAGACAGCAGTGCTCCATACAAAGCTAAAAATGACAGGGTGAGTAACTGGCTGCTGCAGTAACACTTCAACAGTGCTGTGCAAAAGTGTACCGTTGATCTTTTTCACATTTTATGTTACAGCTGCAAACTCGTCTGATATAGCAACACAATGTTGTGCATTTTTGTGGAGTGGAAAGAAAACTATACATGTTTTATTTATACAAATAAAAACAATCTGAAAAGAATGCCCACAGCATGATAGTGACATTACCGTGTCTCACTGTGGGGATGGTGCGTTCAGGGTAATTTAAAGTGCTAGTTTTCCATACAACACATCATATGCCATGTTGGTGTCGTCTGACCCAGAGCAAGTTCTTCCATGCGTGTGTTCCCTACATGGCTTATGGTAAAATGCAATTATGACATCTCATGGCTTTCTTTAAGCAATTACTTTTTGCTTACCACTCTACCATTAAGGCCTGATTTGTAGAACAATTAATAGTTTGGCTGTCGCACGATTACCATCATGTCTGCTCCTCTGATTAATGGTCTCCTTGTCAGTTTCAGGTGGACAGCCATATTTTGGTAGATTTGCAGTTGCGTCTTACTCTTTCCATCTTCAGATAATGGATTGAACAGTGTTCTGTGAGATGTTCAAAATTTGGGATATTGCGATATAACCTAACTCTGCTTTGAACTTCTCCACGCCTTTTTGTTACTACTGTCTGTACTGTTATCTTTGTACGTTGAGCCACAGTTTCCCTTCTTCCTTTCAGGGCAGCACCTGGACCCTGATTGACCTGCCAGGACATGACAGTCTGCGGTCTCAGTACCTGGAGAAGTTCAAGTCTGCAGCCAGGTGAGAACCTCCTGTGTGGTAATGTCTTTTTTTGGTTTTCTCCTCCCTGCTGTTGGGATTATGAAAATGAGTTGAACATTTCTGTGTCTGTAAATATGACGACATTAACAAGATCCCTACACAATCTTGAAAAGTCTGGAAAAAGTATAAAATGTGCCTTTTTTCGTCTCTAGATAAGCATGAAAACAAGAAAACTGAGAATAGGAAGTGTTTGCCTTTCCAGACTTTATTCCCTACTCTGTTTAAATTAAAAGATTAAAAACAATTCTAAATGAAGTGAAACATAAGTGCTTTGCTTAAAACTTTTAATAAAATCGACAACTTTAAATCACCTCTTCATAACTTTAACCTTTGTGAAACTAATTGATTGATATAAATTATTTTAAGAGTCTGCTTCACCGCCTTTTTCCTCTAATCCTTGAACTGGGTTTGGTTTAGATGACAAACACAGCATTGAAACTAGAATCTGTGTTTGGTTTAAGAGAGTCATGTCCAGAATTGACTAGTTTTACAGGTTGTACAGTAGACCTGATTAGAGTTGGCATGGGTGCTTAAACGAAACAAAAAAAAACTGTGAGAAGTGTTCAGCTCTGCCCACTTGGAAGCCAGCTTCAGCACCGGGTTGGCCAAATGATTTGTTCTCAAATGTTGTGAAAAATGTAGAAATTTGAGATGGTAAAAAGTGATTTGACTAACTGGAAAATGCACAGGAACCATGTATTAAATCATTCTTGTTTCCTTTTGTTGATTGGATTAAAACCTGTATTAGAACATTTTCTGTTTTGATGCTAAAAAGGTTTATAAGAGGAATTGTTAAGGTATATAAATAAATTCATTTTAATTAAAAAGCAGCTGCTAGTAGAGTTAGTGGATCCATCCATATCTTTTTATTCAGATCTGTTTTAGTAGTTACATCTTGTTCACCTTTATGCTATTTACCTTTTTTTTTTTAGTTGAATAGAAGTTCAATAAAATGTCTGTAAATGTGTTAAAGTTAAACTCTTTGACGATTTGCCAAACGGACTTTCCACTCAGGTACCACAAAACAAAAATTCAGAATGAAGTACTTAATCCTATTGCAGCCCTCTACCTTATTGGTTGGCCTTTCCAGTTGTTGTTACACCTCCTCTTGCTGTGATATTGTGCTTCCTTTCCTTCGGGATCAAGAAGTAAAATGGATCCACACCTCAGAGTTGGTCATTATAGGACCTTCGGATGTCTCCTTTATCCACAGGAGAAATTAGCATTTTATCCCGGCCAAACAGATAAGTGGGACCAATGAGAGAAACTGGTGCTTGGGCTAAAACGGTAAAAAAAAAAATGGCATGAAGACATTAATGGAAATATGACATTTTCTCAGCTTAACTAGGAATTAAAATTGAGTCAGGTGTAATTAACATCCTGATGGGATCTAAGTGATCAACTCGCCTGTCATCTTCAGGGCTATCGTGTTTGTGGTGGACAGCGGCATCTTCCAGAAGGAGGTCAGAGATGTGGCAGAGTTTCTCTACATGTTGTTGACGGATACGGTGATCTGCAGAAACGCTCCAACGCTGCTGGTGGCGTGCAACAAACAAGGTGACACAAGACCTTTCCCCATCTAAATGAACCACTTACCTACTCTTTGTATCAGGATTTATCCTACAGTATCTGTGATTTGGTAATCTCATTTAATGATCTCTTCTTCTGCATAGACATTACAATGGCAAAATCTGCCAAACTGATTCAGCAGCAGCTGGAAAAGGAACTGTAAGTAATTTTTACTTGGTGTCTTATTACCCTGCTAATACAAATCCATAATGTTTGCAATGACTCCTGGTAGTGCGATCATTGTGTTCACCTTGCCTCAGCCTCACGTCTGTATATAAATTAGCCATGGCCCATGTGATATTCTAAAAGTATAATTTTGGCTAAAAATACCTCAGTGTTGCAATATTTGCACAAAAACATGAGAACAAAAACGTGTAACATAATGTAGTTGTTTTTTTTTTTTAACAGAAATATTTCCAACAGCCAAATATTCTTTTTTGTAATTGATGGAAAATGTTGCAGCTCTCTTTCAGCCAGCTGGCTGGCAGTGCTAAGTAAAAATGGGCAGTGCAGTGTTAGTGCTATTCTTCAAACAGCCATAGAGAACACTTTCTCTGGCCTTCTACAAACATTTGTGAAGCAACGGGTCGCCCTCACTAAGTAACTCACAGTCAACTGTTAAGCGCTGTTATAACAGTGTAGACGTGATTGTGACCAACAGCAACTCAACTAAGAAGTGGCAAGTCGTGTAAAATAGCTGAGCAGGCTAACCAGGTGCGGAGGTACAGAGCACGCGGTGGTCTCCACAACTTTCTGCAGTCATTTGCTACAGATGTAAGCCACATTTATTAGATCATGAAGTTGGGAGTTTCTTGATCCAGTTTAACTGTGCATCAGTACACAAACTAAGGTCTATAAAGACGCAGATGAGCAAGTTTGGTGTTGAGGAACTACACTGTTCTGCACAAAGTCCTGCCCTCATCAATTAGAGGGGCGACTTCTAGCCAGAGCTTTTTGTCTGACCTCAAGAATGTCCACCTGAAAGAATGGTCAAATACTCCCATCAACACACACCAAACCTTTTGGAAAGCCTTCCCAGAAAAGCTGAAGCAGCCACTGCTGCTAAGGGTGGGCCAACTTCATATTAAACCCTATGGATTAAGAATGGGTTGTTCCTCAAGTCTGTATGTGTGTGAAGGATGATACTTTTTGCAATATTATGGATTTTACTTGAAAAGGGTAACTGGTCCATGCCTATTAGAGACAGTACATTTCTAGGCTGGGTTTTACAACCTGGGAATGAATGGTGAGTCCTCCACTTAAAACTCAAACTAAGCAGACATTCTATTAATAAATCATTTTGTTTTGCAACAGGAACACCTTGAGAGTGACTCGCTCAGCAGCTCTGAGCGCTCAGGATGGCTCTGTGGGCGGCAGTGTTTATCTGGGGAAAAAAGGTAAGGATTTCGACTTCAGCCAGCTGCCCATGAAGGTGAAGTTCCTGGAGTGCAGCGCCCGCGGCAGTAAGGGAGAAGATGGGGACGCTGACGTTGAGAGCCTGGAAAAGAGCCTGGCTAAACTGTAAGAGCTGCAGCTCAACTAACTGGATGAGCAGTTCTGCCTTAAGAGGTACAAACCTTGGACCGGAACGTCTGCCATCCCCTCAATAATCAGAGGAGGGGTGACATATACTTCTCTGGGTCTGTGCAACCTCAGTTTCTCAACTCCATTTAAACATCTGTGCACCACAAGAGAGATTTTCAAACATGGAAATCATTCAGACTCACAAGCTTAACGGATGAATGGATAATTGTGGACGTTATGGTTCCTCTGATCTGGCTTGTTTGGTGCAAAGTTTTGTTTAGCTTCTTTGTGAAATTTGTAAGAAAAGACTTTGCTGTTGTTTGACTGCAGTTGTTAAACATAAAAGTGAATTATCTAAAGTTTGAGCTGTAAACTGCCTCGTAAAAATAGACGGGTGTGCATAGCATTTCTTCGTTAACTTGGACGGTTTGCCGTGTTCCTTTCTTTCCTTGTCCTTAGTTTCAGTTTGAAATGTTTTGTCGTTTGAAGAAGAAACAGCTCAGTTGTTTGAAATCATTGTTTGAATATTCTGCATTTAATGTATGCTTTTACTGTACTTTTGTCTTAGTGAATCAAACTTGTTTAAACAGAAAAGTTCAGTTTGTGTGGTTTTGTAAATCAGGAAGGAAGGATGGTCCAATAAAATGTTCAGATACACACACAGTGTCATACTGCATATCACATGTCAGAAGCCTTAAAATAAATAAGTCTCTTATTGCTGCAGCAGCCTCATCTCTCACTGAAAATGTCATAATCCAATCAGTGAAGCAACGATTGTTCGAATAAACTGAAGCATTTCTGTAATTTAGTCTTTTTAAAGTTTAGTGCCTAAAACTGCTCACTAAGCCACAACTCCTGTGTCCCTGGAGTATTAATAGAACATCTGTCTTAATCACTCTTCTATCTACGTGTCCATATTGACAGTGGAAGCAATTAAGTCATAAAAAGTTTTTTTTTTTAACCATTATCAGATACCAAACTTATTTTCACCTCACAGCTGCAAATAAGGTGGAACTGAAGCATTTTTGTAATTTATAACTTAATCAGATTGTAAGTTGTTTTTTAAGACTTTTTCTGGCACTACAACAACCTGAGGAAGGCCTATTACACTTAACCACTTTTCAAAATGGGAAAGATGAGGGCACATTATTCAAAGAAGCCAAATTTGCATTGATCTCTGAAAGTTACAGTCGAGGCAATAATTAGCTTAAAACTGAAAATGAGAAAAAGGCTGGGTATCTGCAAATACATGCAGTTCACTTAACTCTGCTGGGACTTTAGCAGAAACCATGTTGTCAGATGAGGCTAAAATTAAGCCTTTCAACAACAAATACTCCGTTGGGTCTGGCATCAAACAAACCACTTCATACCCATTGTTAGGCATGGTGGAAGACCTGTGATGCTGCGACCAAACGAAGGAGATGAGAACATTGTTAAAAGTGGCATCATGAAGTCTGGAGACCCGAAAACTGAAAGAAAACGAGTCATCACTGGGTCGTTCAACGGGATCCAAATGATCCAAAACAAAATATTGTGAAAAAGTTACATTTATGTTGTTACTCATTCCAGAAAGTGAAACTCATTACATACAATCTTTACACATAGTGTAAAATATTTCAAGTCTTTGTTTCTTGTAATTTTGATCATTACAGCTTCCAGATAATAAAAACCCAAAATTCAGTGTCTCACAAAATTTGAAAGTTGTGAAAAGTTTAAATATTGAAATCTCATGGTGTCACATCCTTATCAGCCAATTAACTCGGGTTTCCTGAGCCTTTAAATGATATTTCAGTCGGGGTCAGAAGGCTACACAATCATGGGGAAGACCGCTGACACCCTCCAAGAGGGTAAGCCACGAAAGGTCACCGCTAAAGAAGCAGGCTGAGTTCCTCTGTATCCAAGCATATTTATAGAAAGTTAAGTGGAAGAAAAAAGGTCCACTAGCAACAAGGATAACTACAGCCTTTAGAGGATTGTCAGCCAAAATCCATTTAAGAATTTGGGGGAGCTTCAAAAGAAGTGGACTGAGGCTGGAGTTGGTGCATTAAGAGCCACTACACACAGAACCAGAGACAACATCAGAAGCTGGACCGTTGCTCAGTGGTTCAAAGTCCTCTTCTCAAACGAAAGTAAAGTTTACATTTCATTTGAAAGTCAAGGTGCCAAATTCTGGAGGAAGAGTGGAGAGGCACAGAATCCACATTGCTTAAGTTCAGTGTGACGTTTCCACAGTCAGTGATGATCTGGGGTTAAAGCCTGGATTTTTTCTAAACCTTTAAATGTAAGATTATGCTAAGGTAAATGAATCTGAATTTATCTTAAGGCCTTTTACCAGGGGGTGCAATATATGTATAGGGTAAAATATCTAGCAATTAAATCATTAATAATATGAAAACAAAGGAAATAATGCCAGTTTGCTATGTTTGCCAACAAATTGCTGCTTTGCATTAAGTTTTAAAATAAACCTATTATTGCCTGGGGCAGAGGTCATGTGGAAAACTGTGAAACATTTCAGATATGTAGCTGCGTAATGTCCCTGTTTTCAAAATGTCATCTGGAGCAGCTTTCTTTTTCTGCCTTCATTCTAACATCTGGTGTTAGTCGACATGTTTTATTTCACCGTGTAAAAGAGCTGCAGACAAACCCCCTTAATGCATATTTCTGAAGTCAGATGTGGTTGTTTTACAGTTATTAAAACCATTACAGACATTTATGTCAAAGTTTATTTCAAAGAGTGACAGAAGCCCACACACATGCAGAAAAGTACAGCGCATATAGTTAAACACTATCTGAAGACATCAAAATGTTGGGGTTTTTAATATCCGCGGTTTTAATGAAGTCGAGCCAAACAGTCCTCATCTGAAACAAATAAAGCTCTCTGGGGTCAAACAAAAAATTGGAAAATAAAACATGAATCTAAAGCTGAGACAAAGGGTAGACGGTCAGATTGGTGCTTTGATCTGCAACTATTATGCTCGGTTCTCCTTTCAGCAAAGCAGGGCACAGCCCGTTCACTTTGTCCCCGTGACTGATGCTCATTTTGGGTCCAGACTTCTCCTCCTCCATCGACTCCTCCTGCTCCTTTGCAGCTGCTTCATCGTCGTCCTCTTCAGCCTCCTCCCTCTCTGCCTTCTTCTTTGATTTATCCTGAGCCTGCTCTCTTCTCCTGCCGCTGCTCTTACCTTTCCGGCGCTGAGATGCTGTCGCTTGCGTCTTTCCTGTTTTTCCCTCTGGAGCTACCACCGGGTGCTTACCGAGGTCCCAAAGGGCCACCTGGCCGTCGTTCCCGCCTGTGACCATCCAGTAAGGGTGGGAGAAGAAACTAATGAAATGGACCTGTGAGGCTCCCTGAGTGTGTGCCTTTATGGCTCCATGCTGTTCCAGTTTAGAGCCGCTGCCAATCCGCATCAGATGGACCCGGCCATCCTCTGCAGCGCAGCCCAAAATGTTTCCGCAGCTCGACACAGAAACACAGTGAGCCAGAGGAGGGTTGAAAAGCTGACCTGGGCGCTGCTGATGGGCGTCCTCTTCTTCTGCCATGTCCTGGAGGTTGAGGGTCCACAGTGGGCGGGTCTTCTGAAGACCCCACAGAATCACCTTGAACGGCAAAGTAAAGAGATATTGCAATACAAAGCTACGGTTCTATATTAGACAACATGCAGAGCGTTGTAAAAGTATCTATACATTACAACCACATCTAGACCAACACAAAGTAGAGCTTTATTAATGAGGTGGAAGAAAAATGCAGCAGATCAAGGAGCAAGTTGAGAACTTTAAAGCAGTGTGGGGTTATAAAACAATATGATAATCTCTCCTGATTATATGAAGCACTGTTCAATCCATCAACAGTAAACAGAAAGCCTTGTTTCAACTCTGGAGGAGCTGCAGAGTTGTCTGAAGTCCATCTTGAACTTTGCTACATGGTGGTGGCAGCAGGAGGCTGTGGAAATATTGGGTCAGAGTTGATGAGGGGTTGTAGATACAGGACAAGACCTGAAAATTGAACGTTTCCAGATGCTTTTCGTCCTGCCTGACTGAGCTTTAGCCATTTTGTAAAAAACAATCTCAGTCTCTAGATCTGCAGAGACATACACCCAAAAAACCTGCAGTTGTAATTACAGCAAATGGCGGTTCTAGAGTATTGACTGTTGGTGTCTGAATACAATTGCATGAAACTGTTTAGTGATAGTTTTTAAAAAAAAAGCTTTGAACACCTTGTATCATTTTTCTTCCACTTTGCAATAATGTGCTACTTTGGTCTATCCCATAAAATTCCAATAAAATACATTAAAGCGGGTGGTTGTAACATGATAAAATGTGAAAAGTTCAAATGAGTACTTGTGCGAGACACTGTAGATAAACATTCAGACTCCTAAATCTTGTTCCTTTACCTGCATGTCCAGTCCGACAGAAACGAGGTTATTGGGTCTGTGCGGTCGGAAAGCCACAGACGAACAGATGTTGGTGTGTCTGCGGAGACTCCGGCAAACTCTCCCCCCTGGAATCTCAAGTATCCTCACCGCCCCGGAGTCATCCGCCACAGCCACGGCTGAACCAGTCTCATTCAGAGCTAAAGCATTAATCTCCTCCTCTCCTGCACCCTGAAAATTCTCCACCGGGCCTTTCAGGTTCCTAGGGTCCAACACGCTCACCGTGTCTCCATGCGACACATAAAGGCGGGCACAATCTGCAGGTGAAAACGCTGCACTGGTAATGTCCTCCTGTCCAGGGAGAACGAGACGGCCGACGATGGCTCCCTCTTGAGTCCACAATGTCACCTCTCCACACTCAGCACCGGACGCAATCAGACCCTCCGGGCCTGGAGATCCACCAACACAAAGAAGGGTAGAGGAGTGGCCCTCAGGCCACAGGCTGCCCATGCTGACCACAAGATAGGTGGGGTAACATGAAGAGAAACATGGGTCAGTAGCAGTCATTAGTTTTAACATTGCATGTTACATTCAGATTATAAAAAGTCTGGTTACTCTGTGATATAAAAACATGACCTTAATAAATACTTCAAGCATAACAGGAAGTAATAAAAAAGGCACAGGATGTCAGAAAAACCAGCTGGTAATAACTTATCATTACCATCACAAGACAAGAGCTCAGTGCCAGAGCACAATCAAGTCAAAATAAATGTTCAAAATAGTTCGGCTCTGATTTCTACTTTTTAAATTAAATGAGCGAGTAAAACTTTAGCAGGGCTGATTCGCTATATTTTCTTTGTGTTTTTCATTTTTATCCCTCAATATGTAGAATAACTATAGAATTTCATGCTGCACCTATATAGCTACTATGATGTCGCTTCAATGTCTTAAAGTTCACTAAATATCCCTGTTTATAGCAATAACCTGTGTAAGTATACTTCACACAAACGAAAGGATTACTGGGATGAGCAACAGATAAAATGTTAATAATACCCAACAGCAATCAAAAATAATGTAAAAAAAAAACATGGTGCAAAAACATAACAAAACAAAATAGGATTCAAGACAACCTGATGGTTTTATTAAATACAATTTTACTCACTCACTTTGGATTGAATTTAACTGTATGATTTTATTACTTTGGCATAAATGGGTTTGAACTGGATTTTACATCATTAGAAATTAATTAGACCGGTTTGTCTGGTAAAGTGAAATTTTGGTAAACTGAATTCAAGCATAAATTTAAATACAAAACTAAAATACATTATATACGAAAATATTAAGCATGAAGCACAATAAATACATAAAAATAAATATATAAAGTTTCAAACAGCAGCAAGTGATATGCCCATTTCCATGAATTACATTTTAAAATATTTTACACAACAGAATATTTTATGCAAATGTATTCACTTAAATTAATTTGATTTGATTTAAGCAACCCTCATGTTATCAAATTAAAAATAATTATATTATTTGCACTGAAGCACTGATTATTTACAATCTTTAGGTTGTTAATCACTTAAGACATTATGGTAACGTCTATTTTCAGTTTACAATGGTTTTATTAACACGGCCATAGCAGTAAAGACCCTTCACTCTAATAATATGAAAACAGCAAGAACATTACATTATTATTATTATCATTGTATTTGTTCATCTGCTAGAACAGAAATGCCCTGACCGGGTGTTGACTGGAACTCTCCACTTCTTCCATATTACAGTTTGAAGGAACGACCGTGGTTTTTGGGGCAATGCTCAGTTTAACAGAAAGCATCAAGAGTCAAACCGAACTGCTTTAGCTCTGCGGCTAACTCGTTAGCCTCGACGCTAACATGCTAAGTTTTGCTCAGTTGACTTGATGGCAGCGGTGAAAAACAAGCACGTAAATGTCGTAGTTAACAGTAGCTCACTTAAACATTGTGGCATTAGTATGAATTTCACTAACGTGAGACGTTTTACTACCTTAACGAGGAGAAGTCACAACTTTAGCATGCTACCATGTGAGGGGGGGGGCTGAGTTGCTCAATGGTGACGTCACTGATAGCTTAGAAATTGATGCCCCGAGTTTAGACTGCCAGGCGTTAATGCGGAAGCGCTCATTTATTTAATAATATATCATTTAAAACACAAAACCCTGCTCTAATTCTAACCTATATGCACATAGCCAACAACATACTACAACAATATTTAACTGAACAACGCTGTTATATTTACTTGTTTGACTTAAGTTGTACCTTTCAGAATATTTCAAGCCGATTTTTTTGAGTCTTTTTAATTAAAATAAAACATCTTCAACGTCTATAATTGAACTCCTTTTAGATTATGAGAACGAATGCGTGTGCTATAGATCAACTGGCATCAATCCAAAATGCCTTAAAGGAAACACGTGAAATAAAACTTTTAAGCTTTCTTTAAAATGCTCACATACAACAGTATTTGCAAAATGTGTAGTACTGTGTATAAGTGTTGGGTAATGTGGAGGTTCTTTAAAGTTTTGGACTGTACTGTTACAGGATGCACACGCAGCCCAATTATAAAAGAGATTTGGTTAACAAAGAAAGAAAAAGCATATTTAATTTTCAGAAAATGAAAAGTAGAGGATGTAACGGAGGCAAAACATCTCATTATTGTTCAGCACCCCCAATCCCCACCATACCCAGGTCCCCCACCTGGCCTTCTTCTCCACAATGGCTGCTCCCTCGCTGATTCATCCAAAGCTGTAGATCTGATGAGTGTTCATTTCTGGGTCAGTGAGCAGCATGCAATGCTGCCTCTCTGAATAGTGAACAGAGAGAAGCAAACATTGCTTTCTGACACAAACTAACTACACACACATCCAACAAACATGCCCTCATGAGGCTGTGAAGCCCTCAGTCAGGTTGCTCAGACAGGCGGTGGACATTCACAGCAGTTCTCACACAGCTTTGGGACTGTAAGTATCTGTGTTTTAAGATGTTTACTTAGAATAGGGTTCTATTATGAGGCAGAGTAATATATGATGGTGGATGTGTGAAGGATGTTCTCGTGGGTTTTATAAGTTAAATATGTATCAGTACTGTTTCATCGCCTGACATAAGATATGAACGAGTTTTATAAGATTGACCTTCTTTCTTTAACCCCTTGGATTTTATCTTTATTTGTATGACGTTTGAAGTCTAGAATGATGGATAGGCAGAAGGAAGTGTCCTTAGTACTTAGAGAGGTGAGCGGACTTTTTCTCAGAACATTTAGCGTGAAAACACCTTAAATAGTTTCCACTGGAAAGTTTGAAAATTGGGAGTGTGTATTCGTATTAAACACAGATGTACATCACAAGAGCTTTGCATGACATATATCTTTTGCTTATACTGTGTTATTTAAGTGCAAAGTTCTTCATGATACCTAAACTTCTTAAACATGACAAACAGATTTTATCAATCCTCATTTTAAAGGTAATTATATCTACATGAATATTACTAGATGTTTTGTTTGTTGTTCACTGAGCTTTGATTTTTGTCTGCTAACGCAGGCCTTGAAATGAACTGATTATGAATGGGACGTCAAGTGCATTGGTTTTAACATAAAATACAAATAAAATGCATTACAGTGTGCGGTTGTACTGTTAGAAAATGTGAAAAATTTCAAGGGGTATGAGTACTTTTGGAAGACACTTTATAATGTTCAGAGTAGTATGACTTTACTGGGAAAAAATAAATGAATACTTCAATAATATTCACTAAAATTGATTTTCATTCTCTGTAGATTTCAGATCTGCCTGAGAAATTCAGCTTAAAATGGGCATGAGGTCACCCTACTTCCCAGCGAGGTCGGTGCTCTTCCACAAGGAGCCCAATGGAGTGACGTACAGAGTCCCGGCTTTGTTGTACCTGTCCCGCTCCAGATCTTTTCTGGCTTTTTGTGAGGAGAGACTGAGCCCGTCTGATTCTCAGGCTCACCTGCTTGTGATGAGGAAAGGCACCTTCTACAGGAACTATGTGGAGGTCAGAGACCTCTAGTACAATGCTGGGGGTAATTTAAGAATGTTTTAGGAGACAATTTAGAAAGAGTTGAAATTGAAGGAAAGTCAGTATTATAAATTTGAATTACTGCTTTAAAGTACTCCAACACGTACAGAGAGAAAATAGTTGGAAGATCACAATTTGGGGAAAATATATTTAGAATATTTCCTAAAAACATTAGTTCTTTAAAATCATGTTTATTTTCTCTCTCTGTTCTTCCTTTTTATATCTTCATGCTGCTGCAGTGGAAGGACATGTGTGTTCTGGGCACTGCCTTCCTGCCTGGTCACAGGTCCATGAACCCATGTCCTGTGTATGACGAGTTCACAGGTATGCTCTTCCTGTTCTTCATCGCCGTCCTTGGCCACACCTCAGAGTCCTACCAGCTGGTGACAGGGGACAATGTGACCAGACTCTGCTACATCTCCAGTACTGATGGTGGAGATACCTGGAGTCAAGCCGTGGACCTCACTGAAACAGTCATAGGAGGCACTATCAAAGGTCACTGAACAGCCATCCTAAAACAGACTTTAACCTCATTACCAGTGGTGATTTTTGATATGGGCCATGTGGGCAATTGACCAGGGTGGCTTATAAGAGGGTGGAGGGTTTTGGGGGATCTGGGGTCTATAGACATTTAATAAAAAATTGTTGTCATTCGCTTTTGTGCACGTGCAGTAAATGGTGAGTTGGCCCCACTGCTTACTGTTGAGAATAGGAAGATTTTGTACGTTTTATGTGCAAGACTGCAGTGAAGCTTATCCCACTTCAGAATTTTGGCTGGTTGTGTGGCAGCAGAAGAAGAAGCTTCTTGCAGGAACCACATTATTTTTGTTTTATTCTTACAAGATATTTGTATTTTGGGGCACAGCAGTAGCCCGGGCGACCTTTGCTGCATGCCTCCCCCCTCACTCCACCCCTTTCCTGTCAGCTTACAATCAAAAATAAGAAAGGCCACTGGTGCTGCAAAAAATATTTAGAAAGAAAGATAGAAAGAAAGAAAGAAAGGAAGGAAGTAAGGAAGGAAGGAAGGATGGATGGATGAATTAAAGGCCACAGAATACTTGAGACAAACACAGAAGTTCATCTTCCAGTAGGACAATGGCCAGAAACATACAGCCAGAACTAAATTTTTTACATCATTTTTGATCTTGCATTTCTTTGTATCGGTGAATCACATAAATAAATTAAATAATTCTAATGTGACAAAATGTGGAAAAGTTGAAGAGATGAAAGTATGTGGCAATATGCTGTAATATTAAGCAGAAAAAGACTCACAGGAAGTGAGACAGTCTCTTCGCCAGAATCAACAGAAAATGTCTCCAAATACAGAGTGAGTAAGAGACTTTACACAAGAAAATGAGAAATAGTTGAGAAAATAGTCCAAAAACAGTTGATGATGCACTTTATGGTCACAACTTATTGGTCACAACTCTGACAGAGAGTGGACACAACCTGCATTTTTACTCACCCTTCAATGCACCTTGGAAGGTTTTATTTGTTTCCTGATTTATGCCTTCTATTCATATCTTAGGTTGATTGGTGCATGATGACATTTTCAGGGGATGCCATATCTGACTTTTATCCTAAGACCTGTTGGTTGTGGGTGTGCTGACTGTCTGTATACTGACATAAGACATCTCTGACTTACCTCTGACCAGATTGCTAACAGTTACATATCGTCTAAATTGACTCGATATAACATAAGTTAGTAAGTTAACTACATTTTAAATGAATAAATGTATTATGTTTAATTTATTTCCTGTTTCCTGACAGACTGGGCCACATTTGCCCTCGGCCCAGGTCATGGCATCCAGCTGAAGTCGGGCCGCCTGCTGATCCCTGCCTACGCCTATCACATCGAGTGCAAGGAGTGCTTCGGGCAGCTCTGCCTGACTACTCCACGTGCCTTCTGTTTTCACAGCGACACCCACGGGAGAAGCTGGTGTTTTGGCGAGGCCATCCCATCGCCAGAGAGTGTGGAGTGTCAGATGGTGTCTGTGGACCAGGAAGACGGCTCTAATGTCCTGTACTGTAACGCCCGCAGCCCTCTGGGATTCAGGGTGCAGGCCCTCAGTCTGGATAATGGAGCTGTGTTTCAGGAAGGCCAGCTGGTGCAGCGCCTGCTGGAGCCTAGGAATGGTTGTCATGGAAGTGTTATTGGATTTCCTGCTCCGTTAAATCTATATAAATCTCTTACAGGTCACACATTCCACTGCAGACACTGGACATCCATTATGGACTACACTGACCACACCCAGTTACCATATTCACTCTCAACAAACAGCTCTGGCAGCTCCCCTCTCTCTCCAAACATCCAATCTGCAACTGATCCCAATTCCCCTCCAGACTTCCTAACCCCCACCTGGGTGGTGTATTCCCACCCAACATGGACCACTTCCCGCAAAGATCTGGGTGTGTTCCTCAGCCTGTTTCCAAGAGATCCAGACAGCTGGCGTGGCCCCTGGGTGATCTATGAGGGCCCAAGTGCTTACTCTGATCTGGCCTATCTGGAGCTGTCACCTTCACCTGGAGAACCGCCTGCTGTGGCCTTTGCCTGCTTGTTTGAGTGTGGAACAAAAACAGCATACGACGAAATCTCCTTCAGCATCTTCAGCCTCTATGAGCTGATAAGCAATCTCCCGGGGGATGTGGAGCTGAGAAGTAAGAGCAATGGAAATAAAACTCAGCAAGCTGGTGAGATCTGTGGTAAACATGAGCCTCGAAGTGCCCCAGTCATCCATCAGATCCCTCATGTGAAGAAGAGAAGGAAGAGCATGCTGATGCAGATGTGCTCTATTTTGTAAATGTTTTTAAGTAAAAATGTCATTTAATTTGGTCTCTGGTTATAACTTTATCATGAGAACCTGTGAAATAAAGAAAAAAAGATGGAAAATGTGGTTTTTAATATTATTTAATTGAATTTTAGGAACAAACTTTTGCTTTGTGGAACGAAGCAACAAATGAGACTTTACTTGAAAACCCAATTTGTGGATTGTGTATGTGGTTGAAAAACTGAAGGAGTTTATAAAGTTGGATGCTTTCCATTAGAACTGATTGGCATTTATGGGAATTAATAGGAATGTTTGGGAATAAACGTGACTATTTAAAATACTGAAAGTTGGGCTTTAACAGGGATATAAATTTTGTTGAGGAATATGTATTTTATGACCAAATCAAGCAGACTTAATGCAAAAATCACATTGACGTAACACACTGCTTATTGCAGTGGAGCTTTGGCCACGCCCCCTACCTGCACAGTGGATTCCTTGATGCAGAAGGTTTCTAGAACAACGGACTACCAGGTCCACAGTTTTCAGGGAGCAGCCTGGGATGGTTTGAGGCGAGATGTTTTTTAATGAGAGTAAAGGACCTTTTGAATAATAAAATTAAGCAGGAGGTTTTTTTTTGGAATGGGTGGGGTTTGGAAAGGAGTAATTTTTTTTTATGCTCAACAAAATAATCAAAACATAATAAATTTCTTCTTTCAAATGTTTGCTATGTTTCTTTTGAACCCACACCCTCACCATGGTCTTGTTGGACCACATGTTTGCTGAATATTGGACCATTTGCACGTTGCTGGACACCACCAGGCCTTCCGACGTTTCGGCCATTTTGTATCCAGGACAGTCCGTTACTACAAATCCCATCGGTCACTACGGCTGATATGACGGGGGCGTCCCAAGTCTGGCGTTACAGGAGATTATAAAGGAAGGTGACCCCCTTTAAAGAACGCCTTCAGCTGGAGACCTTGATACGGTTACCACGCAACTGAAGCATCTTCTGGAGAAGAAGAGATCCCACGTGGAGTCTTAATTTATTCTCCTTCGTTGGCCAACAAACAATTCATAACTGAGGTTTCTGGAATAAGAAGGCCAGAAATTTCACTTTGCCGATCGAAGACGTGAGTTTAACACGTAATAAAAAAAAAACACGGAGTTTCAAGGAGACGGATTGCCACCTTGTTTTGTCCAGTCGACTCCTGACGGTCAGATCATATTTTCCCCTTTCGCCAAGGAGGCCAGAGGATGAAGATTGACCGCTCTTCTTGAAGTTAACTGTGGACGCACGTTAACTTCCTTTATTTTTATTTCTTTCTTAGAAATAGTCTGGGCAGGGTAGAGGAGGCTTTAGTGCGATTAGATTCGCCATTTAATCTAATGTGTTCTGAATTATATGTGCATGCAACCTTTTATTGAAACCTTGATGTGCCGTGTTGGATGTCTGGAAGCCGCTGCGCTACCCAGCTTCGTGTGTGTTTTGCGGGGTTGTTGAACACCTGAGAGCAAGCGCAGGTGCGCTGTGGAACTGAACTGTTATAATAACCTCATGGGGAAATTCACCATTTTCTTTGTCTTCAACCTTACTGCTTACTAGCTTGCCGCCAAAAGTTTTATAACTCTTTGTGTGCTCACCCCGCCCAGAGTTGGGGGATGTTTTATGACTTAGTATAACTAAGTTACAGTTTGGGCTACGTTCCCAAACTCCGATCACCACCACATCCCTTTGTCATATTATCATTTTTGCCATAACTGCTGGCTTGATCCCATACACACCCACTGCAGTTTTGCTTTATTTTGTTTAGTTAGATATTTTACCCGCTTTTTGTGTAGAACTTTGCATGTTTGAGTAGGTGAAGATAGGGTGGTGACAATAGAGGATAGCCATGCCACCCCCCCATCCCTGGAGGAATGGGAGGGCGAACAGAAACCCACCTCACAGGTTGAAACCTTTGAAGGTGAGCCACACCTGCGATACCCTGAGAGAACCTGCAGGTCACATCTGGAGGATGTAGAAGCTGCTCTCCAGAGATTACCTTTCCAGGCTCACGGGGTTCCCCATACATCCACCGAGGCAAGAACAGGTGTAAGTAGTAAGAATAGGTTCAGTGGCGCGGTGCCCCACCCCACAGTAATCAGCAGCCATGAACGACACCTGGCTGGGGATCCAGCAGGAGTAAATAGTTCAAGGCTTAGAGGCGAGCAGCCTTCAAACTTGACTCGCAGTACGGTCCTCTACGATCCCTCACCTCCGCCAAGGCAACAGGAGAGCCGCCCCTGGGATTCAGGTGGTTCCTACTGCCATCAACCGGTGCCCAGGACCCGAGTCCGGGAAGCACAGGGCCCACCGTTGTACTGTGAGCAGCCTCCACTGCCTCCTCTGAGGATAAGGCGTGATGCACCGACACACCCTGAGTGCAGCCGGAGTGAACTATCCGATGATGACTCAAATCGGCCGGCGCCAATCCCTGAGAGTGGATTGCGCACCTGCCAGCTTGAGTCTCTGGTCAAAGACATAGAGCGTTTCGACCCAAATAATGCAGAATCAAACATTGATGATTATCTTAGGGAAGTTGAATGCTGTCTTCTAGATTTGTACTGCCCATCGGCACGGGAAAAACTGAAGCTCATCTGGAAGACAACATCCAGGAGCGTCCATGTTTTCATGGAGAGCCTGACCCCTGCAGTCTGAGACCGTTATTCAACCCTTTGCGAAGCTTTAAGGGAAGAATATGCTGTGTACACGGACCAGGCCTCCGCCACACTTGGTGCTTTCACTATCCAGCAAAAGAAAAGCGAAGCACCCTGGGAGTATTACCGGCGCTTGAGAGCTGTTTACTTCCAAGGACGCAATGCTCCCGGCATTGAGGAGGAACACGCTTTTAAATCCCTGTTCCTCCACAACCTTCATGAAAGTGTCCGATACGATGTTACTATGTATTGCAGAACAAAGACAATGAGCATGCAAGAGATCCGCAAATATGCTCAGATGGCGTGGGAAACACGTGCTCGCCCGACCAAGGGATCAGAGGACGAGGCTAAGGTTTAACAGGACCAGACTGAAAGAACCAGCCTTGCGTTGGAAGGTCAGGAAATGCCTTCAGCAGTGGTACTGAATACCAACCACGGTCAAAGTTGCCGGACCACTTCCGATCGAACAGACGACTTGACCATCACTTGAGGCCTACAGGTAAAACTGATGGAAAAGGGTGGAACCAATACACAGAAGGGATTATGGGGAAAGAGATGGAGGATGCGTTACGCAGGATGGTGACAGAAGCAGTGCGTCAGGCCACCACGCCCCCACAACCCTTGAAACAGGAAGCCGACCCTCCGGTTAAACCAGACCCAAACTTCCCGTCAGCATGACTAGGCGTGGACCCAGTCTCCACAGCCATCAGAGTCTACCTGATCGGATGGGGCGACAAACCTGGGACCTCTCCAGGAGAAACACTACAAACCGTCTTTCCAAGGTTCTCAGGTAAACTGAACCAAAATGGACATATACTGTCTGATCATTATAGGAGGATGTTTCCAACTGAGTTTCTATTTTAAAATAGGATCAGAGATCAACCTGATGCGCTCAATCATGTTTGAGGACGTGAGTAGAGCCATGCTCTCCTTCAATGAACCATTTCAGGCCGACGCTTGTGATATAAGCATCACCAGCCGCACCCAAGACAGATCATGCATCACTAGTTGGATGGAGCTGAACATCACACTCGAAGACATGACTCTGGTGCACCCCATCTATATGTGCACATTAAACAAAGAGCTTTTCCTTGGTGTCCATGACTTGCTGGACAGGCTGGTCCCGCTCATTGACAGCCACCAGGACCAACTCTGGATCCAGGTGGAGGTGCCAAACCCACTGGGTGCAAGCAGCGAACGATCCGTTTAAGGATCAACCAGGTCACCAGCTTAGAGGAGCCCGAAGAGCCTCTCAGGCCCTTGTCAGAGCCAGTCATGGGCACCTCTGGGACACAGCTGCACCCAGCAACCCAGAAAACTCCTCCCAGATGCAGTCATGCATAATGTATTTGCTCTTTAAAGAACCCAGGTGTCAAAACTTACAACCCCAAAGTGGTGGAAGGTGTACACCTGGAAACCCTGTTCATACCAGAAGTGCTTCTAGCATTCTGGCTGGAAAATTCAACCAGTAGAGAGCTGTATGACTGCTTGTGCAAAAAAAGACCCCCTTTTAACTGAGGCACAACACAGCCACACACTCCTTTTAGCAGACAGGCTCCGCCCTCTCCTCAAGACAGAGTGTGCATCTCCAGTGTGCAGATTGGCATCAAACAGCTTTCCCATGCTTTGAGCATTGTTCCAACAGACCAAAGGGGGGTCACATTCTCCTATGCCCATTATTCTCCTGTAGGGTGCCATAGGAGCTACAAAGCCACACTCCACACCCTCCAACAGATGGCGTACTGGCCTCCAATGTCTCACAACACCCAGGTCTACATCCAAGGATGCTTAACCTGCTGCCAGTTTCAGTCATCCCAGCCAATCAGTCAACCTCCGCTTCAGCTTGTCTCCATGTCCAGGAAAGGAGAGACCAGTGCGTAGAAAGCTGCATAGAGCTATCCTTTAATCAAGAACGCTGAGGAGGAGGCAAGGCTGCAACCAATCAAACTGATTGTCACCTCTCATGGTTTTGGAGAAATAAATTCCTGAAAGTGGGACAATGCATATAATGGTTGAGCATTTTGAGGTATTTTGACAAGATATTTCTCCAAAACTGTACAGTAAAATATAAAATATTTTTTCTTTTACATAAAACATGAATGTGAAAGTTGTAAAAATGTAATTAATATAATTGTTCTGAAGGTTACTTTTCTGTTTTCCTCTTATTTTCTCAACCGTTGCCAGGATCGGCGTCCTTTCTGCTCCATTACCGTAATGCACCTTGAATGCGTGACGCTAATCTTTAAGAGAGAACTAGTGTCGGCTGACGTCACCGCGTATTTCTGACTGTCGGCTCACTTGACCGCAGTTTTCTTCTGTAGAGTTGATGTCTCCTCACTGAAGCGACGCTGCAAGCCCTGCAGTTGGAGCAGAAGTTCAGAGATGCGGGGGATCAGAGTATGCGGCTTTAGTCAGCGCTAACCAATAGGGAAACGTCTTACAGCGTTCGTCTTTAGGCCCCGCCCAGGATGTTCATGTTTCCAGAACTCAAAATTCGTTGAGTTCAACCAAAAACAGAGAGCGTCAAAACCAAAAAAGCGAGACTCGTAACCAAAGATTTTTGACATGCGCAAATAAAATTTTATGTTTTGCAAATAACTTTTTTCTCTTTGTAAGAAAAAACTCTGAAAGTTTTGATCACAACTTAATATTTTTTGATTGAGATTAGTTTTTTTGTTTGATTGAATAATATTGAGACAAATTTAACTCTATAAGGAGGCTAATGAACTAAGAGTCTCAACGGAGACAAAATGTGAAAAACAATCAGCAAAAGTGGAGCAGTTTGTTTAGCTTAAGGGAAAAAGAAAACAGATTCTGCTTGGAAGATAACAGGATATGGAAAATCTTGTCTCTGCTTCCCCTCCTCATCTCTCTTCTTGCACAACTCCACAATGACAGGAGGGTCATTCCTCTTCCTGCGCTCCTCCATACTAGTTGTTTTGTCTTTGTTCTCACAGTTCGGAGCTTCACAGCAGATAGGAATGGGACTGAGGAGAGCGATCGTTCTGGTTGTGTTGATGGGGATGACATGGAGCGTCAATGTGACAACAATCAGACCTGAAACTGTTTCCACATTCGCTCATCCTGAGACTGCCGAGGAGAACACAGAACAGGTGAGGCAGACCAAACTACGACTCCAGCATGAAACATACACCTTAGAAGAAGCATATATTTGTTGCTGTCATTATTAGATCAGGATCATTCTGTACATAGTACAAAAACCAATCTAAGCTTGAGTGAAAACACTCAGCTTTCAGTAACTACAGATGCTGGAGTACTGCTTGCAGTGTGTTGAGTTCAGATGGTGCTAAAACAATCAAAACCTGTTTTCTGCAAGATTTGGACGAGGTGGGTTGAAGGTTAAAACCATAAAGAAATTAAATATGAATGTTTTGTTTGTCCCTTTAAGCATTGTTCTGATTGTAGTCCAACAATAAACAAGTGAGGGAGCAGTTCAGCTCTTCCACTTGTTCTTCTTTGCAGGCAGCTGTCCTGTGGCCTCCAAGTATTTGTTGACAAGTTCCTCTTGCGTTGCTGGCAGACAGGGCTGATATCTGCTGTAGTCCATGGTATACTCTCCTTTCCCCTGCAAAAACAGCATTATTTAAATCTGCATCAAATAAAACATTAGGATGATGTACAGGGGTTGGACAATGAAACTGAAACACCTGGTTTTAGACCACAATAATTTATTAGTATGGTGTAGGGCCTCCTTTTGCGGCCAATACAGCGTCAATTCGTCTTGGGAATGACATATACAAGTCCTGCACAGTGGTCAGAGGGATTTTAAGCCATTCTTCTTGCAGGATAGTGGCCAGGTCACTACATGATACTGGTGGAGGAAAACGTTTCCTGACTCGCTCCTCCAAAACACCCCAAAGTGGCTCAATAATATTTAGATCTGGTGACTGTGCAGGCCATGGGAGATGTTCAACTTCACTTTCATGTTCATCAAACCAATCTTTCACCAGTCTTGCTGTGTGTATTGGTGCATTGTCATCCTGATAAACGGCACCGCCTTCAGGATATAATCTTTGAACCATTGGATGCACATGGTCCTCAAGAATGGTTCGGTAGTCCTTGGCAGTGACGCGCCCATCTAGCACAAGTATTGGGCCAAGGGAATGCCATGCTCCTTGCACCATTGAAACCAACGTTTGGCATTGGCATGAGTGACCAAAGGTTTGGCTATAGCAGCCCGGCCATGCATATTGACCCTGTGGAGCTCCCGACGGACAGTTCTGGTGGAAACAGGAGAGTTGAGGTGCACATTTAATTCTGCCTTGATTTGGGCAGCCGTGGTTTTATGTTTTTTGGATACAATCCGGGTTAGCACCCGAACATCCCTTTCAGACAGCTTCCTCTTGCGTCCACAGTTAATCCTGTTGGATGTGGTTCATCCTTCTTGGTGGTATGCTGACATTACCCTGGATACCGTGGCTCTTGATACATCACAAAGACTTGCTGTCTTGGTCACAGATGCGCCAGCAAGACGTGCACCAACAATTTGTCCTCTTTTGAACTCTGGTATGTCACCATAATGTTGTGTGCATTTCAATATTTTGAGCAAAACTCTGCTCTTACCCTGCTAATTGAACCTTCACACTCTGCTCTTACTGGTGCAATGTGTAATCAATGAAGACTGGCTACCAGGCTGGTCCAATTTAGCCATGAAACCTCCCACACTAAAATGACAGGTGTTTCAGTTTCATTGTCCAACCCCTGTATGTCACCACTGACTCTACAGTTCATTTTCACATCGCTTTCTCTTGGTAAAATCTGAATAAAACCTTTATTTGTTCTGTATTTTATTTCATAGACTAAACAGAAAGTCGACAGTGTGTCTAAAGTCTGTATAAATGGCAAACATGAGTCAGTGGTATGAAGAATAATAAATCCAGCATTTTAAAAAAAGTAAAAAAAAGAATCACAATTGCTTATCTGGATGATAAGCAATTTCAAAGCTCACTTTTCTAACACAAATAGAACCTTTGGAGCAGCGCCCTCTGAAACGTAAAGTGCACTCCCTCACATGGATGTTTAACTAACCCCATCCCAGTTCACACCTTCCTGTATGTGACCAAGGTCACGTCCACATGAATCCGGGGTTGGGAGAATCCGCAAAACGTCTTGGTCGGATAGATTGGCCCATACACACAAAGTGGCTGCGAAATGACCACGTGTGGAACCTGCTCCCAGGGTGGGAAAGTTCGGCAGATATTCAATTAATTGTGGATTTTACACCAACATCTGTTGCTCCTCTACCATGAGCGCGAACCACAGATGCACAACTACGTTTGCTGCAGGTGCTTAATTCCTCGGCGCAGAACAACCAGAAGGGCCCCAAGGATTAAGTACTGTTACAACGCCCACTGCGGCTCCTCTGACTTTGGGTGAGTTCACCTTTACGGTCAAACATTTCTGTGCGGATGCCGTCTTCGGATCTATGTAGACATGGCTCAAAACATCTCTGTGACCCAGGCTAACAACAGCAATAACGACACCGTGTTGTTAGGGGGAATCTATTCTGCATGTGAATTTAGATGTTTAACGCATGTAGCTATCTCACGGGATAAACTCTTTATTAGGGAAAGTTAAACACACATTTGTCAAACCTTGATACAGTCTTTACCAACAGTAATCTAGATTTTGCACTCTAAACTTACCTCAGTACAGGAGCGCAGCTCTGTAGAGTAGCCAAACATGTCGTTCAGAGGAACCTGTTCGAAGAATCGAGGTTCATTTCAAAAGGAAAGGAGAAATATGACCAAGAAAATGCTGATATCTGCTGTAATGTGAAGCATGCAAACTAGACTTACATCAGCATACAAAGTGAAGTATCCCTCGGCTCCATCCTGGCCTGTGATGACGCCGTGGCGCCGGTTTACCCCAGCAATGACTGCTCCTTGAAACTCCTGAGGTGCAACGACCTCCACAGACATGATTGGCTCCAGGATAACCGCATTGGCCTTTTCCATCGCTGTGGAGGGAACAGTGCCACCAAATTTAACATCCACTCACAATGACACAAGGAAGCAGGCGTGAAAATGGATGCTGCTGCTGCTTCCTTTTATTTGGTTGCACACAGCCTTGTACAATAGTGATTTATGTTGTGAACTCCAGAGGTCAGAGGAACATGCTGACCTTGTTTCAGAGCACCCTCTCCTGCACGAATGAAGGACATTTCATTGGAGTCAACCATGTGATTAGCTCCGTCTTCCAGAAGGAATCTGACTCCTGAGATCTTGTGTCCACTAAGTGGTCCCTTCTCACAAGCCTCCCTGAACCCCTGTAACATGAGAAACATGGAAAAAATGAAAATAGTTAACCTTTAAGCTCATATTAAACAGGTCTATATTAAAAATGATTTTTTTTTATTGGTCTGATGTAATATTATAGTCTGAAGAGTCGTGTTTTCACATAGTTAACAGAAATAAAGGCTTGAAGACATCGGTCTGTGTGTAATTATTCTATATAATGTATTTCATTTAGTGGACTGAGTTACTGAAATGAATGAACTTTTCAGTAATAATCTACTTTACTGAATGGGCCTGTATGAGTAACTGGAGAAGCTGATGTAGCCTTGCCTACTTGCCTTTTCAACAGCCGGCACAAACTGCTTCGGGACATTTGTTCCAACAGTCTGATCTTCAAACTCCAGCTTGGTGTAGTCTTCTGGCTCCAGAGGCTCCAGGACCCCGATAACTTTACCGTACTGCCCGGAGCCGCCGCTCTGCTTCTTATGGGTGAAGTCAAACCTGAAAGCAAGGAGACAAAGGATCCATGTGGTGAACCAGGATGATGGACAGAAACCAGAGCAAACTGGATCGGGCTACTCCTGTTTAAGCATAACCAACGAGCTCCGTCAGTGTCAGACAAGTTAAACGGAGGTATGGAGGTGCTGAAGAAAAGCACAACAAAAGCATGATGTAGCCACCACCATGTTTCACAGTGGGGATGGTGTGTTTAGGGTAATGTACAGTGTTTAGGTTGTTGCCTTGGGATTTTGTATGGGTTTCTTTCAGCAATGGCTTTCTTCTTCCCCTTTTTTATTGAAATCCAGATTATGGAGACCTAATAGTTTTCCTGTCAACAGATTCCCCCACCTGAGCTGTGGGTCTCTGCAGCTCCTCTACAGTCACGATGGGCTCTATGGCTGCTTCTTGAATAAACGCTGGCCACTTTTCTCATTTCGTAGGATGTACGAAAATGAGACAGTGAAAGCTTGAGAAATTAATAACTTCTTCACAACTTTCTCGCTGACCTGTCTGCTGTGTTCCTTGGTCCTAATTAAGCTCTTGGTTTACATACGTTCTCTGATAAATCTTTAAAACCTTCACAGAGCAGCTGGATTTCTATTGAGATTAAATTACACCCAGGAGGACTCCGTTCATTAGTGGGGGACTTTTGTAGGCAACTGATTTGACTGAATTTTATCAAAATAAATGACGCTGAATGCCAATGCCAGCACACTTTACATGTTTATTTAAACCATGCAATATTTTCCCTCCACTTCATAATTAGGCAGTAGTTTTTGTTGGTCTGTCACAGAAAATAAATTGAAGTTTGTGATTGAAATTTAAGAAAAAAACGTGAAAAGGTCAAAGCTGCATACTTTGAGAAGTCACTGCATTTGGCTGAAACCTTTGACCAAAAACTGGCAAAAGTCACTATGATGATGAACAGTGAGAACGAAGGTGAAGACCCAGCATAATCCAAAGGTCTATTTTTTAAATAATTCATTTTTTATAGATTCTGATTTTATTTAGTTATTTTCTCAGGGGAATTACTCTTTTGAATTTAATAAACTGGATTTATTTTGGTTGAACTGGATAGTATTTAATAGGATTTTGTAAAGTTTTTTTCATTGGTTTTGTGCAGAAGCTCCATCAAATTGAAATACTTAAAAGTTTCTTCATTCATTCTGCAGTAAAACATTGCAAGCCATTATCTATTCAGCTGCAAATGTATACAGTTAAGTTCAAAAGTATTCAATACCCCTGGCAGATTCAAGTTTAAAGTAATCTCTTACTTTTGCTGAAATGTTTCTTCTGAATGGAAATATCAAGCTTAAGTAGTGTCCCAAACTGAATCTGATAATGAATCTGTGGAGGGAGCTAAAGATTATGGTGATGGCAAGGAAACTTGATGGTTGAATAAAAATAATTAAAAAATCTAAATCTGCCTTGGGTATGAATAACGTTGGGCTTAAATGTAAGTTGCTTTAACTGAGTGCTGTAAAAATCTTGAGCAAGTAGCGTATCTGGAAACAGAAAAGTGTACTGTCTCTTTAAAAAAAGGGGTAGACCTATAGGAGCTCTGCTGTCAAAGCAGGAAGTAATGATTTCATTTGCGGGAGGAGCAGCTGAGTTAGAAGACTGAACAGAGAGAAGATTGAAGCAACCAAACAGTCAGCACTGAAGCCCAGGCGAGAAGCTTTTTGGTTCACTGTTTTGGTTCTTAAATATTTGTTCTACTGTTTATTTGACTGAGTAAATGTGTCTAATCTAAAGACAGCAGCCCCACCCAGCTAACACCTGAGGGTCAAAGTCCATTAGAGGTTTACATTTCCTCTCTCTGTCCACAGAAAGAAGCAGTAGCAGTGGAGGAGGCTGAAGAGGGTGTGATGGCGACAGGTGAGCTGAATCCCAGTCACTACCCCGCTCAGAGGGCCGCAAAGGTGGTCCAACACTACCTCAACACCCACTACGGCTCCCCCTACAAACTGTTTGGGTTAGAGCGGGTCTACAGTGCAAAGGCAGAGGTCAGGCTCATCTTTACTGCTGATTGGCTTACATTTACAATGTGCAATTTGATCCAACCATGGCTCACTTTAAATATCCCTAACAGGATGTGGCAGACTCTGGGAGAAAGTATCAGCTGGAGATTTCAGTGCACGAGATCATCAGCAATGTAGGAGAAACTTTACTTTATTAAAACTACTGTTTTCTATGAAGGATTCTACTAAAGCTGCACCGATCAGAGTTTTGTGGAAAATTTCTGGTTTTTTGCTTCTGATTATAGCTGATTCTGAATACTCTTCAAGAGTGACATAAAATACAAGAACAGCATTTTAAAACGTGCTAATTAATTATTAAACTTATATTTTAAAATACAAAATGACAGTTTAACGTCTTCTTTTGGCTTTTAGTGTTGTTAGCGTGCCTAGCATTACTGAAACAGTTTTATTTCCACAAGGAATCCTTGCGACAACCCTTATCGTAACTTTTTTAAATGAAATACTTTTACATTTCTGTGCAACCCCTGGTTTTATTTTTAAAAACCTCACCGGTACTGAAAAAACTTTAAATCTTCACTTTATCTTCCACATCAAAAAGTCTTGGTATTACTGCTGCTTAGAGACACTCACATATGGTGCATTCACTGACCGGAAAATAGTAGGAACTTTGGAGTTTCTGAACAGCCATTCTGAGCTGAAAAGTGGACGAAGTTGCCCGTCACCAATCAATTTGTCGGTGCATCTCTGGATCTGTCTCACTGCATTTAAATACAGCCTACTCTCTTCAGTACTATATTGATGTATTCCTTAATAGATACTGAAATATTATTTTTGCCATCTTACGTTTTTCATCTGTAATTATACTGGTTTTTATTCATCTTCCCCTTTTTTAAAAGTTAGCAGTGTTCTGTTCCCAAGGTCTCTTGAGAAAGATTAAACATTTGGTGTAATCTCTGGTATTGCAGTAAGCAGGTCTAACCGGGCCTGCCGAGAACTGACCCGCCTGCTAAAGGAAGATTTGTATGAATAAGTGTGTAGTGTAACCTTTGACCCACTGGTAACACCAAGGTGACGCCTTCTCTCTGTCTACTCCCATTCATTTCTTGATAACCTAACAAGATTTGTCTTTTCAGGCAAAAGAGAAGTGTTCGGCGGAGGTTTTCTTTCCAAGAGGAGAAAAGCAGCTCTCACCTCAGGTCCAGGTCTCCTCATGTGAGGAGCTCTTTAAGATTGATGCTAAGCCTGAAGAAGAGGCCTTATTCCAGCAGTACAAGACCAATAAAATCCTGCGCACTGAAAAGCGTTTACCTGGTATGTTCAATAACAGAAATGCTGCAGAATTCTCATAATTACCACAGAATGACAGAAACATACAGGATAAGAGTTTGGTTTAACCAATGAGATTCTTTGCAAACGTCTTGCAGACAGCTACGGTAACATGGACCCAGAGATGACTCCTTTCTGGCACCTCAGCATTGTGGCTTCCAGCTTCATCATGCTGACTGAGTCCACAGAAAACACTCTGTACAACATGGCTCAGGTGGCCAACATCACACAGCTGGTAGGCTGCTTCACCTCCTATTCTGTTTCATTTTTGCAGTGGAATAGAAACAAGTAGTGTCTGCACACATGGAGGTTTCTGGGATAGTTCTGTCTCGATCTCCCCAGGACTGTTTGTCCTTTACATTTCCAGTGCCAGTGATAGGGTCTCTTTTCCAGAGTAGCCCACTGCTTTCAGGAGTAGAAAGGGGGGCAAGAGAGGCTCCCCCTGCTAAGATAAAACCTGTATTTCTGTTAGAAATAAAACTATAATGGATGCTTCTTTTGCTGTATCTTCTTTCTACAACTTATAACACACCGCTTCAGCTCTGCCCACAAATTATCTATGGGACCAGCCTCAGAGCTTTATGATGGTCACTCTAAACCATTGACTTTGTACTTCTTAAGCCACTTGTAAGTAATTCGGCGGTTGCCCATTTGAAAGACCCGTCTGGGTCCAACCTTAAACGTCCCAGCTGATGTCTTGAGATGTTGCTTCAATATTTTTAAAAATGTTCCTTCCTCAGGAAGCCGTGTATTTTGTGAAGGCACCAGTGCCTCCTGCAGTAAAACATCCACACACTGACAATGCTGGTGCTTCACAGTAAGGATGGTGGTGTCAGGTTTGCAAGCTTCCCATTTTTTCTTTAAATATAGAAATTGTTATTATGGCCAAACACTTCAAATTGATACCAAAGGACAAAGGTATAGAACTTTGTCCCTTAGTACATTTGTAAACTAATCTAGTTTTTTTATGTTTTCTGATTAATGGCTTCTTCCTCGCTGAGCGGTCTTTCAGCGCATGTCAATACAGGACTTGTTTCACTACGGATGATGACACTTACCGGCTTTAGTCAGCATCTTCACTAGATCTTTTCCTTTTGTTCTGGATACAATTTGCATATCTGACACCAAAACATGTTTATAAAGTTAAACAGATATAAAGTTGGGGTCAGAACCCCCCCCCAGGGGTCGCAAAACACCAAGTGGGGGTGGTGGGGGGGCCTCCAGATAATTTTCAGAATCACTATATGACCCCTGAGGTGTATGGAGGGCCAAAAGGGATAATATTACACAAATATATCATGAAATAAATGTGAACGTCCCTTTTTCAATAAGTGTACAATTAAATAAATGTGCCATTAAATAACTGAAAGGTACCATTTATTTATTTAATACATTATTGAATAATTAATTAAACTATTCAATTATGAAATGTACAATTAAATGTCCCTTTTAAAAATGTCATGCAAGTTTTTAAATGATGAAATTAAAATTAAATGTAGTTTTAAAATAATAAAAATAAATTTGTATTATTTCATTCTGTAAAGAGTAAATAATTGTAAATATTTTGGGGCTCACAGGCTGAAATGTTTGGGAAACCCTGCCTTAGGGAACATCCACAGGCTTGCCTTCATTTAACTCAAAAGCCATGAAATCCTCATTTGGGCTTTTTCACATTGTTTAAAGGCATGGAAACCTTAGTGTGTGTAAACCTCTAACTTGGAAAAAAGCAATAATATCTTCAAATAAAAATAATCTCTCATTTTGCCATTTAGCTAATATACATCTGGTTTTAACTGCAAGTTCAGAGGGGAACAAATGCTCCAGTCTTCACTGGCTGAAACACCCCTTCTGTCTCCAAAAACAACCAAAAGTAGAAATCTGTGATTTCAAATCTATTCCACTCCAAGTTAACAAAAATGAGGTACAGAAGAGTGTAAACTGGGATGACTGCAACGTAATGCTGAGAAAATTCAACAAAACTCCACCACAAAGGTTCAGGGTAATCCTAAAGTACTTCTTCTCTACATGACTAATGTCCGGGCTACATTTCGGCCCCGTTTTTACCAGGAGAACATGGAAACACCGAACACGTTAACACCAGATTACCCTGATTCCTGAAAAGAGTTCCTGATGTGAAAACGCACTGCCTGAGTCTGAACTGCTTCAGAAATGCAATTACAGACCTTTATTGTCCAGCCTGCATCATCTGAACTAAACATGTTTTCTGTTTCCTCCTCTGCTACAGGCAACAGAAAATGATCAGCTGAAGTTTGACTGTCACGTACTGCTTCATGAAATGGTGTCTCAGGTAAACACATGCAGTAAAAGCCTAAAAAATACAGCTGAAAATGCAGTGGGTGCAGTTCTTTTCATAGTAAACCCAAACAGTATTCACTGAATCATGATTGGCTGCAATAATAAAACATTTGAACATTTTCCTATATTACAAAAAGTGAAAATTTGATATTCAAAATGGGTATCAGATCTATGATCCCCAACACTGAGCTAAACTGTGCGTTTTATAACGTTTTTGGGTTATTGTAAGTTTGTGTTTGTTGCAGGAAATTCCTCAGTGGAAACTGCTGTTCACCTGGTCCCCTACAGAGGGCGTTAAGGTGCTGCAGACGGAGCAGCTGCCTCACCTTCATGAAGGTGAAAAACATCCAAAAACCAACTGATCTGCTGCTGTTTGCCAAACTGAGGTTGCAACACTTTGTGCTCGGATATTTCTTTGTTCTGTGTTCAGAATGATGCTGCAAGATCTGAAGCAAGATTTGCTGTTTATTCCTGCAGCATAAACGGCTTGAAATACACAAAAGCTGGATTTATACTCAATAAAGTTTTTAAAGGTTTCTTTTGTGCTTAAAACTGCTTACATGAGATTAGCAAACAGACTTACGGTACAGGACTGCTGATGGTCTCTCTGAACGCCACTTTCGGTTTCCCCATCACGCAGGGACAGTTGTACTCTCTCTCCATCCTCTTAAATACAGAAAAATCAGCATTAACATCTAGCAGGTTAGGATTCAGTACAACTTCAGAGTGCCCTTCACATTTGTTGTGCCTCCCATATTTACAGAATCAAGCAGGATTAATAATAATCAGTTAATCATGTTATGGAAACTAAATAGAGAAGTGGACGGAGGTTTTGGCTGGCCTGTTAAAGATGAGTAAAAACCTTAAAATAAATTCATTTTCTATTGCAGCTGAATAAAAAAACAGCCATTAATTTGAGTAAATTTCTTTCCCGGGGAAAACCGATCCCATGTCAGAAAATACTAGAAGGTTGAAGAAGGTTTATTTCTGTGTTTGATTAACCATTTCTGTGTTACTTTGGATCACCATTGTGCTGAGCCCATTTCAGATTTACTCCCACCTAATTTAAAATACTCTGGTCCACTCTAACAAGGCTTTCAGGGCAGAGAAACCAGCCCACAGGATCATAGATATTCCACAGTGTTTTAACTGTGGGCATGAGGTGCTTTTTCCCTTATTTATCCTTTATTCCAAACCTGCCTGTTGTGTCTGTTGCTGAAAAAGTCAATCTTGGTCTCATTTGAGCACAGCACACAGTTCCAGTTAAAGTCCGATGAGAGTTTAGCAACCAATCTTTACATTTGTGATGGTAGGACAACGCTTTTTCTTGGCTTGCCACCCAATCAACTGATTGGCATGTAGATAGTGTCTAATGGTTATTTTATAGAGTTCATGACCCCAAGAACCTACTCTTTGTTGCAGTTCTCCAATAGAGAGCTTTGGAGATACCTGACCTACTTCTCCAGTGGGAATATCCTGCTGCTATTCAAGAATTTATTTAGGGGTGTTTTAAAAATATTAACCAGAGGTGCTAACCAGTTTATCAATCACAACAACAAAAAAAGTATTGATGAAACAATTAAGAGTAATAACAGTAAAACTTGTTTGTCCGAGTCTGTAGAGCGTTTTAGAGACTTTAGTCGTGAAAACTTATCAACCAATGTGGAACAAAAGGAAATAAAAAGTAGCTGAAAAAAATAATAAATCTTATTTAGTTATAAAATGATTGGAGGATGATCAGGATGTACCTGGGAGTAGATTTCAAGATGCAGCTCGCCCATGCCTGAGATGATGGTTTCTTTGCTCTCTGTGTCATATTGCACTCTGAAGGTGGGGTCCTCTCTGGTGAAACGGTTGATGCCTTTGGAGAATTTATCCAAGTCATTCTGTAAAAAATGGAGTATTTAGAGGAAACGTTTAATGGCTTTTTTTCAGTTCGTGATTAAAAACATTTTTACCTTATTGGATGGCCTGATAGCCATGGAAATGACGGGCTCTGGGACGTGAATGGACTCCTGCGTGAGCAAATGTCAACAAATGAACTGAGAAGTGTGACGGATATCGGTTTCCTGCTGTTTGATCACCCTGGACATTCAAGCGACTCACCATGGAGAGGTTAGCGCTCGTCTTGGATGTAAAGGTGTCCCCGCTAGCACAGTCGATCCCAAACAGAGCGCAGATATCTCCTGCATAAACCTCATCCACGTCCTTCCAAAGTATGACCAGAAAGAGGAAATGAGGTTAAATTCAGTCAGTTAGGTTTGTTACTTATTTATAAATACAATTTAACAGCTTTGGGTCTTGTTTTAATGTGAGACGCAAGGAAACATGTTATTCTGGTTTCACAGGGGTTGTGGTTGTTATCTACACACTTGACTAAAGCCAGAAGAGGAACTTCACCCTTCTGACCAGTCATGCACTTCTCCAGTTTTAATCTTCAACCCGCAGATGGAAATAAACGATGACCTGTAACAACATGTTGGCGCGGGATTTGCCCTCACCTCCATCTGATCGGCGTGGAGCCGCACAAGCCTCTGAACTCTGACTTTTTTTCCCGTGCGCGTGTTGTAGATGTATTCACCTTTCTTCAGACAGCCCTGATAAACCCGGATGTAGGTCAGCTGACCGAACCTCCCGGCCTGTTAACAAGAACGACCACAAGAGACAGCAAAGCATGACGGATCTCTGTCTTCTGAGAAAGACAGAGACAGAAGAAATCCGTTAAATAAAAATACATACCTCTAGTTTAAAGGCCAGACCAACGTAAGGGTTCAAGGAATCTCTGGTCGGGTCCATTTCAATCTTTGACCTATCTGCTGAATCACTAATATTTAGAAAAAGAAAATCAAAGAGTGTGTATGTGCAGGACAAAACTCGTATATTTTGTTAAATAGTTTCTATTTTGTTAAAGTTTCTTTTTAAAATCCCCCAATGCTTTTTTTGAAATCTTTCAAAAGCCTGTCTCCAGCAGTCTATGGGCGAGAGGCAGGGTACACTCTGTACAGGTCGCCAATCCATCGCAGGGCAACACACATACAACCATGCACACACTCATTCACACCTAAGGGCAATTTAGAGAGACCAATTAACCTAACCATCATGTTTTTGGACTGTGAAAAGAAGCTGGAGTCTTTCAAAAGAAAATTCTTTCAAAAGCATAAATTATATTTACCTGCACACAGTCACAGAACAAAAATGACCAGGGTCAATATTATTCAGAACCAACCTTTTTATTGTACAAACCTCTGATGTGCACTGATTTCCTCAAAACCTGCAATATCAAGTTAAAACTGAGGCTTTTCTAATTTACACACAGTATAGAATATAGCTGTCACATAAAAAAGGTATCATTCCTAAAACAAAAGAACGTAAACTTGAGCCACCCAGCTGAGAAGATGCCTGGCAGCAGTAAATGGCGAGAGGTTTCAAAGACCATGGAAACTAGCGAGATGTTTTTACATAAAAACAAAATGGAATTATCAAAAATAAAACGGGTCTCTCAAAATCATCTTAAAAACCACACTTCAAATATTTCTGACCCTAACTTGAATCTAACAACTTTTAAAAATACTCACTCTTCATTGAGGATTGCGTAATTTTTGACTTCACTGGGGTTCGGCAGGTAATCCAGGACAGCGTCCAGGAGAGGCTGGACGCCTTTGTTCTTCAGCGCTGTGCCCACCAACACTGGGCTGAAGAGGCGCTGTACTGTGGCTCTGCGGATGGCAGCCTGAGAAACAAGGAGGTGAGACATTTAAGATGAAACTGACTTTAATTATTATGCGTGTGAAGTGTAGAAAAATACATATGTAGGGAGAAGGGGTTTAAACCAGGTTATAACTTGAATGCACCCTTTTAACAAATGTTTGCGAAGAAGGCATTCATCAGAGGCAGGGAAACACCCTAGAAACCTATGGTAACTCTGGAGGGGCTGCAGAGATCCACAGCTCAGCTGGAAGAATCTATCCAAAACAAAACCTAATATTTATGCCCTTCACAAAGCTGGCCTGTTCAGGTGAGACCACAATTTTACTTTTTGGCCTACATGCAAAACACCATGTGTAGCAAAAAAAGAACACTACACAGCTCCTGGAACACACCATCCCACTGGGAAACATGGTGGAGGTAGCATCATACTAAGGGATGCTTTTCTTCACCAGGGACAGGTAAGTTGGTCAGCCTCTTTCCAACAAAGATAGTGTAGCTGGTCAGAGCTGATGAGAAAATGAATGGAGCTAAATACAGGAATGTTCACCTTCCAGCAGAATAATGACTCTAAACATACAACCATAGTGAGGATAGAATGGTTTAGTTCAGGGGTGTCGAACTCCAGTCCTCGAGGGCCGGTGTCCTGCAGCATTTTGATTTGTCCCAAGTCCAACACACCTGAATCAAAGGACTAAATTATCTCCTCATACACTCAAGTAATACAGAGTTCTTCTAGTTCCCTAAATATGTGATTCAGGTGTGTTGACAGAGGGACAGATCTAAAAGTTGCAGAACACTGCCCCTCGAGGACTGGAGTTTGACACCTGTGGTTTAGATCAAAGAATATTCATGTGTTAGAATGGCCTAGTCAAAGTCCAGACCTGAATCCAACTGAAATGCTGTGGTGAACTCAATCTGACTGAGCTTGATCTATTTTGCATAGAAGAATGGGCAAAGACTTCAGTGTACAAGGTGTACAAAGCTTGAAGAGGCATAGCCCACAGGACCTGCAGCTGAAATTGCAAAAGGTGCTTCTATAAAGCATTCCCTGAGTGGGGCTGAGTGGGGCAAACAACACTAAACACTGATGGTAAATTCTGTACTTTTCCAAGGTTTTCAAGACTGCACAGAAGTTATGCTAATTGTCAAAGTGGTAATTTATTCAGACCTATGTGCTTCTCACTAGGCCCAGATTTGTGATTTAGAATAAAACTAAACTTCAGAGGGGTTTTACAGTGTAAGAGGCAAACTCTAAAGTCCTAACCCTCTTAAGTCACTAACCTTCAGATCCTTCTTGGTAGGAACCTTCTCTTCCAGGAACATCTCCCCCAAGGTTTCATCAGCGTTAGCGACACACTCCACCAGCTCCTGCCTGCGGTCTGCAGCTTCTGCACGGAAATCTGCTGGAATCTCGTCATAGCGGATGCTTTGACTGCAGGGTAGAAGAAACTGTTCAGAAATGCGTACGCTTCAAATTTGAAGCTAACAGTGAGACAGAAGCAGACCTAAATGGGTTTAATTCTACAGGAAAATGTTCTGCAATCAGTAGGGTAGGGTCCCCTACCCAAACGGTCCTTCAAAGTACATGCTCCGCTCCTCTACCAGGTCAATGATGCCGCCCATGTTTCCCTCCAGGCCCATCGGGATGTTCATAAAGGCTACGTTGTGGTTCAGTTTAGATCTAAAAGAAAAACAAAGCTACAACATCATGTGTGCTGCTATTAAATATATAAGACAGTAAATAGGCCTGCTATGATCTGTGGTTTGGAGATGGTGGCACTGATAAAAAAGAGAATAAGCCATTTCTCTGAAATGCAATAAACCTATTGCCATCAACAGTCCAGGTATTTGAGCTGTTCTATCTCAAGCCAACCTGATGCAAACAGTGAAGTCCTTGCTTGGTTAGAGCGGGAATGCGTGAGACCCCCCATGATTTATAAAAAGTGTGCTCAGGGATTCCTACATTTCTGGTTATCTCCTTAAGTTGTTAATGTCACTTGAAAAAGCAGAGAGGTACCAGATTTTTTTCACTCATCTCCATGGGTATTTCCACTGAAAAGAACTTTAGTAAGACCCATACCTCATTTGCTGCAGCGCCCGGCTGGGGTTGGCTCCCATTCGGTCGAGCTTGTTGATGAAGGTTAGGAAGGGGACGTTGTAGCGCTTCATCTGTCTGTTGACGGTCATGGTCTGACACTGGACACCTCCTACTGCACACAGGACTAGCACTGCTCCGTCCAGCACTCGCAAAGCCCGCTCCACCTCAATGGTAAAATCCACATGACCTAAGCAGTTTAGGAAAATTGAAATGCCAGAGTAAACATTGGTTCAGGACCTTTTTGAAGGACAGCCAATATTTTATTTCACCAGCAGAGCTGGTGAAGAGTTTTACTTTTTTAAGTAAAAAAGGATTTATTATGCGATAACTAAACTGAAACAACTATCCTTCCAGCAGGATAATGATCCTAAATATACAATCAGTGCTGTAATGGAATCAGAGTATGTTCATGTATTAGAATGGCTTAGTCAAAGTCCTGATCTAAATCTAATTGAGTATCTGTGGTGTGAATGAAAGTTGAAATGTATTCACTGAGCTCGGGCTCATTGAAGTGTTGGAAATTCTGCAGACCAAGGGTATGATCGGTACCTGGAGTGTCAATGATGTTGATGTTGTGGTTCTTCCACATAGTGTATGTAGCTGCTGACTGGATGGTGATGCCTCTCTGTCTCTCCAGCTCCATGGAGTCCATAGTGGCCCCAACACCATCCTTCCCTTTCACCTTAACACCACAAAGAGAAAAAAAAAACGGCTCATTAACGCAGTCGCGTAACAGTAAAAACGTAGCCCATCCTGGCCCCTCACCTCATGAATCTCTGCTATCCTGCCCGTGTAGTAGAGAACCCTCTCGGTAAGGGTGGTCTTCCCCGAGTCGATGTGAGCGGAGATGCCGATATTGCGGATTCTCTCGTTGGGGAAGATCTCAGAGGAGCAAGTCCGACAGCTGTTAATAAGCACCTGAGGACATGGGACCAATATTAAGAGCTGTTTTTAGAAAACTGGAGTTCAATCGGTCGTCAGAATCAGGTTACCTTTTTCAGTGTGACGCTCCCCGGTGCTAACAGATGATTCCTAGTCAAACACAGACCCGCTTTCAGTACCCTCATTTTGAAGGCAGTTCGGTGGAGTCCAGACCGGGTGGTTGTTATCCTGCTTCTGCTCGACCCCGACTCTGCTGATTGCCCGGTGAATGTCACGCCGGGATCCTGGTGCCTAGTTGTGAAACGCAACTTCCGCATCTACGGAAGCCCAGATGTATTACAAACGCCTTTATGTTTTACTACTGAAAACAAATTACATTCGCAAAATAAGCAGATGAGATAGATTTTAAACCAGGTGTACTCCGTTTTAAGGACAAGAATAAAGAATATTAAAGCACAAACTTCTAAATTGTCTGGTTTATAGCCACCACACATTACTTCAAATTATTTCTTAAGACCATAATTATGCTGCTTACATTATTCTTCAATGTTTTACTTTCTATGTTACTCAATGTCTGGACAAATGAGGAAAATAAGGTTGACTTAGTAAGGTTAGGGGAACGTTTTAGAAATGTTTCTGCAAAGTCCCCAGTATCCTTTAGCAAGTGCTCAACGAACATTACCTGCAATGTTCGTGAACATTCGTTGAAGGTTCGTGCAAAGTTCACTGTGCCCTTTAGCTAATATTTGGGGAATGTTTAGTGAAAGTAAATGCAATGGGCCCAGTAGCTGTTAGTCAGTGTTTGGGTTAATTGAAGATTACCTCAAAGTTCCTAGTGATCTGTAGTCATTGTTCCATGAACCTTTGCTGCAACGTAGCTACTGGAAATGTTTAATATCTGCCAATGTTCAGAGAACATTTACTAAAGTTTGCTGCAAAGGTTCCTAGCAACCTAAAGCCAGTGTTTGTGGTATGTTTGCTGTAATGTTCCGGAAACATTTGCTGAATGTTATGACAAAACGTTCCCAGTAACCTTTAACCAATGTTCATGGAAACTTCCATCTGAAGAACAATATTGACTAACCAAAACAACTTCAACTGTATGGTTTAGTAATTATATCTAGAGCAAAATTAAAGTAAGTGGTTTGGCATTGTTTTAGAGGTAAATTAAGGTAAAAATCTATAGAATTTTACAGACACAGTGTTTCACATTTGTTGTTCTATATAAATTTGATTTTTTTGTTTTTCTTGTGATCACCAATACTAATACTAAATTAAATATATTTAAATATCTATTGTCCATTTTATTAAAGACACACGTGGATCCATATATAAAAACATATTAAAAGTAGCTGAAAGTACATTTTAGTGGTTCTTTTATTCTGAAATCACTGTTTAAAATTAAACTTCGCCCGGGCGTGCGTGCCACTCACAACATGGCGGACGCGCTGACGCACCATTTCTACGGGGGGCAACGAAGCAAACGTTCCAATGTTACCTGGGAAAGTCTTATTACGCTTTCTGTGGAAAGGTTTAGTCGGAATTGTTTTTTGAATTTTGTCATAACTGTGAGTTTGAGAAACTATTGTAAATAATGTTCTCATTATTTTTTTAATTTAAACTCAAAGTCATTGACAATTATTATTACTCTTAGCTGTAATTTCGAATGAGCTTTAAAACAGAAAACCCAAATAACGGGTAACACTTAAAGGCAGCACCATTCAATATGCTGTTAAACTACTTCTAGTGACTCTTAAAGGTTTTTAATGCCATTTCTCTTGAACTGTCTAGACTGCAGGTTTGCTATTCCGGTTTTAAAATAATGTCTTAGTTGTCTTCTGTTCAGTTAACTTCGTAGGCATTAAATGTATAACAAACATTGCATTTAAAAGGAGCTGGGCGTTAAATTAACGACCGTTAACAGCATTTTGGGCTAATTCCTGACTCCAGATTAAAGAGCCAGGGCGTCAGTTAGACCTGCCCTCGTTTGCTTTAACACTTCCTCTGTGCCCTTTTTCCTCTCTTTAACCACATGCTGTTGTTACTACACTCATCAGCATTTCTCTGTGAATTGCAGAACAGAGAAGCCGCAAAAACATCGTGTTGACACCGTTGCCTGTGCGAGTTAAACCTCCGTATTCAGCGGCAGCTTTTTAAACAGCTGCTTCACGGAGCCAACAGAGGGGCATCTGTCAGGTAAATTTCCATATATTCCATTTTGCTGTGTGTTTTGGGTCCATGTCTTTAATCTGGCTGATGTACATTTACGATCAATAAGACGATTGTTTTTTAGGTAAAACAACAAAACCGGCATTCGCCCCCAGTGTTCTAAAAGGCTTACTTCATTCTTTCATGTGAAACAATTTTGAGGTTTTACTTTAGTGCACTACAATAAATTCATCATTTATTGCAAACACCGTGTTTGAACAAATAAATCTCTCTTTAGGCCTTTACATAAGAGGAGTGGCTGATTGAACAAATATGTGACAAGTAAAAGATTGTCAATAAAACTCTATGGTATTAGTGATTTCAGCTTCCCTTTACTGTTCTTGCTGCTTAGATCATTTTTTGTGTGCTTTATATGGGTTTGTTTTGAAATACCCAACTTCCCTAAAAGTGTTTGTCACTGTTTTAGTGAGTGTGGATGGCTCCATGAGTACATTCAGTCCATGTCAGCAAGAAATAAGTCATCATCTTGCATTAGTAAAACTAGATGAGCAAGATGACAGGTGTCCTTTATTATTGCTCATTGGGGCTGAAAACCTGTCTTTCTGATGCTAATCTAAAGGGGGAAATGAATGGGAAAGATAATAGAAACATCTTTTTCTAGAGTTAAACAGGAGAAACTCTCATTGTTTCAACTTTAAGTCTGATACCCCACCTAAACAAGGTGAATTCCTTCAGAGGTGTTAGTCATTTTGTGAGATTATTAATAGTTTTAAATATTACACAATATTGCTGTTTAGTGTTTTTGTGCATGCTTCACAGTGAATTGGTATTTCCATTGTTACGCTTCCTGTCCCGTTTCCTTTTTGTGAGCTTTCCTGCTGACAGCGGTGTGACTGAGCTGCTGTCACAGTAAATTACAGCAGAATCACATTCATCAGCTGCTAACTTCAGTTGGTCCAATGCACAAAACCCTTCATACTGCCAAACTGGTCTTTTTATTGGAGCATAGCAATGTTGGATTTTGTAATTTCACACTTAGTCTTGCAAAAACAAAATCTTTTTTGTATTGTGTAGAATATTATATTCCTTATGTTTTATTGGCAATTAAAAATTAACCTCAAAGTTAAAAAATAATTGACAAGTTATACATTCTGCATCTGTAAATTACATTGTTTCTCACTGAGATGAAAAATGAGTAACCCTAGAGTAATATACAATAAACTGTAAATTACATTGGTGCTAGCAAAAGCATTTATACATCTTGTACTTTTATTATATTTCGGCACATTACAAGCACAAACTTTAATGTATTTTTGGGGGATTTTATGTGGTTAACCAACAGAAAGTGAAACATATTTGGAAAATGGTTGGAAAATGATAGATGGGTTTCAAAAGTCTTTTGAGATATGTTTCTACCAGCTTTACACAACTAGAGATATATTTGTTTTGCCAATCCCCCCCCTGTAAACTAGCTAAAGCATATTCAGATTACATGGAGAGTGTCTGTGAAAATTCAGTTTCCAAGTGTTGCACCAGGTTCTCATTAAACTTAGGTCTGGACTTTGACTGGGTCATTCTAACACATCAAAGTGCTGTAATCTAAACCAAGGATGTCAAACTCAAGTCCTCTGGAGACGGTGTCCAACAACTTCTAGCTCTACTCTAAATGATCTCAATGTATCTCTGGCTGTATGTTTGGGGTTGTTGTCCTGCAGGCATCTGAACCTCATCCACAGTTTTAAATCTTCCAGCCTCTAATTGGTTTTCATACAGGATTGTCCTGCGTTTAGCTCCATCCATCTTCCTGTCAGCTCTCACCAGCTTCCCTGTCCCTGCTGAAGAAGAGCATCTGCTGCCACCATGTTTCACCATGGAAATGGTGTGTTTGCCACACAGCGTTTTACATGTTCAGTTTTAAAGTCACCTGCCTGGAGCAACTTCTTTTGTTTGTTGCGACGTCTACATGGCTTGTAGCAAACTTCAGACTTGATGTCTTATGGTTTATTTTTAAGAATGACTTTCTTCTTGCCACTCTTCTATGATGTTTGGAGCTTGGGATATTGTTAGATAACCTAACATCACCACACCTTGTCCCCTGGCCTGCTGTGCTCCTTGGTCTCCATAATACTGTTTGTTGACTGATGTTCTCCAACAAACCTTGGTGGCGTTTACAGAACAGCTCTATTAATGCTGAGACTAAATTACACAGAGGTAAACTCTGTTTACAGATTTTATGACCTTTGAAAGCGATCTGCTGCTCTGCACTGGATTTTATTTAGGGGTAATAGAGTAAAGAAGGTTTCCCATATGTTTATTTGTTTGAAAATCATGTTATTTCTTTTCTCCACTTTACAAGTATGTGCTACTTTGTGTTGGTATGACACAGAAAAAGTTCAAGGAGTATAGAATTTGCAAGGCACTGTAGGTATTTAACTGCTTCAATCTAACTAATTATTAAGCACAACCATGTTTTCAACCTCAATTAATTCAATAAGCGGTAGTTACTAAATAATGCTTCCATGTCTGAATGACTGGCATTGCTGGAATAGGACAGGTAAGGAACGTTCCAATGATACCTGCCCTATCTAGGCAGCACAAAAAAGGTTATAACTTTTAACTTCAGGTTTAAAGTTCATTGTTCACTCATTTTGTCATTCAAGACGTCCTAATTATTTTCCCTTTGTTTTTCAAATGCACTGTATCGTTCGAAAAGTTTTTAAAATGGACAATATTTACAAAAGAAGGTATGTAAAGGTATTTATTCATTAGTTTGGTAATAATTCTGCAGGTAAAGTCATATTATTTTTAGGATTTAATCCAAGACATCACTTGGATTAAATCCTAAAAATCTGTTCAGTTGCAGGATAATGAGCTTAATTGTAGTCAACACATTTGAAATGCTGCGTACACAAGTAAATAATTAACAGAATGAAACCAATTGTAAAGGAGTAGGAAGTTGAGGGCTTTTATTTTTACATCGTGACATATAAACTTTAACACAGAATCCAGGGACGAATGTGCAATAATCCAGTACAAGAAAAATAGAGGAGAAAGGCAGCTACAAATTTCATCTTTTACATTTGACACAAGAAAGTTTGGTTATTAGACACCAGTGGGAGTAATTCCGTGTGATTGACAACCAACAATTAACTCAGAAACACTGGCTCACATAAAGGTACCCAAACCATAACAGTCTGTGTCTTGTGGAAATTCATGTCGACACACAAGGCCCATGATGCAATAATGTGTCCTTTATACTCAGTTCAAAATGTCCAAAGTTCAAACACCCAAAATTTTATTTAATCTGGCAACTATCACTTAGTCACAACTACAGGTAGGCCCCTATTGATCTTTCTAAAGCCACTGCTGAAATTTAAAAATCAGGGCAGCCCATAGCTGATTTGGTTCTGCAATTATTTTTATCTGGCTGATGAGCCATCTCTTTTTTTACACTTGGGATCAGTACATTTTCCATTTTGTTTTGCCATGAAAGTCTTTTTTCTAGGCATCTTCAGTACAGACGATAACATCTGAGTTGCTGCTCTGAGAGCCGCTGCTGGGTCGAAGTCTCTGATCTGCAACTAACTGAATTTAATCTTGTAGCATACAGAGACAGACTATTCGTCCTCTGGGGTTATTCCTGTAGCTGTTTGACACAAATGTGTAGGGTCATCTTTTTGACACATCTACAAAAGCCTAGCAACACAGTGCTGCTCACAGACAGGTTTCCCTAGTGAGGCTGCTGATACTTAATGAATGACAAATATTGACTTAATTACAGGCAAATATTGGCCCAATTTATTGGGTTGACGATTCTTCTGTGGTTAGTCACTGACTGATCAGAAAGTATGCTGTCTTTTAAGTCCAAACAGAATTAGTATCTTGACTAAGTCCCTTTACTTTGAAAGTGTTTTAGACTTCAGTATATTTTGTCTGTGAAATTATTTAAATGTCTTATATCTTCTTAGTCAAATGCTGAAATCCTATTTGGTAAATATTGAAATCCTGCTATCTAAATAAAAGGGTGGTTTCAGATCTTTTGTTATTTTTAAACATTAGCATATTGCACTCTTTGTGGACCTTTTAAAAAACCACCATATACAGGGGTTGGACAATGAAACTGAAACACCTGGTTTTAGACCACAATAATTTATTAGTACGGTGTAGGGCCTCCATTTGCGGCCAATACAGCGTCAATTCGTCTTGGGAATGACATATACAAGTCCTGCACAGTGGTCAGAGGGATTTTAAGCCATTCTTCTTGCAGGATAGTGTCCAGGTCACTACGTGATACTGGTGGAGGAAAACGTTTCCTGACTCGCTCCTCCAAAACATCCCAAAGTGGCTCAATAATATTTAGATCTGGTGACTGTGCAGGCCATGGGAGATGTTCAACTTCACTTTCATGTTCATCAAACCAATCTTTCACCAGTCTTGCTGTGTGTATTGGTGCATTGTCATCCTGATACACGGCACCGCCTTCAGGATACAATGTTTGAACCATTGGATGCACATGGTCCTCAAGAATGGTTCGGTAGTCCTTGGCAGTGACGCGCCCATCTAGCACAAGTATTGGGCCAAGGGAATGCCATGATATGGCAGCCCAAACCATCACTGATCTACCCCCATGCTTCACTCTGGGCATGCAACAGTCTGGGTGGTACGCTTCTTTGGGGCTTCTCCACACCGTAACTCTCCTGGATGTGGGGAAAACAATAAAGGTGGACTCATCAGAGAACAATACATGTTTCACATTGTCCACAGCCCAATATCTGTACTCCTTGCACCATTGAAACCGACGTTTGGCATTGGCATGAGTGACCAAAGGTTTGGCTATAGCAGCCCGGCCGTGTATATTGACCCTGTGGAGCTCCCGACGGACAGTTCTGGTGGAAACAGGAGAGTTGAGGTGCACATTTAATTCTGCCGTGATTTGGGCAGCCGTGGTTTTATGTTTTTTGGATACAATCCGGGTTAGCACCCGAACATCCCTTTCAGACAGCTTCCTCTTGCGTCCACAGTTAATCCTGTTGGATGTGGTTCGTCCTTCTTGGTGGTATGCTGATATTACTCTGGATACTGTGGCTCTTGATACATCACAAAGACTTGCTGTCTTGGTCACAGATGCGCCAGCAAGACGTGCACCAACAATTTGTCCTCTTTTGAACTCTGGTATGTCACCCATAATGTTGTGTGCATTTCAATATTTTTAGCAAAACTGTGCTCTTACCCTGCTAATTGAACCTTCACACTCTGCTCTTACTGGTGCAATGTGCAATCAATGAAGACTGGCTACCAGGCTGGTCCAATTTAGCCTTGAAACCTCCCACACTAAAATGACAGGTGTTTCAGTTTCATTGTCCAACCCCTGTATGTCAATGAAGGGCTGTGGCTTGTGTCCAGACACAGGAGGGCAGTAGTAAACTAATTTAGCTTAAACTGAGGATGAAATTCTAGGATTTTTTTCAATTTATTTTTTTATCAAAGTTTATATGATCAACTGTGATATTTTGCTGTGAATTCATTAAATGGTATTTGCTTTGATTCCATTGCACAGTTTTAGTCCTAGATGTTGTTGCAGGCCTTTAAGTTTGCAATAAAGAAACATAATCAATATGATTGAGTTCAATGTTATCAATAAATTGGAATGGCATCAAGAAGTTATTTTTATTTCAGTAATTCAATTCAAATGATGTAAGCTGTATATTATGTATTTATTGGGCATGCAGTGAAATATTTTAGGAGTTTATTTCTGAATATTTAGATGATTGTGGCTTTTATCTAATGAAACCCCAAAAATTCAGCTTCTAATAAAATTTGAATATTACATAATGCCAACTATGAAAAGCAGTCAGAGAGCACAGACCTCCTCCAAGGCACTTATCACCATCAAAATCTAATCATCTGTTCCTTGTCCTAATGCACACCTCTTCTGAACATTTCTTTCAAATCCGTTCATAACCTTTTGAGATATTTTGCAAACAGACAGATAAACCAACCCTGAAAAAACAGGTAATAAAAATGGTTTCTAGAAAATAAATGCCAGTCTAGTGAAAAATATCTCTACAATATATGGACTCAATGCTACTTTAGGGCTTTTTTTTGTACGTAGTTATATAAAGGCCACTTTGCCAATCAAGCACAGTGATACCAGGGTCATTAAAGCAGGTATTGGTGCTTTTTGCTGTGTGGGCAGGTGCCAAGTTTTGCTAGAAGATGAAATCAGCATCCCCATGAAGCTCATTCATCGACAGAGGGAAGCTTTGGATACGATATAACACTGAATCAACAGAAGCAGATGATATGGCTCCCAAGTCGTCACTGCCTGTGAAAACTTTACAGCGGACCTCAAGCAACTTGGATTCTGTGCGTCTTCATCCAGCCTCTAGGACCTTGATTTCTAAATGAAATTCAAAATGTACTTTCATCTTAAAGGCAAACTCTGGACCACTAAGCAATAGTCCAGTCAATTTTCTCCTTGCCCCAGGTAGGCTGATTCTGATGCTCACACTGGTTTAGGAATAGTGGTGGCTCTTTAAACACTGACTCCAGTCTGTGCCTTTAAATTTCCACCAAACTCTTGAATGGGCTTATTTTTGCACTCCTCTTAAGTCTATGGTTAACCTTGTTGCTTGTGCAAATTATTCCTGTCGCATGTTTTTCCTTCCACTGAACTTTCCATTGATAGGCTAGGGTGCAGCACTCTAAGAGAAGCCAACTTACGGCTGACCCACCTTGTGTGTTTGTCAGTAGTCTTGTTCATGTTTGTGTTAACCGTAACAAAACATTTCTGAAATTACAAATCCTACTTTTCAGTTTTTACATATTTTAATTATCTGAAAAACTGAATTTTTAATTGTCAGCCATAATCATTAAAAACAAAACGCAAAAGCTTTAAATATGTCAGTGTATGTGTGTGTGTGATGAATCTATATAATATACCAGTTTGAATTTTTAGAAAATTAATTACTGAAATAAATAAACTTTTTTATTCTAACTTTTTGAGTTGTACCTTTTTTTTATTTTTTAAAATTTTAGTTTGAAAGTTTTTTTCTGTAAAGGTGGAACATTTTGTTTTTGTAATAAAGGATAACTGCTTGTCATTTAACTGACATTGTTCTAACACCTAAAAAGGCAACATTCATTGAAGGTCATTTTTTTCTTAGGAATGTCTAAAAAGAAATAAAATAAGACTTGATTATTATTATTATTATTTTTTTTTTTTTTTGCTTACAGTGTTTCAGTTTCCACATAAATTGAGGGACATGGGTTATCCCAGCTGATCTGAACATGATTTTGGTATTTGACAAATACGATTAAAGTGATAAAAATATCAGCCTCTTTGAGGGTTTACTAAATGATTTTTATGTATCTTTCCTCGCAGATTTGACCAGTCCCAGGGTGAATGAAAAGGTGTGGATCATCGAGAATTTCCAATCTTATTACATGGATTTAGTGATTAATGGCTTACTAAAGTACTGCGCTCTGAGTTGCAGTTTTTTGATTACACATTGAGGGTGTGTCTGGGCCGCTGCCACCACTACGGCATGCGGGATGGGCCAAACGCGCTCTCATCTGTCGCACAGCACCGCCACCCCAGGCGGGGCGAAGTGGAAATCAAACGACACACCTCATCGACTCAGTATCTCTAGATTTAGGAGCAAAAGGAAGCCACGGAGCGAGCAGCTGAGCAGGAATCCGATGAGAAACAAAGTACTGTCCTGTTTGGGAAGGAGAAAACGATACTCCAGCCAAACCGAGGGGGATTTAGGTTACGGAACCGAGACCGCTGATGTGGCTTGTCGCGGCCATAGAGCAGGAAAGTTGCCCAGAGACGAGACTGTATCGGCAAGCGGGGAGTACCAGGCAGCCACTGGTGTTTTTGAGATATTGCCTGGTCTCGATGATGATGTCGAAGCGGTCCAGCTCACCGTGAGCCGAGAGGAAAAGGCTGGTTCATCCGATGCGTCATGCTTGGAAACACGGAGCGGTGAAGTTAGCTGTACGGGATGCACGGTGCCTAGAACCGGCGTGCGTGAAGACGATGCCTCGGATCCCCCAGCCAGGGCCATGGAAGATCAGCGAATGGAGGGAAACGATCAAAATCGCTTTATGTCTGGGTTCAGGACTGATCTGAGTTTACAACCCCTGCTTACCTCTGACCCGGACACTGAACGGACTTCGTCCTGCTCGCCCTCGGATCAGGATTTGGATGGTGGGCTCTCGATACTGAACGATCGCATTAAAGGTGAACTGACCCAAACTGAATCAACCACAGGGGATCAGAACAACGGGTTTCTACCAGAATCTGGAAGCATAAAGCACCCTGATCAGATCACCCAAAGCCCATCAGGACAAACTTTTCCTGGAACGATACCGAAACTAATCATAACAAGAGACCCGAGCCCGAGCCGCTCCCAGGGGACCACGGCCCTGCAGAGCGACCAGACCCCCTGTTTGGATCATCAGGCAGATGACGAGTCCCCCTGCTCCGACAGCGGCTGCGGTGGCTCCCCTGCTCTGATGCGCTCCCCCAGGAAGCTTTCCACCTCCTCATCCATAGGCCTGTCCTCAGCCTCCTCCTTTGAGGAGTCCGAGGACGACTTCACCGGCAGCGACATTGAATCCAGCCTGTCCCCGGCCCGGTCTCTGTGCAGCGCAGGAGAGGCTACAGGGGTAAGTCTCCTTCATCACAAATCCCACTGGGCTTATATTCAGAGTGAAGTATATGACTGTTGCTGTTTTTACGTTGTAGCCTTTCTCCTTTAAATGCACATAAAGCAAGTTAACAAACATGTCTTCCAGTTGCCATAACAGCACTGTAAAAGTTGCACAACTTTCCATCTACCACCAGTTTATATTTACAGTATACACCTTAGCAACCCCTCCATTAAAGAAAATAGGTGCAAATAGAACCCTGTACATGGTGTAAGAAGATGCACACTAGTGTATGCTGGCCACAAGCACTGTAAAACATCCGATACCTCAAATTTCAAAACCTTCGGAGCATTTACTCAATATAAAGAAACACAACTCCTCAACAGGCACACCTTTCTTAGTCAGAGATGTGGAAACATTTCATGTCAAGGTCTAGTTCCCACCCCGAATGATCCGGGTGTCGGAATCCAACCAGTACAATTGTTAACAATTTGCTTATGATTCATTTAGATAACTTAAAAAAAAAATAAAGTGTACTTATTTCACTAAATTAGTTAGATTCCAACTAGTAATTAAGATAATTTTGCTCCCCTGGTTTATCCTCTGTGTTTTGGCTTGTCAGTAAGGTATATGAACAATTACAGCCAAGATATTGCCCATTTGCAACAACTGCCTCAAGCCTAAAACGTTCAACCTGACAGCATGTTTGCATTAGGTGTTAGCGATGTTACTATTGTAGGAAAAGCTGGATCCAGAGGTAAATCATTGCTTCGACACAAACATCCTCAACAAATCTTATGGCAATTCTTAGCTATTAATTCCCTGATAACACAACCCATTTAAATATATCAGCTTTGCCGTTTTCTGAATAATATCGACTAACTAATCAAACGTCTGTAGTAAAAACTCTAATCCAAGATGTTTGGGTCGGATTTGTTACCAAAAAAAAAGAAGCTGGTGTCCTTTAAATTCAGCCCCTGTTAACCTTTACATTTACAAACAAACATACTTTAAAGGAATAAAAATAATTTTATTACCTTACAAAATAACTTTTTGAAGTGTAGGGCATGATATTTTTAAGCGCTTGATGAAAATCAAGGTATTTGTTCTTAAGGAGTTTCACCTTACAGTCTCTGTGTGTTGGCTTTTGGTTAAAAATTAAAGGAGCAATAAAGGAGAGCTAAGGTCATATGTCTCTGAGTTTCAGTAGCTGAACTGCTTGATTCATACTCCCCAGATAACAACAAATGACTCTAAAACACTTGACTTAAATGGGAGGAAATTGGCTCTCATTTCCACATCCCCCATCTCTGTATCCTTCAACACCAACATGGCTCAGAATGGCTTTGCTTGGATGAGCTCAGCAATGGGCCATTTATCATCTGCGATGGTACATTTTAATCTGCCAGTCAGCTACAGCTGCCGGCTTGGCTTCTTAAATAACTGTACACAATCTATGAAGGAAAGAACGAAACAACAGAGACTTGCTGTTGACTCAGTTTCAAACATGAGATGTAAGTAAAAGTTTCCATCGAGGAAGTTGAGATTTTGTTTGCCTTTCTCTGTTGTCAGGAAGCTTTGATGCTCTGTTGATTAGACATGTTTGGAATGTTTTAAAGACAGGATGTCTCTACCAGCGTTGGCATCTCAGGCACAGGAATCTTGAATATCCAGGCATTCTCACGTGGTTGAAAGATGAGTTTTGTACTTTGTTGTTCATCCTGCTTTGCGGTCGAGGTTACACTTATTTAATTTTGTAACCTGCAATATTTTTTCCACAATGGGCAGTCCACAGTGATCAGGGTTTTTGTTTTTCCTTGAAAAGAGTTTGTTAGGCAACACAAATTAATATTGAAAGTCTACGTTTGTGGTAGCTGTTTTACTACGAAACAGTTTTGTGTCTTTAAACGGTTGCTACAAACTAAAACAATAGAAATAAAAATGAGTCAGGGACTCTTAACACAGTGTACCAGATCTACACAAACAAATTGTCTGTAATTGTTTTTTTTTATTGTCAAATAGTTGTTTTTTTCTTTTCAACAAGACATGACAAAGATGTTAACACAAACGTTTTACACAATAACTGTAGACAAACAAATGTCTAGTTAGCTTGATAAGTTAATTAAACAGAAAAAAAATGAACATAAAGTCTCAAGTCTGTTTAATGAGATGCTGGAAAAGAGCCCCAAAGTATTTAGGCTCCCTCTCCCAGCTGTTGCTGCACACTGTCTCTAAGCTGGCTGCACGTTTCCTCAACTACATTTAACAGATGGAATTTTTTAAACATGCCTATTTGTTTAAAAAAAAAAAAGCAGGGAAATAATAATACATAATATATATTTTAGTAGTTTTATGTAACACATCGAAACTAGTAGAATGGTATTTTTAGTGAAGCTATTTAGACTTGTCTTACTAGTTCTAATAATAGTGTTTATGCATTGACCTTGTTAAAATAACTAACCTGTCTGTTATTTTTTTATGGTAAAATCTTTTAGCACTAACTGGACCCTGACATTAGATCTGCAAAGGTTTAATTTTTACCATCAACAAGAAAACAAAGTGATTCGTGGAAATATTCTTGCATATTATCATAAAAGCTATTGTGATGAGTTTCTGCTTCACACATCCTTTATTGAGACATGAATTTGAGTCAGCGTATTGGCGTGAAGTAACAAAAGCATCACATTTTCTACATATTGAGGTCATTTTAAGTTCTAGTTACAGCGATGACCTCTGCAGGTCAAACAAAAGTGTAATCTAGGTTTTAACTGTTAAAACCAGGAAGCGAGCAACCTAAGGAGCTGCAGCCTCGCTGTTGAAACAAACAGGATGATACTGGCTTGTGGTTTGTAATAAGTAGGGCTGTTAACCGGCCTGTTTTGTCCTGGTACAGGTAAGTTACAGCACCGTTGTTCTTTGTTATTACTATGTGGAGGGTGTATGTGTTGGTTCAATGGCTTCCCTGTGAGCTCTCAGTCAGATCTTACGTCTACATTTTGCTCTCACTGTGACGTGTGAGGATACTTGCTTGCTCACTTGCAGTTATGCCGTCTTGCATTCAGAGTCACGTGTGTGTCATGGAAAATTGGGCTGAAGGCTGAGTCGGTTGCCAGGCGTCATCTTTGCCATATATGGTTCTTTTCTCTTTTTTTCTCCTTGGCTTGTTTTTTTTCTTCCACAGACAGTATCTACTCTGTCCCTGACATTTCTATGTAATGAGATGCAAATTCCTAAGGATAATCACCACAACAATAAGTGTGTCATTGTATGTTGTTATCAGATATTCCAGTATGGGACATTAGTTTGTTCTCCCTTCGAATGGCTCTTAACAGTTTAATACATTCCACTGATACAACATAAGGCATAGTGTGGCGTGGAACTGAAGAAGAGAAAAATCAGGGTGAGCTAGCAAAAGACAAAAACGTCACAATGAAATCTGGAACATGCAGCCTACACACGATGATTTTCCTATTTAAGTCACGAGCTACGTTGCAGACTAGTCTGTCCCACGTACGACTCCCACGGCGGTTGTACACAAAATCCATGTTGTAAAGTTATTAAAAGAAATTCAGTGCATGCTTCTTCGATGTAAATATCTTGTTGATGTCAGGGGTCGCAGACGAGGGAAAGGCAAACATTTATACAGAACTAGTTTAATAGTTGTTCAGAAAACAATACTGGCACTGTTAAAAATGATTACGTTAATTCAACTTTAAGCCGAGCAATATAAATGTTTTTAAAAAAGATGTTAAAGTATCAGATATTCCTCTGCAGGCTGTTCCAGTTTGGGGTCAGTCGTCCAAACGCTTGGTTGCCGCTGGCCTTTGGGGATTCTGGTCAAAGCTGGTTTGACAATTAAATGCGGGATGTTGCTGGAGTGTAAAAGTGCTACAAGTTTAAAGATTGGGTGACTGGCCTGTGAAGAGGTATAAAAACAAACAACAAAAAGTCCTGATACACTGATGTAAAAATAGGCTTTTTTCCTTACAAACGTTGTTTTGTAGTTTGTTGCATGAAGCAGGTTATCATATGTTTCTTGTAAATACAGCTTCATCCGTATTTGGTTACATATTCTTTAGGTTTCGTTTGTTAAAATTTGTAAATGAATAAATGGAAAAACTACGATAACTCGTAAGAGCAACATGAAAAAGTTGCTTTCATGTTTTTATTAAATGACACATCACTTCTCCAGATTCAATTGTTGCGATCCAGACAATGGATCATATATAACCTAACTGCCTTTATTTAAAACATAAAAATTCTACTATAACCAAAATATTGTAGATATTGACTATTATACTTATAATAATGTTATATTTAACATGTATTCACCATTATGATTTTCATGCATAGTCTAAAGCAAACATTTAGGATAAACGCCTGCTGGATGTAGTAGTGGTTTTCAAGTAATACTGGGCTTATACCAGGCTGATAAATTAGTTGAGCTGTCTGCAGGTGTAGTCAGTCTGCTGCCGGCTGCTTCAACAGGCATGCTGCTCGTTGAATACCACTGTAGTTGTTAAAATGAGAGTGAGAAGTGGTCCTCCTTTCATTTTTTTTTTACATTGTGATTATTCCTTTTTTTTTGAGAAATATTTTCACACAGGCAAATTATTTGTCTCCTATTCAAAGGGAAAACAATGTAGCCTTAATTGAGCCAGATAAGTGAATAGCAACAGGTGGGGTAGGGGGAACAGTGCATTACTGTATGCTCCATAGATTCAGAAAAAATCCATGGTTAGTCTATCACGTTCCCTGGGACTTTATCGCAAAGATTTTAACCTTTGCTCCTGTGATAAAGTTTCCAGGTTCCAAGGAACATTATAAAGCCTCCAAAACCCCCAGATGTTCAGTGGCATAGTTGATGAATCATTAGCCGTTAAAACCGGATCATAAACCTCGATGGTGATCACGTCTTGGAGGTTTTATGCTACATGTTCAAGGAACTTTACATACGCCAGACAATGAAAAAACTTGGAGAGAGTAAATTAATAAAGACTCTGTGTTTGTTGCTGCTTTGTTTGCTGTCTGAAGATGTTTCACTGCTGGGACATCTCGTGTATGTTCAGCCACTAAAGCACAGCTGAGCTGCTTGAAGACTGAAGATTTCAAGTTGAGGGAAGGGGATGTGGTTTTCAAATGCTTAAAGAGGGGAGCTCTAACAGTCTTAGTGAAAACACATGCTGTCCCAACTGTAGCTCATGATAGTTGTTTGACAGGTTCTTCCTTGTGTCTGTACACACACCTCCATGCTTTAGTCAAGAACATGTCATGCAGACAAAAGAAAAGCACAGGGATCTCATAGAGAGGCCCTGTTTGCCCTACCCCCATGCCGTCATGGATCTGTCAGGAGATTGGCTCAGCGTGGGGCTCAAGCTAGGCCCCGTGGGGGATTAGAGGATAAGAAGAAGGAAGAAGACAGCTCTTTGTGTGTACCTTCAGGGGGACAGGATGAAGGATCTGAAGAAAGTAAAAAGTAAAAGGATCTGTTCCAGCAAGCAGATGGTTGAGAGAGTGGGGAAAATGTGTAGCTGCAGGCCAGCAGTGGGGCTTTGGCAACAGAGATTCAACTGTTGAGAAAGATTAAAGAAATCAAGGAAAGGGTGTTTTTAAAAAATGCTAAAACCAGAACGATTGTGAATTTGGGTGTCTTAAAAGCTTGTAGGAAAAAAGGAGTAATCAGAGTGAACTAGGTCGGATCACCATGCAACATTTAACAGCATGACTGAAGCTCTACCTGGAAGACCACAGCACATTGGTGTGAAACCGAGAGTCCATTTGGCAAAAGTAGGTTTTTAATGACTGCTGGCTCTCTCAGACCATCAGGAAGGCAGTTAATGACTGTGTTTCTTGATGTGGAGAATGAGTCCTGATGGTGCCGAACTTTATCTGTTGGCTGTGTTCCCTCTTCGTCTCGGGACTCGCTTGACTCTTTGCCAGCGTCTGCCTCCTTCTGATCCATTGCTCTGTCCGCCAGGTAAGAAATGGATCCAGAGTGCAAAAGTATAGATTAAGGTTCAGCATCACTTCTGCTTCAGACTGGGAACGTGTTAACTTTTCTTCAGTGAGAAGATGTGAGAGTACAGCGCCTTGAAGCTGGCGGGTTTCGATTTGTGATGTGGTTTATTAGATCAGTGTCCTGTTGATGGATATTATTCACTGTTTGTGGTGCTGCTATTATAACACTATAGAGCAACATATCCGTCATTCTTTAGAAATACAATCACTAATTATGCACAATTACTCAATTGTTTACTGAGGTAGCCTAAATGTTTTATAAGGTACATAATCTGTTTGAATTAAAACTAGGGTTGTGGAAGAACATTATGGTGGGCCTGCTAACAGACCTTCATGTGCATCTCAGTAAATTAGAATATTATCTAAAAGTTTATTTATTTCAGTAATTCAGTTACAAAGATGAAACTTGTATAGATTTATTAAACACAGACTGATGTATTTAAAAAGTTTTCCTATTAATTTTAATTATAAAATAATGAAATAATAATGATGAATCCCTAGCAAACACCCAACATTCAGTTTCTTAGGAAATTACAATATTAAATAAGACCAACAGGAACTTTCTTATAGGGTGTTTTCTGAATACAAAAACGTTATGTTGTGGTTTAAACAATCAGGGGAAAGACTGCTGACTTGACATCCGTCCAGCAGACAACCTTTACAAGGAGCTGTGCCAGAACATGGCATCACTTAAGAAGCTGTCTCCGTAAGAGTGCTGTATCCAAGCACATTAATGTGAAGTTGAGTGGAAGGATAAAGTGTGGCTCTGTTTCACAGGTAAGCGGCTGAACTGCAATTTCGATTGTGAAACAAAGCCCATTTCAGTCATGCCATGCATGCACTGTACAGCATGAGAACTGATTTTTTTTTTTAGTAAGCTGAAAATTTTATGTAATATTCTAATTTTCTTAGAAACTTATGGTTGGGATTTCATGACCAGAATCATCAAAATTTACAAAAATAAATGTCTATGTTACTGTATATCACTCAGTAGGTAAAGACTATATGAGTTAAATCAGTGCATAAATGAACCATTCAATATTCTTATTTATTTAAACAAGTAAAGCAAAACCTGGAAAAATCACTATAAAATTAGGTAATTGGGAGACTGTATTTGGGTTGAATTAATGTGAAATTTTAAGTTTTAGAAAGAAAGGGGAAGTATACGGAAAGTGCACACTTGTCAGTGTCAGAGCTTTTGGGAAGTCAGCTGGAGGTTTAGAAGACAAAGGGTTATGAAATGAAAGTTCTGTGGTAGACGTCACAAGTTACATAAAAGGAAAACCAGAGATGGCAGAGGGCTGACTCAGTGGGGTGAAATGTGACCTCCTCATTTTAAATGCATGTGGGATGGAGATGCAGCTAAGCCTTTTCCCTTTAAGCATCAGCGAGGAAACATGTATCAGAATGTCCTTTAGAAGCTCTTGCGTGTCCATCAACATGTTAGCCTTTGGCAGAGCAGATTAATCCAACGAGATGAATTCGACCTCGCAGCAGATCACATAGAGCCGTCAGCATAAAGCAATTAGAGACAATGAAACAGCCTGGAGCTGTGAGGATCTGTTTCGCCTACCTGTCTTACCGGCTTTCATCTGCCTCTGAGGTTGTTTTCAGGTCAATACATACGGTGCTAATAGAAACTAAAAAGGACCAAAACTAAACGGACGGTGCAGATTTGATGTGTAAACACAATATGTCTTTGTAGATGCCACCTCAGCAGGTTAAATTTAGCGTCTAATGTTCCCCTCTTCTGCTCTCGGTGGGGTCAGACGCTTTTCCACTCTCTCCTTGATCCTCCCCCATTTTTTACCCTGGTTCAACTTTTTGTCTATGTTTTTCTTAAACCCTTTGTTCGCATATCATCTAGAAATCCTGTCCATAAAAGTTATGAACAGGACCGGCGACAAAGGGCAGCCCTGCCGGAGTCCAACATGCACTGGGAACAGGCACAAGCTCAGGCTCCTTCCCCCCCAGCGAGGTGACATTCCACGTCCCTAGAGCCAGCCTAAGCATCCGGGGAGCGGGCCGCTGAGGTCTCCACCTTCGTCCGCCACCCAATCCTCTTTACACTGGTCCCTCACGGTTCCCCCTGCAGGTGGTGGGCCCACTGGGGGATGGCCTCGCGTCTCTCGTTCGGGCTTGGCCCGGCCGGGTCCCACGAGGAGCAACCCGGCCACCAGGCGCTCTCCGACGAGTTCCGACCCCAGGCCTGGCTCCAGGGTGGGACCCCGGCTCCGCCTTACCGGGCGACGTCACGTGCCTCGATATTTTGTTCTTCATGAGGGGTTCTTGAACCATCCTTTGTCTGACCCATCACCTAGAGCCTGTTTGCCATGGGAGACCTGACCAGGGGCATTTAGGCCCCAGACAACATAGCCTCTAGGATCATTTGAGCACTCAAACCCCTCCACCACGTTAAGGTGGCGGTTCAAGGAGGGGTGTTTATATTATTTTCCTTGTTAAAAAACCTTTATGCTTATTTAAATTAAATGTAGATTTATGATTTCTTATGTTTTACGTTTTTATTCTTTTCATTCCTTTACTCCCATCCTCTGTGGTCCTGGACACTCTAAAAAAAAAAAAAAAAAACGTACTTTTTTCCATGCTAAGCCTCCTTTAGCTCTGTATTTCTTTTGTTTTTTATTGTTTTCATCTTATATAAAACTCTTTGTTTTGGCCTCCTGAATGAAAAGTGCTCTGGGAATAAAGACCGAAACATTTCTGGTCCCCTATATAAAATAAAATGCAGATTAAAACCTTTAAAGCCACTTGAAATGTATTTATTTATTCACTTTTTGTTTGCTGATATTACTGAAGACCAAAGTGAATAATGAACATCACAAAATGTTTAAAGGAAGGACCTTCAGCGTTTAGTAGTGCCGATCATCGGCTGAACAGATTCTTTTTCTCCCCCGTATGATACCAAGTAGATTGAAATGAATGTTTATTAGAGCTGTCAAACTATACAAAATACCGTTGCAGAAACTCAAATAAATCTCGTGTTCTTCCTCTGAAGTGAGCCAAGGCCTTTACATACTGGTTCTGGATGTGTTCGTGCTGCAAGTCTGTTATTTAAAACGTGACAGAGGAGCCTCTGGGGAAAGAATGCAGACACTTAGGGGAACAACTATCCAGAAACCATCCTGTAATAAAACCAAAACTACTTTACGATTATAGCGTGCAGTCCCAGCAGTTTATTGATCACCTGTGCTGACTCAGTTGTTGTTTTTATTATGTCCTTTTGATCAGGACAGTTTTTTGGTCTACGTTTATTCGGCCACATACACTCATCACTGATCAGGAGGAAATATTTGCTCCGTTTGTGTTTTTGTGCCGTTGTGGAACACTTTGAAGAGCACATTCCTGTCAGAAACTGTCTAGTTGTCGTGTTTTCCCACACACACTCTTGCCTCTAATCAGTGCACGTCTGGTTCTCCTCAATCGACTTGCGTCAACGCTCCTGCTGCACACTGTCCTCGATTTCATGTTTCCCAACATAGATAACCATTACACACACACACTCACACACACTTTCAGACAGTGAGGATTCTGTTTTACGACACAACACTGGTGGCTTTGGTAAATGTTTTGTGAATGGGCTATGTCATGTACGTTTTGCACCTGGCCTTGGTTTGAAGGGGAGGGTTTGTCTGTGCGCGCGGAAAACAGGGTGTGTTTTTCTTTTAATCAGTAATCATTCTTGTGGCCTGCACTTACCTCTGTGCTTTGTGAGATCACTAAAGTGGTCCGCAGATCAGTCGGGGTTTCAGATTTTGTTGTTTTTTACCTTTTTCTTTTAACAAGAAGATGGAATTGCTTGTTTTTCTGTTTTCAGACTAAATCCTGGACCAAGTTGAAAAGCATGGTTCACTGGTCTCCTTTAGCCTTTACGCTGAAGAGTCGAAGCTCATGGGTGCAGCTAGCTGGCCATGCAGGTATGCATATTTATCATACTTCTTGCCTAGAGCTGGAAGATAAGATTGATACCTCCATCATATCTGTTTGGTAAACAAATCTTCAGCCAGCAGCTGGTCAGTAAAGAACAAAAACACTGGAAAAGGGCAAGCAGCTTGACTGTCTGTGTCCAAAGGTGACAAAACCAGCCAAACTGTCTCTGCAGCTCATTTATACCTCGCTTTAATCTGCACACCAATTACAATGCTACATTTCTCTTTACTCTACTGTTATATTGAGAGGTTGAAGAAAATGGTGTCAATCTTCTCTTTTAAAAAGCTGACATGTACACAACACAAAAAGCCAAAGTGTTCCCTTAATCAACATTTTATCTGTTGAAGGCAACTTCCAGGCCAAAGAGGGCGGCCGGCTGTTGAAGCGATACTGCGAGTGTGAGCAGCAGTGTCTGAATAAGCTAATGACGGACTCTCTGCGTCCCTATGTGCCTGGGTATTATGGCGTGGTGCAGAAGGACGAGCAGGACTATAACCTCATGGACGACCTGCTGGTTGGCTTTGACTCACCTTCCATAATGGACTGCAAGATGGGCAGCAGGTGAGCGTTTAGATCTGTTCCTCTACCTGCAGAGGATATTTTATTAAACCCTTTTTGAATGTTCTGAAATATTACATGAGTTTAGATAATTAATCATTAAGCGCAGTTTTATATTTTAAATAAAAATACAGTTAGATTTAAGCAATTTTCCAAGTCAGTTTACAGTGTTTTGGAAAATATTCACACCCCTTGATGTTTTTCTCATTTTGTCATGTTGCAACCACTAACCTCTCTATATTATATGACACACAAAAAGTTGTGTGTAATTGTGAAGTGATAGGGAAATGATATATGCTGGTCATAATTGTTTGCAAATTATAATCCAGTAAGCGTGTTGTGCCTTTTACTCTGGTACCTCTAAACAAAAACCCAGTGCAACCAACTGCCTTAAAGTAAACCGTTTTTTTTTCCACGCTGACTCTGACTCTAGTTACATCAATGAGGCATTGCTCTGTACTAAAGAGACCTAGCCTTTTGATTCCATCCCCTTACCCTGATAAACTAAAACAAAATCCAGGTGCTCTAGTCAGATCAGATCAGAAATGGACTATTTTAGCCTACAGGTCTTCTCAAAATATTAGCATATTTCATCCGACCAATAAAAGAAAAGTGTTTTTAATACAAAAAACGTCAACCTTCAAATAATCATGTACAGTTATGCACTCAATACTTGGTCGGGAATCCTTTTGTAGAAATGACTGCTTCAATGCGGCGTGGCATGGAGGCAATCAGCCTGTGGCACTGCTGAGGTCTTATGGAGGCCCAGGATGCTTCGATAGCGGCCTTTAGCTCATCCAGAGTGTTGGGTCTTGAGTCTCTCAACGTTCTCTTCACAATATCCCACAGATTCTCTATGGGGTTCAGGTCAGGAGAGTTGGCAGGCCAATTGAGCACAGTGATACCATGGTCAGTAAACCATTTACCAGTGGTTTTGGCACTGTGAGCAGGTGCCAGGTCGTGCTGAAAAATGAAATCTTCATCTCCATAAAGCTTTTCAGCAGATGGAAGCATGAAGTGCTCCAAAATCTCCTGATAGCTAGCTGCATTGACCCTGCCCTTGATAAAACACAGTGGACCAACACCAGCAGCTGACACGGCACCCCAGACCATCACTGACTGTGGGTACTTGACACTGGACTTCTGGCATTTTGGCATTTCCTTCTCCCCAGTCTTCCTCCAGACTCTGGCACCTTGATTTCTGAATGACATGCAGAATTTGCTTTCATCCGAAAAAAGTACTTTGGACCACTGAGCAACAGTCCAGTGCTGCTTCTCTGTAGCCCAGGTCAGGCGCTTCTGCCGCTGTTTCTGGTTCAAAAGTGGCTTGACCTGGGGAATGCGGCACCTGTAGCCCATTTCCTGCACACGCCTGTGTACGGTGGTTCTGGATGTTTCTACTCCAGACTCAGTCCACTGCTTCCGCAGGTCCCCCAAGGTCTGGAATCGGCCCTTCTCCACAATCTTCCTCAGGGTCCGGTCACCTCTTCTCGTTGTGCAGCGTTTTCTGCCACACTTTTTCCTTCCCACAGACTTCCCACTGAGGTGCCTTGATACAGCACTCTGGGAACAGCCTATTGGTTCAGAAATTTCTTTCTGTGTCTTACCCTCTTGCTTGAGGGTGTCAATAGTGGCCTTCTGGACAACAGTCAGGTCGGCAGTCTTACCCATGATTGGGGTTTTGAGTGATGAACCAGGCTGGGAGTTTTAAAGGCCTCAGGAATCTTTTGCAGGTGTTTAGAGTTAACTCGTTGATTCAGATGATTAGGTTCATAGCTCGTTTAGAGTCCCTTTTAATGATATGCTAATTTTGTGAGATAGGAATTTTGGGTTTTCATGAGCTGTATGCCAAAATCATCCGTATTAAGACAATAAAAGACCTGAAATATTTCAGTTAGTGTGCAATGAATCTAAAATATATGAATGTTAAATTTTCATCATGACATTATGGAAAATAATGAACTTTATCACAATATGCTAATATTTTGAGAAGGACCTGTATATGCAAAACAGTATGTTAGAAAATGAACAGCCTGAACGCACCATCCCAGCAGCATCTTACTATAGAGATGCTTTGCAGGGACACTGAAGCTGGTCAGTTGATGGGAAGACTTGTTGCTAAATACAGTACTGGAATCCTAGAGACTGGGGTGGAGGTTCCCCTTCTAGCAGGACACGACCCTAAACATACAGCCTACAGTGATTCAGATCAAAGCATATTCATGTTATAGAATGTCCCAGTCAAAGTACAGGCCTGAATCCAACTAACACTCTGCAGCAAGACTTGAAAACTGATGTTCACAGACACTCTCCATCCAACCTGACTAGGCTTGAGCTATTTTCTAGAAAGAATGGGTGAAAATGTCTCTAGATGTGTAAAATGGAGACATACTGCAAAAGGCTTGCTGCTGTAATTGCAGTGAACCGTGGTTCTGCAAGGTATTGAATACCAACGCATGCCACACTTTTTTATTTCAGATTTTTATTTCTGGGGAAAAAATTGTACAACCACAAACTTTTGTTTGTGATTGTACATTGGCAAAATACGTTAACAAGGGATGTGAAAGACACTGTACATAAACGTTGTGGCACTGAGAAAGAAATAAAAGTCAGAATGTAAAAAATATGCCAATTTAAAGGAGTAAACCTTCCCATTTCAGGACTTATTTGGAAGAGGAGCTGATGAAAGCAAGAGAGCGCCCCCGTCTGCGAAAAGACATGTATGAAAAGATGGTTTCTGTGGACCCCGGGGCCCCCACCGAAGAGGAGCGGGCTCAGCAGGGCGTCCTGAAACCTCGGTACATGCAATGGAGAGAGACGCTGAGCTCCACCGCTACGCTTGGCTTCCGCATCGAGGGCATTAAGGTCAGCGTTCTCTCTGAACATCCATGGCTGTTAACATGTCTGACTGTTGGCGTCAGAGTTACTCGGGGTTGAGCAATAAATAGTGCAGCATGTTTTTACAAGAAGTAAACAAAGAGCGGGAGTGGATTTCTTCTTGACAAGATAAACTGCAGTAGGAATGGAAAATAGTGTTTAAATATGCAGCTGTAAAGAGGACTGTTTGTTCTTTTGAAAATAAATCTGGAGCTGTTTATCAAAGCCAAAAAATGTTTTATTTGCATGCCTAAAAGGTAACTGAAAATACCTGCAATGGCATCTTTATTTCAGTCCAAAAAGTATTTACAGCAAATAAAACTAAATTACACTCAGATTAGCTGCTGTAAGAATAGCATCTTGGTCATTTAACCTCTGTGACCCTTCTGCATTCTCAAAGTCAACCAATCTGGGCTTTTCTGTCTTATCACTGATCAAGGCTGAGTCCCATTTCTTAGGGTCATCCCGGGTACTAGCATTCCCCCTCCTACCTACCTTTCTTAGCACTTTATTCAGGAAATGGTTAAAATATTCCACTGAGAAATGGGGCACTCCTTCAAGACGTATGTAGCTGAATAATCTGTATTATGTAAACCGCTGACACTTGTATAGTCTGACCGCAAATATACTTATGTCACATCTTTTATATACTTTGTATAATAATGCTTTTTCTAGGGTTACAAATCAGAACTCCTAAAACTACAACTTACATTGCATCTAATGTTTTTGTTCTTGTTAAAATAAATCAATAGAAAATACCTATTTATGCTTGTTCGAAACAAAAGTGGTACATTTTAATACTTGGTGGTGTTTTAAATATGAAAATAAATCAAAAAATAAAACTTTAATATATATTTTGATAATAATCATAATAAATATCAATGATTTCAAACATAATTTCGGAACACTTCAAACTACACATTACAGTGGTTATTTTTGCCATTAGAAATAGGTTGACTGACCTTTATCCTTACATCTGCTGTGGGAGCTCGTTCCTCTTTGCTTCCTAGTGTTCTCCAGGCCATGTCCCTTACCTCTCCCCCTTCTCCGAGGGCACAGAGTGAGGGTCAGGAGGTAAAATGGTATTCAGCCTTAGTGTCATTTAAAACAGGGTTTCTGCAGGGTCCTAAATGCCTCTAATTAGCCCACACTACGCCTTAAACTACATTTAGCTTAAATTTGCACATTCTTTTATTTGAGGCTTCTTACATCCACTTTATTAAAAAATAAGCCAGTTTTGCCTGGCTTGTTTATGTTTGTTATCCAAGAAACTATAGTACTTAATGAGGTTTAATGAAAACAGGGACTTCAGTAGTTTGCTAAAACCTGTGATAAGTAACATTTAGTAAGCTTTCTGCATGCTGGTTGAAGGCGTTGAAGTTAAAGTAAAAGCGCTGAACTCCTACGCCTGAGTTGATAAAGTTATACTTGACTTGCTTAAGTTATTAAAGATAAATATACTTTATGAAGTTATTAGTTTACTCATGTACACCACTGCCCACAAGCCTCTGACAGTTAAACCACTGTTTGAAGGAGATTGATCATATTTTGAGAAGATTTACTCTTTCTGTCAAGAATAAATCCCACAATGATTTCATGAGCAAAAGGTGAGAAATATTCTAACTTTATGGGTAAGAGTCTAAGTCTTTTTACATAATTAAGGTCTAGAAAAGCCTAAAATGTAATGTTGTAATACTGTATAAATGCAGAAGGAACATAAAGTAAGTCCTTGTTTTCTTTCACAACAGAAAGCTGATGGAACGTGTAACACCAACTTTAAGAAGACGAAGCAAAGAGAGCAGGTGATGAAGGCCTTGGATGACTTTGTTGACGGCAACGTTCAGATCCTGGTATGTAGCAAAACGAATCTACAATTATTCAGAAAAAATTATTACTTAACTAAATAAATACATTCCTATTTAAAAAAAGGGATTTTAAATCGTTTCTAAAGGAAAAAGTTCAATGAGGTGATGAATATGAAAATACTCCTGTTAGCTTTACTCTGGAAACAATGAAGTACCATGACTGAATAAAAAAATAAATGCTTTAGTGATTACTTAAAGTGTCACTTCCTAATTACAATATAAAAGAAATATGCAGGTCGTGTATTTAAGAAATAATATGTTTTATTCTATACATTATTAAACTAAAAGCACATGAAACTGTTTCGCTATTCGTTTATGTCATGGTTCATTAGGGCAGCACATTATGAATTTAATAAATCGCTAATTCTTGCCCAACAGTCAGTGGGCGGGGCTACAGCTACTCTAATGTTTGGTCAGAAGTTATCATGGAACCATGAATTAACTAAATTATTACTAACATAGAAATAGCATATTTTAGCATATAACATTTGCTTTTATGTAAAGTAAAATTCTGCACATTAAAGTACCTATGAACCTACTTATTTTATTAAATTAATGTATTGATATTCGGCATATTTGAATAATTATTTAATGATTCACTTATTAAGTTATGGCATATCTGTCACTCGACAGAAAACAAAAGTAAAACCAGTAAGTGCTCTTTATGGACAAAGTGTCATGTTTAATTACCTATTATCTCAAGCAAGTAGTCTGAACAAGTAGCAGTTTGCCAGGTAAATACAAGCTGATGTTGTGTTCACCTGGAAAGTTTAGCTCATTAAACTGCTTTACAAAGTGGATTTGTGTTGCTTTTGTCTCCAGTCTTTATGCTAAGTTATAACAGACCTCTGGTTGCTTCATGTTTACTGTCCAAACAGCAGTTTTTCTCAATTGCCAAAACATTAAACCCTATTGTCTGAACCAGTTGCCTGAACCCACTGATTGAATCGGTCACTCTATGGCAAAACCATAGGCACTCTTCACCTGTTTAGACACAACCAGCCAACACTTTTTCATTGTCATGCACCTGTGTTGCATAATTTTGTATATTTTATATACTTTATTTTTACGTAGGCCCTACAGGTTTTTGGTTTTGCAACATGCATTTAGCCTACAGTGAACAATAAACATTTATTTCTACAGTTTCATGTCCTGAGCATTGTATTTTCTATGCAGAGACTGCTCAGTAGTGTTTTTATGATTTGACAACATAGTTCAGTTTTGAGCACACAGTCAGGTTTTGTGAATGTAGTTTGAAAATTTGGTTTTGTGTTCAGTTTGGAGAACAGCAGCTTTCAAGAAATGTGTCTTAGCTATTGAGAAAAACTGTATTAGAGGAAGATAAAACTTCAGGGAAAATAAGAAAAAGGAGCTTCTTCATGTTTTTGTTCTCATGTTCTGGTTCGCTTTCTCTTTTCTTGTTATTGTTTTTGTAGAAACTTTACCTGAAGCGCCTAGAAGAACTGCGCTCTGTTCTTGAGAAGTCACACTTCTTCAAGACACATGAGGTGGGACACGCTTTCTTTTCTGAACCCTTTATCCCTGTTCTGTTCCTGCTGTATCTTCTGATCAGCTTCAGTGCTGCATCGCTCACATACCTGAGCTCACCTGTCTTACCGGTCCTCTGTCGCAGGTTGTGGGCAGTTCTCTTCTGTTCGTGCACGACGCATCTGGAAAAGCCAGCGTCTGGATGATCGACTTTGGGAAGATGGTTCCCCTGCCGCCCCCCATGATGTTGGACCACAGGACTCCCTGGGTTGAGGGCAACAGGGAGGATGGTTACCTGTGGGGAATGGACAACCTCATCGACATCCTCAGCAGCATGCTGCCTCAGACACCTTGTGAAGTAGATAGAAACTCGGAGGAGGCGTGATGTGACCCAGTTTAATCTTCTTTTTTAATTTTGCCATCATCAAAGTGTCTTAATCCACTCGTGTGAAAAGCAGGACAAAGTGGAACATGCCTAAAGACTTTTGACAGGGCAGACAACCTGAGCACAAGCAAAAGGTCGAGAAACATGCAAGACTTCTCACATTGACTTCTTTTCTGAAAATACTTCAAACTAATCAAAATGTTTTTATTTACTTCTGTCCTCTGACACACTAGTGCTCTTCCCTTCCTCAACAGCACCCTCTGCTGGATGTAGTTGCACACAATAAGTCTTACATCCATGAACTTGATCTTTCAGAGCTCCAAGTGCATAGGATCTTTTTTTTACTTTGTTTTTTTAATTATGTTTAAGCACACAGCAACACTAAAACACTGGTGAGACCCAGTGTTAACTAACTCAGTATGTAAATAGCTTAATTTAATCAATTTGTTTGGCCTTGGGATAACCTTCCTAATATTTTTAAAGTATCGAACGGTTTTTATAAGTGATCATTCCAGTGCAAAGGAGTCTCCCCAAACGGTTCACCCAAGTATAAATTGGCTGGCGTCTAATCTCAAGTTTTGCCTTCATTAGAAACTGTTCTGTTCAGTAGTTTTTGTTTGATACAATGCAGTGATTTATTTTTTTGTTTTTTGTTTTTAAACGTACAGTAAGCAGCTTGGCCGAGCTAGGTTTCTTTGGAAAATGTTGCACTGTGGATCCTCAAAAAGCCATCGAACAAAGCAAGCAGTGCCTCTGTGTGTTTGTGAGCGTGTGTGACGTTTTTACAGTTAAACATGAATTGGATTTTCTCTAATCAGCTTTGCTTCGGGGTTTATACAGCAAACCAGTGGGTGAAATGTAACTAGAAGTAAAATGTGTTTTTAGATGATTCACAAGAACAAAAGACTGGACAATCTTTTAATCTATTTAAGATTAAAGAATTATTTAAATAAGATGACCTTTTAACATGAGATGTTTTAAGCCACTTTTGGGTGCGCTAAACTGGATAACTGGGTTTGATCTTAATATTCAGCACACGGTTTACAAGGAAACGATGCTGGTAGCAGTGCTAATCAGTATATTTGTCCCTTCCTGAGTTGGTTTTGGAAACTGACCAGCAGCTCTGTCAGGGAGTTCATGAGCAATGCTGTGTAAAATAAATTCAGCAAATCTGATTTTTCATCTCTAAATGCTTATAATAGGTGGAAATTGAGTATTAATGTTTACAAAGTATTATCAGCCCACAAATTCTCTGTATTTCTAATGTGGGAAAATAATCAGGTTCTCAAACTGGGTGCTGCTTTCCAAGAAAGAAAACTGGATTTGAACCATGTGTTTATTTTTGTTTATTTTTTAAAGGCCGTACGTTAAGCAAAGATGGTTGAAAATTGTTAATTAATCCCTGCTTTGTCCATGTTATGGATTGCAATAAACTGAAAATAAGAGCTTTTAAGAGTTTTCTTTTTTTTTGTCAGACCAGCTCTCAAAGCTCAAAAGAGAGGACAAAATACATGGAACCTTCTTTTTTTTTTTTATTTCACTATGGTTTTAAATCTGTTCAAATCTGTTGAGTTAGTGGAGAAAATGAAGCAGGTTGAAAGCATGAAAGATTAGAACAAAAAGTGCCACAATCCATACATTTTCAAAAATTATATGTGATGATTTCAATAAAATAGTCAATGTGTGCATTGACTATTTTAAATATATTTAAATGTAAACCAGTGGGCAGGGCTAACGGCGTTACAGTCACGGTGATTGGTCAGCAGTTAAACCGCTATGAAGGTTAACTAATAAAACTTAACGTTTATTTGATGAGCAATCACAAATAAAACTATAATGAAGGACTGCAGCACTGGAAACTACATAAATACTGAAATATTTACAAACTTCTCAATATTTGTGATGTTCAGACTAAATATAAAGTATTTAATGTATTTCTAACAGTTTTATGTAAACCATCACATGTTTAAATATTTATTTGTTAAACGATGCATTTGTTGGATTGTGACATTTTAGCTCTTGATAAGATAAAGCTCCTCCTGGTAAATATTTATGCTGATGTTACATAGTGACTGTTCGGGAGGATGTGGGTCACTTTGGTTCCTGCCCCAGAGTTTTTGTGTGGAGTAAAACCGCCTGCCCCGCGAGCCCGGCCTCCACTCCTCCCTCAGGAACCACGTACTGGATCCCATCATTGGCTCTCAGCTGGCCCATCGTCTTCAGCTGCCCGTTGCTCTGGGCGACGCTGTCCAGACTCCACAGCTGGTAGCGCAGGCTCTTGCCCTGCTTGGCAAGGACATAAACCTCTGTGGCACTCGTGTCTTTAATGGGACAAGGAACGTGGCTGTTAGCGAGGTAGAGCCAGGGCAGAGTGGGATCGGGCTGAGCGTGCTCGTTTACACTTCCCTTGTCCAAACAGAGGAGCACACCTGCAATCAATGGATAGGTTTTGTGTTTATGGTTCAAGAGAGTAAAAAAATAATTAAGGTAAGAGGTCATTTAAACACCAAAATTGGATTTAGGTCTGGACTTTGATCAGGCCATTCAAACGCATGAATATACTATAATCTAAACCATTCCATTGTAGCTTTGGCTGTTTGTTTAGGGTCCATATTCTGCTGGAAGGTGAACCTCTGGTCCAGTCACATTCTTCAGGTCTATCACATAAAACCCGAATAAAAATATATTGTTGTAGTTTTCAAATAAAGAACCTCACAGGGTATAAATACCTTTGCAAGGCAGCCTATCACAATGTAGGAGTGTGAAATCTGCATTTTTTCAAATGATCCGACCAACTTTCAGGTCTTACCCGAAGCAACAGCCCAGTGCGCCCTGTGACCGTTACGCTGGCATGGCTCATGGTTGAAGTCCTCGTCATACCTGCACATGGTGTCAAGGAACTGCATGTTGCAGGTCAAACACAAAGGCCGTTATATAACCTTTAGTTTCATTTGGCTGCAGGATACGGGATGAGAACAGGTTGCCCCCTCCAAAGGTGTTTGATGATGGCTGCAGCGTTTCCACCACCCAAACCTCCTGACAGCAGTTCAGCCTTACAGACACAGAGCTCTTCTGCCAGCAGGGCCATGTTGAACGCTGGCAAAAAAGGAAGTTTAATAGGTGCAACTGGCAACAACACCAGGTTCAAATACAAGCAAATGTTCACAGAAATCTCATTACAGGGAAACATTTTGCATTATAACTGATTTCTTGGTTCAAAATCGATTCAAATGTAAAACTGGTTTTGCTCCTGTAGACACAGAAACTAAGACCAAATGCTGCAGAAATGTTCACTCTATACAGGGCCCTGCCAAAGTATACACGCTCCTTGAAATTGTTTACATTTTGTTACAACCACAGCTTCTTATTTCTAAGTTAAACATGTCACATCCTTCGGTTTATTTCCCACTAAGCTGGAGCTCATTACATTACTTTGTTGTTATATTTAGTATGGGCTTACTGTGCTTTTTTCCTACTTACAGAGCCTTGATAGCCTGAAACGAAGCAATGATTAGTTGTGAAGTGGAAGGTAAGCGATGCAGGGTTTTCAGAACTGTTCCAAATGAAAATCTGAAAAGTGTGCTGTGCATTTTATTGATCTACCTGAATCAAGTTGAGCCACCTTTTGCTAGGTCTGCCAGCTCTGCACCTCGAAACTGACATTTCTGCCCAGTCTTTATTGCAAAATACAGGTCCTTCTCAAAATATTAGCATATTGTGATAAAGTTCATTATTTTCCATAATGTCATGATGAAAATTTAACATTCATATATTTTAGATTCATTGCACACTAACTGAAATATTTCAGGTCTTTTATTGTCTTAATATGGATGATTTTGGCATACAGCTCATGGAAACCTAAAATTCCTATCTCACAAAATTAGCATATCATTAAAAGGGTCTCTAAACGAGCTATGAACCTAATCATCTGAATCAACGAGTTAACTCTAAACACCTGCAAAAGATTCCTGAGGCCTTTAAAACTCCCAGCCTGGTTCATCACTCAAAACCCCAATCATGGGTAAGACTGCCGACCTGACTGCTGTCCAGAAGGCCACTATTGACACCCTCAAGCAAGAGGGTAAGACACAGAAATACATTTCTGAACGAATAGGCTGTTCCCAGAGTGCTGTATCAAGGCACCTCAGTGGGAAGTCTGTGGGAAGGAAAAAGTGTGGCAGAAAACGCTGCACAACGAGAAGAGGTGACCAGACCCTGAGGAAGATTGTGGAGAAGGGCCGATTCCAGACCTTGGGGGACCTGCGGAAGCAGTGGACTGAGTCTGGAGTAGAAACATCCAGAGCCACCGTGCACAGGCGTGTGCAGGAAATGGGCTACAGGTGCCGCATTCCCCAGGTCAAGCCACTTTTGAACCAGAAACAGCGGCAGAAGCACCTGACCTGGGCTACAGAGAAGCAGCACTGGACTGTTGCTCAGTGGTCCAAAGTACTTTTTTCAGATGAAAGCAAATTCTGCATGTCATTCAGAAATCAAGGTGCCAGAGTCTGGAGGAAGACTGGGGAGAAGGAAATGCCAAAATGCCAGAAGTCCAGTGTCAAGTACCCACAGTCAGTGATGGTCTGGGGTGCCGTGTCAGCTGCTCTTGTTGGTCCACTGTGTTTTATCAAGGGCAGGGTCAATGCAGCTAGCTATCAGGAGATTTTGGAGCACTTCATGCTTCCATCTGCTGAAAAGCTTTATGGAGATGAAGATTTCATTTTTCAGCACGACCTGGCACCTGCTCACAGTGCCAAAACCACTGGTAAATGGTTTACTGACCATGGTATCACTGTGCTCAATTGGCCTGCCAACTCTCCTGACCTGAACCCCATAGAGAATCTGTGGGATATTGTGAAGAGAACGTTGAGAGACTCAAGACCCAACACTCTGGATGAGCTAAAGGCCGCTATCGAAGCATCCTGGGCCTCCATAAGACCTCAGCAGTGCCACAGGCTGATTGCCTCCAGGTCACGCCGCATTGAAGCAGTCATTTCTGCAAAAGGATTCCAGACCAAGTATTGAGTGCATAACTGTACATGATTATTTGAAGGTTGACGTTTTTTGTATTAAAAACACTTTTCTTTTATTGGTCGGATGAAATATGCTAATTTTGTGAGATAGGAATTTTGGGTTTTCATGAGCTGTATGCCACAATCATCCGTATTAAGACAATAAAAGACCTGAAATATTTCAGTTAGTGTGCAATGAATCTAAAATATATGAATGTTAAATTTTCATCATTACATTATGGAAAATAATGAACTTTATCACAATATGCTAATATTTTGAGAAGGACCTGTACATTTTCATCTCCAAATAGTTAACCAAGACACTTTTTTCTACATGTCTCCGACAGGCCCTGTGGCACACTACACACAGGGCTTCTCATGGGTTTCTTTCAAAATTGGTTTACTTCTTGTCCCTTAAAGATTGACTTTCTACCTTGTCAACAGATTCTCACACCAGAGCTTTGGAACTCTGCAGCTCTTCCAAAGTTAACATGAGTCTCTTGGCTGCTTCTCTCATCATTGCCATCCTTGCCCACTCTATTAATTTAGGTGGACGGCCATACAAGGCAATTGTTTGCACTGGATTTTATTTAAAGGGGGCTAAATGCAAATATGCGTCACACTTTTTAGAAACCCAGTAACATTTTCCTCTTTCACAACTAATCACTACTTCATGTTGATCTGCTGCACATGAAAAACATTGAAGTGTGTAGATTTAACGTGACAAAATAGCAAAAAGTTCCAGGGGTGTGAATACTTTTGCAAGGTACTGTAAGAAAGAAAGCACAACACCAAGTGTCTTACACACTGACGTTACCTGAAAACATTTCCCCCTGTGCAGTGTACCCCCTCCTCACTGCTGTCTGAACCACCGTCTCCATGTCGAGATTCAGCTGAGGCTGTCGCAGGTGAGCAGCCATCCACAGAGCCACCAAACCACACCTGAAACATAAATCGTCTTGCAGCATGGAGAACGGGTCTCGGTTTATGGCTCACATGTAAAACCATTCATTATTGGGGAAACAAAAAATAGCATCTCTTCAGTAACAGGTGTGCACTCGCTGTATTGCTCAGTAAGATCAAGGTTTTACTGAACAGGTTTTAGAGCTCCGACCACAGTTTAGTGACTTACTGTGGGCCGTCTTGGATGAGCGAAGGCACATATGTGTTTACCAGGAACCACTGCAGATCCTGCCTGAAACTGAGGAAAAGAAACATTGTATCAAATAAAAGCTAATTACTGAGAACATCTTTGATATTAGTTTATTTTTCTACAAGTTTAAAATTACTTTTTTTTTTTCCAGAATATACATTTAAAACCAAAATAAAATTTGCAGAAAGAAAATGAGTTTTTTTCTCTGCTAGACATTTTTATAGTGTGAAAACTCCCATTCTTTCCGCCTGTATATGGAACAAGAGACCACATGATGCACTTTGTTTTGAGTTCAATGATAATCAGGACAAAGCCAATTTTATGGAACTAATAGTTGTCATGTCAGCGGGTTCTCTCACCTGAGCTGTGGATCTTTGCAGCTCCCCCATAGTTAGTATTGACGTCTTGGTTGCTTCTCTAATTAATGCTGTCAAGTTTAGAAGAACAGCTGTCTTTGTGATATTATTGTATAACCTAACCCCGTTTAATACTTAATTATGGCGATCTCCCTGGCATAACTGCTGTGTTCCTTGGTCTGGGCCTCTTGGCTGCCTCTCAGATTTATTTTCTCCTTGCCCGGCCTGTCTCTGTGGGCAGCAGGTTTTCAGTTGTGCCACACTCTTTCCATTTTTAGATGACAGTCTGAACAGTGCCTAACATTCTCTCTGGCCTGTCTGTGGGGTTCTTTGGTCTTCATGATGCTCGTTGTTCACTGATGTTCTCTTACAAACCTCTGAGGCCTTCACACAACAGTTGGATGTAAACTGAGGTTAAATTGGTTGCTCTGGGTTTTAAGTAGCGGTATCAGAGTAAAGGAGGCTAAATATAAATGTACGTCACACATTTCAGATTTTTATTTGTAAAAATGTTAAAAACCCATGAAATATTTCCTTCCACAATTATACACTATTTTAAAAAATACTTATCTTGCCGTCCTTTGCTTATCTTATTTATTGCTCTTTGTTTTTATTTTTATTTTCTTTCTTGTTTGTTTTGGTACCAATATGTCTCTTGTTATATTGTGTTTTAGGTCTATAAACGCTCTTAATAAAAATAAGCTCTTGATTATTTATTTTTTTCTAATGTTGCCTTCTATGCTATCACCAAACAAATGTAGTTTGTACTGATCTATCACACAAAGTCCAGATAAATACTGACAACTGTGGTTGTAATCTGACAAAATGTGAAAAAAGTTCAAGGGGTCTGAATAATTTGACAAGGCACTGTAAATGTGGGCATCTCCGGTGAAATGATGCTACAGGCATTGCAGGAACATTCAACGGTCAGTCAAAGTCACCAGACACAGCGGATGCCTCATAGACAGCATTATCAGCCCACAGAGATTAATATGGGTCACAATGAGCGTATGCATGACGCTGGGCAATAGGTTTAAATGTCATCCTACTCTCCAAGTGCAGGGACACTGGCACAATATGCCAGCCTGACCTCATGTATATCCACAACGTGACCCAAATAAATCTCAATCACTGGTCTTTAACCAGTTTTGTCAGTGAGCGTACTCACAAATGAAATTATCCTTCATTGCAGAAGTAGATCAAGTTTTGCACTCAGCTCACTAGTTTTTTGTGACAATGATAAAGTATCTTTATTGCACTGTACAAGTTCATTTAGTAACTTCATAAACTGTTTCAGATTAGTGCAGTAGCAGGTATTTAGCTCACCAGCTCTCCCTCTGTCTGAGCAGCAGGCAAGCCTCAGTGTGATCCCCCTCCACAGGAATCCTACTGCTGGCTATGGTCTGGTACAGCTTCTTCATTGCTGCTGGAGGTGGTGGACACGAAGCAGGAGGAGGTGGAGGGGGTGACATCTTCAGCTTCTCCACCTTAACAGAAAAATAAGGCTCTGTTAGCATGTTTTGCACCATTGTAAAGAGGCTAATAACAATCAACACAAACCTGCCCCTGCTGTTCCTGGTTGCTGGAGCCTGACAGGCTGCCCTGCTGCTTTCAAAGCAGCACGGAAATCTGGACATTTATTCTTAAAACCAGTTACGTAGAAAATCACACCGGTATAATTACTACTTACAACAAATACACTGGTATTGCACTTCACAGCTGCCAAAGCGAGCTGCCTCTCATCGGTTTCATGCCCATATTTAGAAGTAGTTGGTTCTTCTTCGTCTTCTTCTTCTTCTTCTGGTTTAATTGCGGTTGGCAAGTGACGTTTGGTGCATTACCGCCACCAACTGGGATGGAATTTGGTTCGGGATACTGACGTTCTACATATATTTATAAACAATATTCTCTCTCTTCATTTAGTTTTTATAAGGTACATTAACAAAAAACAATAACATTCTGAACTAAAAATTTTTCTCCAAAAGGTCTTGTATGTCCAGTTGTACCAATTTCTTTCTCTCTAGGATGAATACAAATACTTAAAACATACGATGATGTGTTTTTAGAAGTGAATGCACACACTTTAGTTAATTTGGTTGAAAAAATACAACGATAACGTCTAGACCTGCAATAAAATAAAAAAAAATATATATATATATAAATAAAACATACACACACACACATACACACACACATGTGGACAGAAATTAGACCTATGGTCCTAAAAAAACAGTGTTGATAAAAACATTTAGCATTTCAATCTGTGGAGTACAACCGTGGAACAGTTTCTGTGTGGAAAAGCAGGAGCGTCCAAACGTCACCGTGTTTTAAGGAAATTACAAAAATTGCTTTAAAGGAGTATTTTTGTGATTATGATTTTTTATATAAGTCATAAGTGTTTGTTAATGTAAATATACTAAAAGTGTACATGCACACACTGTATGTGCTTTATGAAAAGATCTGTTTTTGATTACTGTCTGACAGGAAACCAGACTAAACCTTTATGTTTTAAAACAAATAAATTGCACTCTTCAGTGATGAGAATTACAACTTGGTAACAGTGTACTTTTGGCCGCTTGTTTCATTAAAAAAATCTAGGTATGTGATGCAGTCTAACCCTAATACTATGGCGAGGCCTTTTTCAATAATAGCAACTAAAACTAAACTTTAAAAAATGTACAGATGTTTGTCACAGGACATAACGTAGAATAAACCCGGAAATTGCGTTTTCCTTGTTAACGCGAGAACTGAAAACGTGATTTCGGAAGGCCGGGGTTTTCATTCATCTTTTCGAGGTGAGTAGTTCGGCTACATTAAGATCCGCAGTTACATCAAATTCAGGGGATCCATACTTCTCAACGCGAGGAATTTGTAGGCCTATATTTAGCCTGTAGGTGTTTATGGCAACAAAATGAAGTAATTGTTGCATTTAATTTGATTTATTGTGCTGAAAACGCTGACCTAGCATATGAAGCTAATAGGCTATCACGCCGGATGATTGTTTGCTAACCTTCGTTAGCCTCGTATTGTTTGTTGAGTTTCGGATTGTTTAAACATATTTAACTGAAGTTTAGTTTTATTCCAGGTGATCACAGATAGATCGGAAGATGACCAATCCAGAGGTTCGTCCTAATCACACCATCTACATCAACAACCTGAATGAGAAGATCAAGAAAGATGGTGATATTTCGCCTCTCATGTATCAAACCGGCTATTGTTGAAAATACGCACAGAAAATGACAATCGGATGTAAACTGGTGTCTTATTCGTTTTCTCCCGTCTATGCAGAGCTGAAAAAGTCGCTTTATGCCATCTTCTCACAGTTTGGACAAATTCTGGACATCTTGGTAGCACGAAACCTGAAGATGAAGGGCCAGGCCTTTGTTATCTTTAAAGAGATCAACAGCGCCTCCAACGCCTTAAGGTCCATGCAGGGGTTTCCCTTCTACGATAAACCCATGGTAGGTTACCTAAACACACCAAATAACAGCAAGCATCTGCACAGACGTTTTCCCCCCAGATTAGTTCTTGATATTCCTTTCACCAATTACTGTTCTAGTTGGTTATCTGCTGATAAAATGTAAAAAAAAAAAAAAAAAGGCCACTCAGTTTCTATAATTTGTTTGAAGATCCTTTTGCTCTACGTGGGTATTTTGCTTCTGATCTTCAGAGAGTCGGGTAGATGAAAAACTACTGAATTTCTAGACCAAAAAAAGCCTATTAGTTCACGCTTTCAAGTAAACACCTATCAAAAAACAAACTATATGCATAAGTGACTCCGGGTTAATTCCTGCTTTCCTAATTTGTACCCATGCATAGCTATTTCATCCCCTGCTGCCTATCACCTTATTTTTCATTGTAGGAGTTTTGTAAAATCTTAAGATTAATCATCAAAAAGATACTTTAATTCAATTGTGTATTAATTTTTAAACTCTTTTTATTGTACCTTATTCCTATTTATTTAGGTTCTGATATCCTTTTAGGTCTGACTGTTATGGAGTATGACAGACTAGTATTGTTATTTGAATATTGACGGTACAAAATGTTCTGTTTGTGTCAAATGTCTCGCGGTAGTTAGAGCCCTTTTGCACCCAAAACAGTCAGGTACAAAACGGCGAGATCGTAAAGGACCGGCTTCCTGCGCGATCACAGGCTGCAGTAGCTTCTGCAAAATTAGATGTCCGTGATTTTAAAATGCTGTAACCCTCCTCATTCTTAACCAAGATACACATCCCCAGCATTGCTCAAAGGTTTAGTGTAAGCTCCTCTAATTGGTTAATAGACATTCAGCTCTTTTTGAACATTTCACAAACACAATAGAAATGCCCATCAATTCAATTGTAGTCATCACTACGATTTCAATGTTTTCAATATAACAGTCAAACAAGCTTCTTGTGAGCATTTGGTTGGCCAAGATGGAGTATTTCAGTTTCCATTAACAGGCTTTGCAGGCTAAACATTTGGCCAGTTGCACGGACCTTCCGCGCCCTTGATGCCCACACCTGATAAAGGTTTCCCTGCCTGAGCAGCTACAGCTCAGGGAAGAGTAAAAATATAGGTTAATGTAATCATTGCCCAGCCTAAACAGATTGTAGCACCCTGACAGAAGGTTGCAGCAACCAGCTTTGTCCTTTGCGAGAAATGAAAGTTGCCTGGATTTAAGTGGATTTTGTGTAAATCAGGGGAGTGCCCAGCTCCAGTTCTATGGAGCTACTATCCTTGATTTAGATGAAGTTGATTCATCAGCGTGCCATTCAGCTTTGCAGAGGCCTGGTTACGAGGCAGTAATCTGGTTCGGGTGTGTTGGAGATGGGAAGCCTCTAAAAGTTGTGAGACAGCGCCCCTGTAGGACTGGAGTTGGACACCCCTGCTGTAAACTGTTTTTAACATTCCTCCTTTTGCAAATTGTGAAAATAAGAGACGCCCCAACCATTAACAAGAGATCATATCTGCTTGATAGACTCTTATCAGTGCTTCACTGTTCAGTTACAGATTTGTTTCATTTTTCTGTGTGTGTGGTTATTCATTGGATGCATCAAAACTCAAAACATATCATTTTCAATCAAACACATGATAACAAAGAATGTGATTTGATCCACTTGTTTAGTTTATTAACAATTAGATCGTGGTAAGGAACATGTTTTGATGCTTAGATGAGGATAGTCCTGCATTCCCTTCATTTTCTGTTGGACTCAAAACTCCTACTTTAATCAGAACCTGCAGGACATTTTTCTCTCAGGTAAAGTTCTTAGAAAAAAGAATCAGCAGGTCAGACCTCAAAGAAACCCCGAATACGCCTTGGAAAAGACTCGATCGGTCCATCTCTAGAACTCCTGAAGGGCCCGATGCGTTTAATTTAAAATGCTTTCTATTTTGCTTTTGTGTTTTCTAATACAGATCAATAATCAAAAGTAAAAATCATGTTAACAGGGCTGGACGAGGCCAAAAGCCCACAGTGGGCTTATATGAAGCCTCCACCCAAATAGTATGAAAAAATATAATCCAACAATACAATCTGTGTTCAGTTGATCATAAACTTAAGAAATGGGAGATGCAAAGTTGTAAATATGTTTGTTCTTGCAGAGAATCCAGTATTCCAAGACAGACTCTGACATTATCGCCAAGATGAAGGGGACCTATGTGGAACGCGACCGTAAAAAGGAGAAGAAGAAGCCCAAACCTGAATCAGGTGGAAGTAAGAAAGCAGCTGCAGCCATGGTGGGTGGAGTGCCGTCCGCCATGCCGGTAAGTGGTGTTCTAAGTGTCTTTAGGACAGAGGCTTTATACCTGCTCATGGAGACATGTAAGAATACCTTTTTAACTGATGTTTTCCTCTTTAGGGAATGCCTCCTATGAGTCAGGCGCCACGGATGATGCACATTCCAGGACAGCCACCCTACATGCCCCCTCCTGGAATGATGCCCCCACCTGGAATGGCTCCCGGCCAGATTCCTCCAGGTGCCATTCCTCCTGGTCAGATGATGCCAGGACAGATGCCACAGCAGGTAGCGTTTCTCTGTGTTACTCATGAGAGATAACTGTTTTATTCTCACGGTGGTTTGAGTTAAAATTTGGTTGTTTTCTCACAGGTTTCAGAAAATCCCCCCAATCACATCCTCTTTCTCACAAACCTGCCCGAAGAGACGAACGAACTCATGCTCTCCATGCTCTTCAACCAGTCAGTACCAACTCCTTTTCTTCATGTGTTGTGCAGTTTATTGATGGATTTGGTATTTGCCAGAAATAAATCAGAGCTGTCGACTGAAAGTATGGCTGTAATTATTCTTTTGTTGTTGAAAAGTCCATCCCCATAAAGGCAGAACTTGACTTGATGTGTTTCTTTAGGTTCCCTGGCTTCAAAGAGGTGCGTCTGGTTCCCGGCCGGCACGACATCGCTTTTGTGGAGTTTGAAAACGAGGTCCAGGCCAGCGCTGCACGAGATGCACTGCAGGGCTTCAAGATCACACAGACGAACGCTATGAAGATCTCTTTTGCTAAGAAATAACCCCTCCTCACAGGGTCCTGGGTTTAAATGCTTTCAGATCTTTTTGTTTTTTATAAAAATGTTGCTGATTTGTTGACAGTGATACTTCCCCTCCAAGGATTACCGTGTAAGTATACATTTTACATGTCAAGTTGCTGGGTTTTAGACACTTCATTGCCTCAACGCTTGTTGGTAAATAAATTCAAAGGTGTGGATCATAAAACCTTTACAGATGTATTGTGCTGTCACAAGCAACTTGACATATTGTTTTTAATTTTTTTTATTAAACTGTTAAAGCATTGCACCCAGAGTCTGGGCTACCAGACACTGTACCTGGAGCTTTTCTTTTTTTGTTTTTTAATAAAAGAGGTGACTTTATATAACACTTGTCTGTGTGCAATTTTAGTACAAGTTTGTCTTTGGCTGATACTTATTTCAGCCCTCACGCCTCATTGTTGGCCCAAACTTGTTCGTCTATATTCCATTTTTTAGGGTTGCCCTTCCACATATTCTTCACCGACCGTCATTTTGCTTTGTTCGGGTAGTGATTAAAATATCGAGCTGTGAAATGGACATTCCTTCCAGTTCAGTTTATTTTATTTATACAGTGCTGATTAATTAGGAATATTGCCTCAAGCCACTTTCCAAAACAAACGGATCCGATTTATACACAGAAATATGAAGTCAGTTCAATCATATTTGATTGTATCTGTTGAGTAAACGGCTAGCAACCCTTCAGGTTGTTACTTTTTGTATTAAGGAAGAACAAAAATATGCAAAATATAAGCTAGTAAAAGAATGCATTTACTTGAATGTGTTTCAAATGCAGTTACATTTCTGGTAAAATATTGCTAGTATATTAATAAAAATATGCTATATGGACATTTATTTTTTGCCAGACTGTATACAAATCTTGCTCATGAACTGATGGGCTGCTGGTGCTAGCCGGATGATTGTGCAGTCTTGGAGATGTGCTGCTCTGCTGGTCGTGTCCAGTGGGGGATTGGGGCGGCGGGCTAGAGGGTGACATGGAGGGGCTGCAGCGTGTGGGATGGTGGGGGGTTGTGTCCTCTTCTTGGATGTGGGGTCATTGGCATGGTAGAGCTGAGCTGGCTAATGTTTCTCCCTGGGCTATCGTTGCAGTGGCGGTGATGTGGTGCGTTTGTGTGGTTGCAGGGGGTGTGGTGGGGGACGCCGGCCCCTGGATGCTTACTGCTGGCCGGGGACCTCTTGCTGGGTGAGTTTGTCCCATCTTAGTGTGGGGTTGGGGGTTCTGTTGTGGGCGTGGTGCTCAGTGGTGTCTGCCCTGTTGCGCCTGTGGGCGGGGGCTGGGGTAGCGTTGCGCGGGGCCCTTGCATTGCCATCACGCTGTGTGGTGGGGGCCAGGATGCGGCGGAGGTACTTGGAACCGGGGCTGTGTGGAACTCACGCTGTGTGGGTGTGGCTTTTCGGGGATGGAGCTCATCTGTGGGGGTGTGCCCCTGTGCTGTGGGGAGGGAATTCTTGGCATTTGGTTTTTGGGGGCATATGTTCGATATCTGTGTCATGGTTGAGAGTGGGCCTGTGGGGAAATTTATGTTGGGATTCATGGGGGGTGGGGGGCTCATGGCGGGGTTGGGACTGTTTCATCCTGTGTCGACTCTGGTTGGCGGGCCAGTCTGGACCCCTGGGCTCTGTTGGGCATCTGCTGTGGGAGTGATCTATCCCGGGGTCTCACGTCACTGGGTCCATGGCTGGATCTGCTCGGGCGTAGGCCGGTGCAGCCTGTGGGCTCGTTGCTGCAGCTCCCCTGCTCTTCTCTGGGAGGGTTGCGGTAATCCCGGCAGTGGTTCTCCTGGGGTTTCTGTGCTCTGGGGGTTCTTTGGATGTCTGTGGCTCAGATCTGCTCCGTATTTGTCCCAGGTCCAGAGGGGCAGTTCTGTGGCTCCTCGCACTTGCTATTGCATATTTTTATGGAGAAACCTTGTTATACACAAGCACGCTCACACTCAGACCCACAGGTGTTTAGATTCAGGTGTTAACAGATACACAAATGTTCTATATTAAGCTGCATTTACCACTAAATACATCTTGCATTGATAAGTACTGTGCACTTTTTGGTAAAAAAAGCTGGTAATAAATATCAAGCGGAGTGTTAAAGCGTTAGCTGTAATGCTCCACTTGTAAAGTAAATCTGTTGGGTTTTTTCTTGACACTCAGAATTGTTGTTTGTCTCTTTATTTTTATGACTATTCAAATTGTAGATTCTCACCAAAGGCAACAAAACTGAATGAGCAAACATGGAATCATGTAGAAAACAAAAAGTGAAATATAAACATTTTTATATTTTATAATATTTTAGATTCTTCAAAATAGCCTCCCTTTGCTCTGATTACTGCTTTGATCTCTTTGCATCCTCTCCATGAGCTTCATGAGGTGGTCACCTGAAATGGTTTTCCAAAGAGTCTTGAAAGAACTTCCCAGAGGTTCATTGAGAGATGGCCAGATGTTAATATTTCAGTCATCAGCGCAAAGGGCGACTTTAAAGAATCTAAAATATAAAAAACTTTTTTTTTTTTCATTTGCCACATACACTCACCGGTCACTTTATTAGGTACACCTTGCCAGTACCGGGTTGGACCCCCTTTTGCCTTCAGAACTGCCTTAGTCCTTCGTGGCATAGACTCAACAAGGTGCTGGAAACATTCCCCAGAGAGTTTGGTCCATATTGACATGATGGCATCACACAGATGCTGCAGATTTGTCGGCTGAACATCCATGATGTGAATCTCCCGTTCCACCACATCCCAAAGGTGCTCTATTGGATTGAGATCTGGTGACTTTGGAGGCCATTTGAGTCTAGTGAACTCATTGTCATTTTCAAGAAACCAGCCTGAGATGATTCATGCTTTATGACACTGCTGGAAGTAACCATCAGAAGATGGGTACACTGTGGTCATAAAGGGATGGACATGGTCAGCAACAACACTCAGGTAGGCTGTGGCGTTGACACGATGCTCAGTTGGTACTAAGGGGCCCAAATTGTGCCAAGAAAATATCCCCCACACCATTACACCATTACACCACCAGCCTGAACCGTTGATACAAGGCAGGAAGGATCCATGCTTTCATGTTGTTGACGCCAAATTCTGATCCTACCATCCAAATGTTGCAGCAGAAATCGAGACTCATCAGACCAGGCAACGTTTTTTCCAATCTTCTATTGTCCAATTTTGTTGAGCCTGTGCAAATTGTAGCCTCAGTTTCCTGTTCTTAGCTGACAGGAGTGGCACCTGGTGTGGTCTTCTGCTGCTGTAGCCCATCCACCTGAAGGTTTGACGTGTTGTGCGTTCAGAGATGCTCGTCTGCATGCCTTGGTTGTAACGAGTAGTTATTTGAGTTTCTGTTGCCTTTCTATCAGCTCGAACCAGTCTGGCCATTCTCCTCTGACCTCTGCCATCAACAAGGCATTTGCGCCCACAGAACTGCCGCTCACTGGATCTTTTCTCTTTTTCGGACCATTCTCTGTAAACCCTAGAGATGGTGGTGTGTAAATCTCAGTAGATCAGCAGTTTCTGAAATACTCAGACCAGCCCGTCTGGCACAAACAACCATGCCACGTTCAAAGTCACTTAAATCACCTTTCTTCCCCATTCTGAAAAATATGTCACGAGCCAAAGCATAAAAGCACAAATTTCTAGATCGTTTGCTAAACCAACATGATGCTTAATTGTGAAGTAGAGGGAAAATAGATTTCTTCATTCTTTACAAATATAAATCTGAAATGTGCGGTGTGTACTTTTATTGAGGCCCCTTTTAATCTGATACCCCTCAATAAAATCCAATGTAATTAATTGTCTGGAGGTCAGCTAATTAGTAACTAGAGTCCACCTGTGTGTAATTTAATCTCAGTTTAAAACCAGCTGTTATGTGACGGCCTCAGGGGTATGAAGGAGAACAAGGTGAACAAACTGCATCCTGAAGACCAAGGAACACAGCAGACAGGTCAGGGAGAAAGTTCTAGAGATGTTCAACGTGGAGTTAGGTTATAAGACAATCAGGAAACATTTATATCAGAGATTGTTTTTAAAATGATGATTAAATTGAGTTAAAGATCACGAGAAAGCCTCATGACCTTGTAAACATTGGCATTAAAAATGCCTTTAGTTTATTTCCCTGATTGCAAGCAGTCCTATCAGCCAACGTAATTGCCAACCAATAAGGACCTCCTCTTCCTCTCAAAGGCTGAATACATGTGCTTTGAACAGAAGTGACTTGTGAATTAGGTCTGGAAAGCCTAATTTAGACTGGCACTGTCAGCTCTTTGCTGTGCACACACAGGGCCCCCTGTTGTGAGCTTAAACTGTGCCCTGGGTAATTGTCTGCAGGTCAGACTAACAAAGTACACAAAAAAATTCACATTCTTCTGCAGTTTCCCAAGCCTTTCCACACTCTCTTATTTTGCCTTGAGAAAGCACTGACCTTAGCCACCAGGGCGCCTTGTGTGTGTGTGTGTGTGTGTGGTGGGGGTAGGGTGGCATGGTCTTAAGAAACATGACTTCCACTCAGCAGAAGAATAATCTTTCTGTTGCAGTGAGTGAAAGGAGACATATAGCTGAAGCTATGAACAGTTGTTTTGCTGAGTAAAAATCGAACCTTTAGAAATTCATGCCCATCTCTAGATGCTTTGTTTTAACCTCCAACCATCTTTCCAACTAAATGTGTTTAAACCTCCTGTACAGAACCTCTTCTAATTTAGCTTTTTTTGGCCACACTTTTAAGCCCATCAGACATATTTTAATAACAGAGACGTAGTACCTGAGTAAATACAAAACAGCAGAATAGATCGTGTAAACTGCATTGTCTCTGTGAAAAGTATTTGCCCCCTAAACCTTTTGACAGGTTGGGCCACATTTGTCAGCAGCAGCATTGAGCTGTTATTTGCAGTATCACTAAATGGATATTTTACATCACTGGAGGAATTATGAGCCACTCTTTTTGGGAGAATGATTTTAATTCAGCCACACTAGAGGGTTTTCTCAGAACAATCGTCCTGTTTAAGGTCATGTCACAGCATCTCAATTGAATTTGGACTTTAACTAAGCCACTGTTAAACATCTTATTTGGAGCAATTCTGCATAGGAATTGTTGGTGTGCTTTGGATAATTTTCCTACCTCAGAACCCAAGTGTGCTTGAACCTATGGTCACAAACTGTTGGTCGGACATTCTCCTACTTTCTTTTCTTTTTTTCAAATGCTTTGTTCATTTTATGGGAGCTGTAACTGGATGCACACATTCCCGAAAGATCCTATTTAGTTTCATCGCTCCACAGAATAGTTCCCCAGAAGTCTTTGATATGTAGCTTTAACTTCCGGGTTGATGTATTGAGATGTTGCAACAATATTTCCACATAAGGTTCTTTTGTCAAGTGCACCAACCCCACAGAACGTGATTCTGCCAACCCCCATAGTTTACCGATAGTTTACCAATCTATCCATCATAGAATGATGGATAAGAAAATGAACGAAAAATTGGACTGAAAACTTAACTAATAATGTTTAGATAACACATTCAAAGGCCACTCTAAACAAAGACGTTTTTAATCTTGATTTAAAGCAACTTTGGGTTTCGGCGCTTTTACAGTTTTTTGGGAGTTTATTCCAGATTAGTGGAGCATAAGAACTAAAAGCTGCTTCTCCATGTCTGGTTCTGGTTCTGGGTATGCAGAGTAGATTTGAGCCAGAAGACCTGAGAGGTCTGGGTGGTTGATCCACTGACAACAAGTCTGTAATGTATTTTGGTGCTAAGCCATTCAGTGATTTATAGACTAACAGAAGTATTTTAAAGTATATTCTCTGAGCTACAGGGAGCCAGTGTAGGGACTTTAGAACCAGGGTGATGCGCTCCACTTTCTTAGTTCTAGTGAGGACGCGGGGCAACAGTGTTCTGGATCAACTGCAGCTGTCTGATCCACTTTTTAGGCAGACCTGTGAAGACACCGTTGCAGTAATCAATTCTACTAAAGATGAACGCATGAATTAGTTTTTCAAGGTCCTGCTGAGACGTTAGTCCTTTAATCCTGGAGATGTTCTTTAGGTGATAGAAGGCCGACCTTGTTACTACCTTTATGTGCCTCTGAAGGTTCAGGTCTGAGTCCATCACTACACCCAGGTTTCGAGCCTGACTGGTGGTTTCTACCTGTATTAACTGAAGCTGTGTGCTAACTTTTAAACGCTCTTCCTTTGGTCCAAAGATTATTACTTCAGTTTTGTTTTGATTCAGCTGAAGAAAATTTAGGCCCATCCATGCATTGATTTCTTCTAAGCATTTACCCAGCGCTTGAATGGATTCATAGTCACCTGGTAACATCTTAACGTATAGCTGTGTGTCCTCTACATAGTTATGATAACTATGTGGTGCTCCACATGTGCTTGTGGAGACCCACAGTTATCTTCCTGATATCCATAATGTCACACAAGGAAGCAGCCTGATTTCCCTAAAATATATTAACCTATCAGAGGCATGACATCAACATCTGGGCTGTTTAAAGGCATATTACTCTTAGTAAATGTAAACTTCTAAATTTGAGAGTGATTAAAATTATCTAATTTTTCTGGCATTTAGCAACCAGAAATAAGTTTGATAATCCTAACTAACCTAAATCAGAAAGACTGGTCTGATTTAAAGTCAGACAGAAAGATTGAGATCGTTGTTGTGAAAACTGTTGAAGCTGGAAGTAAACAAAGAAACGTTGCATGCTGTATTGGCACGAAGACTGAAGTGAGCAGATGTAGGCCAAAAATGACCAATTTCACTGCAAGAGAGCTGTTGTCAGATATTGCCTTAGCTTTGTTTTTTTTAAAGAGATAAACCTGTTGTAAAGAAAATTTGCTTAAAATCCTTGAAATATTGTAAGGTTTTACTGAATACAAACATGCTTACTGCCTTAAGAACTCCCGACCTTTTATATTCTCCTCATGAGTCTACCAGTGACCACAAGATGGCGCCAAAAGCACAACTCTAAAAGCTCCAGATTATATCACAAAGTCTACCTATTTTGGAGATCATCTTGCTAAGGTGAGCCACACATATTAATTAGAACCTGAATGAAACAGGGATGTGTGTTTCTAATTCTGATCATGCCTCCATTTGACTGCTTCTCGTATGCAAATCAACGCCCTCCTCCTCCTCAAGAGGCCTCTGTTCCGCTCCCGGGGTCACTGCAGAGCGCCAAGCCGCGGAAACACCAGCGGTTGTCAGGGAAGCTTCTTGAGCAACAACCCCGTATAAGTCCTTAAGATGAAGAAGGAGGAGGAGGGGCGAGGGAGGCAGTATCTCATTAGATGGCCCTCCGATGAAGAAGGAACATTGTCTGGAGATCTCGAATCCAACAAGACGTGCGCACTGGAGGTCAGATGTGCCATGTGGAAAGGAAATATGCCATGTGACGAGTGCCAATGTTCAAAAGATGCCTTCACACTCCACAATTCTCTTTTATATTTATGCGCTCAGCCAGTTATGGGGGAGCCCGGCGGCTTCGTTAAGCAGCTGCATGCGAACAGCAGGATACAGCTGCAGCTGTCGGAACAAGTTTAATCACCAGTGTCCACATGTGAAGAGCATGTTCAGAGGAAATCATGCTGCAGGTGGAGTCTGACTGTCCATAAGGATGTAGTCAGTATGCATGGTCCTACTTCTGCACAACCAAACACATGCCCACTCACCTAACAAACCCATTATGTGGAAAAAACTTTTGTGAGCAACTTATTAGATATATTTATATAATATTAGTTGACTTAGATCTGTAACCTCTGTAAAATAATTAAACCTAGGCTTGACCAGTGCTTTTCATGCTTGCCTCAATCTAAGAAGGTCCCATGCCAAGAAAACACAATTGAAAGTACATAATGAAGATTTAATAGATTACAAACTGTGTTTTAAGGAATCTCTGGTCAGTGTGGAAGAATGCTGCACAGGTCTAACCAGCCTAAATATGTAAAATGATGAACAAGAGGTGGTCAAATAGAGTCCCGACTTCTTAGCTCTCATCAGTCACTAAATTAGTTTTAAATAACCTATGATAAGTGTAGAATGATTTATCACAGATGACTCTTTTGTGGTTTGCTTGCTTGACTAAAGCTAAAGAGGTCAAAATGGTAAAAAGCATCAAAGTTTTACAAATAGGAGGAACGTTTCATGAGTCTCAAACAGTGTTTCAAATAATCTCTGTTGAGTGTAGAATAATCTAGTTCCAGTTTGACCAGTGAAAATATTTTAGACTTTGAACTAGAGGTTACATCCCATGTCCCAGAAGCCAGTTTGTGACTCCCTGGAGGTCCAGGTGCAGGTCCAGCTTCCAGGCCTGGCCAGCCACCAAGCTCTCACTGCACCCAACTTCCATACTCATCTCCAAAGGAGGTGGGTCCATGTACAGAGGGAGTCCGCCTGAGCCCCAGGTACTCATTTGCAAGCTCCCCTCTCAGGTCTGGTTTCAGGAGGGTGCCCCTATTTCTCTGACCCTGACATAGTTTGACTATTCTTGCGGTCATCTATCATTCAGATCATGGAACTGCTAAGTTTGATTCCTCCCCTGAGCTTTAATTAACCAATGGAAACCCTACCAGGAGCCAAAGCCTTGGACAACAAAGCCCCCAGGATCACAGGGGTACTAAAATCCCTCCTTACAAGCAGCAGAAATTAGCTGCCTTTGTAAGGTGGCTCAGTCACTTGGGGAGTAGGTCTGTGCCTCCCCATTAAAAGGAATCAGTTGAGATGGTTTGGGCATGTGATTAGGATCCCTTCTAAATGCCTTCTTTTGGAGGTTTTTCAGGCATGCCCTCCTGGAAGGGGGCAGACCCGAAACCTTCAGCAACTGGAGGGTCTTGAACACCCATTTGTCCTGGGAATACCTTGGTACCCCCCAGAACGTGGTGAGGATTGTGGCTGGAGAGAGGGTAGTCTGGGTTTCCCTATAAGACCTCCTAACTTTGCTATCTGATCTTTGATACATGGATGGATGGTTGGATAGATGGAACTAGAAATTATCCAACAGTTCAAAATGATTTAAACAGTGAAACCTTTCATTGCTGAACAGGAATGCCAAATCAAATACTAACCACTAAAGCTGCAACTGGACCAAATAATTACTTTGAAATATGTTACCTTTATCATCATCAGCCACCTGCTGTGTACAGCCATCGTTCAAAGGATCAATATGCATTGTGACGCCCCCGAGGTCATGCTAGCCTGGGTGGAAAACCCAGGTTGCTTTTTTTTCTACCTTTCTGATAACAATTTCTTTTAGATCACCAATCATTTTATTATAAATTGGGGTTATCTTGAAGACCTGTAGAACTGTTACCTTTCATAGGAAATCCGATTTCACGCAGAGCTGGGAAAACAGTTAATTGGCCCGGTGGAGCTTTGAAGTGAAACTGGAGGACAGAAACAAGGGAGGAGTCCCCAAAATGCGGAGTGCAAACTCAAGTAGATCTGTGATGTATGGGTGATGCGTATCCCATGTGTAAATGTGACAAAAAGAGTAAAGTGGGCTGCAGGTCGCTGAGGAGGAGCAGGAGGGCAGCGCTCGGTGCGTTCTGGGGACCATCCCATCTGAAAGGACATTCCCTGCCCCAGGACACACCCTCCGCTCCTCTCTCCCTCTAACTCTCATTGTTTCCCACACTGACTCTACCCCCTCCAGTCTTCGGATCGGATTCACAAACCACCAGCCATGCAGCCGTTTCCATGAGGAGTCTGCAGAGAGAGAAACCATTCCGCCGCAGAGATGCAACTTTTACTCGCTGCGAGCACTGGATGAACATTTCTTTCTGCAAAAGCGACTTCTGTTGTTATTCCTCCCGGTGGATCAAGCCTGGAGACAGGCGGGGAAGGAAGAGAGAGTGTCATCTAATTGGGATGAGAGTTCAAGTCAAGTGAGCAGGCAGATTGGACTCTTAAATCCTCTTAACGCAGGTGGTGGCTGGAATATAGCACAAAAGAGGAGTGTTTATATGAAGTGTGAAGATTTACGCGCTGAAATCCAGAAAGAGGGGTTGATGATGTGCGCGCACACGTGGGTTTTCGGATTTGTTGGGGCGCAATAACGGGGTCAAAGTGGGTTCCCGTGTTCTCCACACGATGAAGTGGCCTTATGGGAGTTTGAGGGTTTGAGTCCGAGGAAGAGGAGACCTGCGCGCAGAGAAGACACGGGTGGAGAGAGGAGGAGTAGGAGAAAGAGGAGAGAGAGAGAGAGAGAGAGAGAGAGAGAGGGTGCATCACTGCCGGGGCGCGCAGCGCGGTTCCAGATCCCTGGACGCAGGGATGGAGAGCACAAGAGCGCACTGGATAACTTTGATGGATCCTGGAAGAAGAGGCGTAAAGACCAGGAGGACGCACCTCCACCTGCAGCGGGCTGTGATTGTTCTCGCTGTCCTGATGGTACACACACAGGTAAGCAAACGATTAAGGGCTATTCCTGGCGGCATGCCCTCAAAGCCTGAGGCTGACCTGCGAATGTAGTTCAGTCTTTATTTTAAAGAGCAGCTGGGTGGAAATAGCCGCCAATAAAGTCCACGCACCAGCAAAGCTTTTCCCCGCTTTGTGCTGCCCTCTTTCTGCTCCCATGGCGATGCGCCCACCTGTTGTTTCAGCAGAGGCCGAGCGTGATCATAGTTAGTACGAAAAAGACTCCAAGATCAGAGATATTAAAAAACGTGCCTCTATAAGACCGCAGAAACAAATCTTTCACAGGATTATAACGACTATTTTATTTCTACAGCTGTTTGCCAGAGAATAGAATATGATCAAGCTTTCAGAAAAAGCCTGCATCTGAATTCCAGCAGTCTGGAAAAAAAATATTTTCCTGATATCTGCGCCAAATAAACCGCTTTTTCTGTCTAAAGTAATTTAATGAATCCTTGCTAAGTACTGAAGCATGGATAACCCCTTAATTACCCACCACACCTCCTCTGTTGTCCGTCTCACCGGTTCATAAAAGAGCTCCTCACTTTCATGGGTGTTTCTCTGCACATGACTGGTTCAAATCTGCAAATCACAGACCCTGATTTTCCATGCTGCCGTGCATTATCTCAAAACCTTTGTTAGGATTTTATTTGGCATACCAACACAAAATAGTGCATAATAGTGAGGGGGGAGGAAATAAATAAATTGTTCTCAACCTGTTTTACAGATAAATATCTGAAGCAGTTCTGTGAAGGCCTCATGGGTTTGTTAGAGAACATTAGAGAACATATCATGAAGACCAAGGAACACAACAGACAGGTCAGGGAGAAAGATGTGGAGATGTTAGGATATAAACCCAACCTTGGAAAAACTCACAGGACTCTATGATATCATAAAGAGTAAGGCACAACTGCAAGCCTGCTAAGACATGGTCTAAACCAGTGGAGAAGCAGCTGAGAGGCGCATTGTAAATCTGGAGGAGCTAGACAGATGCACGGCTCATTGGGAGATTCTGTGGATGGGGAAACATTTAACTGTAGATTCATTAAATATGCCCTTTATGAAAGAGCGTTGAAAAAAAGACCATAAGATGTCCCATTTGCAGTTTGCTACAATCCATGTAGGCGACACAAGAAACGCGAAACAAGTTGCTTTGGTCAGGGGAGACCAAAATGAAACCTTTTGGTGGCAGCATCATGCTGTGGGATGCTTCTTTTTAACAGGGTTAGGGAATCTGGTTAGATCTTATGGGTAGATAAATGGATCAAAGCATATCTATGTGTTGGAATGGCCTAGTCAAAGTCCAGACGTAAATCTTATAGAGAATCTGCATTAAAACATAAAATGATATGTTGCCCAGTCTCCATCTGATCTAACTAAGCTTCAGCTGTTTTGCAAAGATGCTTGGGAAAAAATGCTGTTTTTAGATATGCAAAGCTGGTAGAGACATCCCTCAAAGGACTTGCAGCTGTACTTACTGCAAAACGGGGGTTCTACAAAGTACTGACTCTGGGAACTGAATACAAATGCGTGGCACACTTTTTACATTTCTATTTTGTAAGAAACATTGTAAACCATGCATCCTTTTTCTTCCACTTTAGAACTATGCTCTACTTTGTGTTTTCTATATCTATATCAATAAAGTACATTGAAGTTTATGGCTGTAATGTGACAAAATGCAAAAAAAGTTCAAGGGCTGTAAATACTTTTGCAAGACACTGTATGTGCAGGTCTGTTATGGTGGGTTTTTTGACAGTCTTCTGGAATCTGGTAGCATAAAACAAAGTGCCAGTAAAGTGCCTACGAGGGAGAAAAAAACAGATTATCTTTGCACCTTTTACGCTGTGAGCTGACAGGATGGCTATGGTGTGTGACAGGACCCACCAGGCAGAGAGGTGTGCCTCAGTGTATGTGTGTGCACACTTTTTTTTTTTGCTCCAAACACTGAGCTCACAAACAGCATCTGTGCTCCTGGGTGTGTGTGGAGCAGAGGGCCACAGGCGAATAAACTCTGGGGCATGTGAATGTTGAACACTTGGGCAGCTTTGCACTTCTGCAGCCCTCTTCACAGCTGAGGAACAACACACTTCTCCTTTTTCCTGACTGCACTGCAGAGTCAAGATCCTCTGCAGCTGTTCTTCCCACTTTATAACGCAGGGGAGAGAGGAGAAAATCAGAACCTGTGATTCATCAGACATGCAGTCCCTCCAGTCTTATCTGCCCTGCATTATTATTTTTTTATGTAGAACATGCAAGAACTACCACACTGTGTAATTATGGTTTGCAGAATAAGGTTTGAGATGAGATTAGAGCTCCTTTCATTGCTTGTGTTTGAAGTTAATTTGTTGTAAATTGCACAAAGCAGAGGAAAAAAGAAATGAATGAGAATCATGTTTTTCATTCATTTCTGCCATATTATAATTATCAGACACTTCTCTTCCTTTTGAATTTCAGGAAAAAAACTAAAATAAAGTCTTAAACTAAACAAGAAAAATGAGTTTCTGTTTTCGGATTGTATCTGAGATTTCAAAGACTGACCTTTCCCCTCTGTGCTCGTTAGTGTCTTTTATGAGAATGGATGAAAAATAAAGTGCACCTCATTAGCCATTAATAAATAATCAGTCAAATAAAAATTTGTTGCACATAAAATCAAGACAGAAACAAACAGAAGCAAAAAGAAACATTTTATTTAAAGCCACATTCAAAACACTAAAAGCAACATTACAACCAAAACTTTACTAAAAGCAAGTTTAAAAGATGATATTTAAGCTGCTTCTTAGAAAAGATCTGAAGATATAAAGCTCAGAGCCTGGAAGAGGTCTGCTGGAAATGCTCTGTCCCCTTTAGCCTTTTATGAGCCAGCAGGTCCTGGTTACACAGCCTATGGATCCAAGTTATTTGACCTATCTAAAGCTATATAAGTCAAGACCAGGATCGTAAGGAGGGCTTTGGGTTGTTTTGAAGTGTCTGCACCAGAAATAGCAAAGCTGTGACATATGAAAACTTGGAGAACTTAGTCAGAAGCCTCACAGAAGTGTTCTGAGCAACCTGCAGGCATTCAAAAAAGGTCTTGTTAAGACAAGCGAACAATGAGCTGCAGGTATCCAGGCATGAAGAAATTTAAAGCACAAATATTTTGTTTATGAGAGAATCAGCTGAGAGGTCCATGGTAACTCTGGTGGAGATGCAGAGATCCACAGCTCAGGTACAAGAATCTGCTGATTGCACAACTCCACAAATCTGGCATCTATAAAACAGTAGCAAGATTGTGACATTTTTGATAGAAACCATGTCTCCTCTGCAATCTGCCACAAGCTATGTAGGAGACACAGCAAACATGTAGAAGAAGATGCTCTGGTCAGATGATATACAAAATGCTATGTGTGGTAGAAAACCATCACCCTGAGCCCCTCCCGTTTGACATGGTGGCGGCAGCATCATGCTATGGGGATTATTTTCTTCAGTAAGGACAGGAGAGCTGATCAGAGCTCGAAGGAAGATGGATGAAGCCAAACACAAATGGAACTGCTGGAGGCTGCAAAAGGCACTAGGCTGGGGCAAAGTTCACCTTCCAGCAGGTAACTACCCTAAAAGCACAGCCAGAGCTACAAATGGAATGGTTTAGATCAAAGCATATTCATGTGTTTGAATGGCCCAGTCAAAGTCCAGATCTAAACTTACCTAGGTATCTGTGCCAGAACTTAAAAGATGTTAAAAGATGCGCTTCATCTAATCTGACTAATCTTGAGCAATTCTTTAAGAATTATTAAAAATTTCAGTCTTTAGTTGTGCAAAGCTGTTATTAACATACTCTGTTTGTTACAACTGATACAAACACGTGCCAAACTATTTTGAGTGGTGTGAATCATTCTTCCACTTCATATTTATGCACTACTTTGTGTTGGTCTATCTGATTGTAAGGTCACAAAATGCAACAACAAATTAGAGGTGTGAATACTTTTGACAGGCACTGTGTTCTGATTGCAATTCATGCAAACATAAATTGAGCTCCGAGTAGTATGTTTATTTTGTTGCTCTAAATCATTACGTGAGTCTAAAACCCACCCAGAGTTGAGCTTTACTCACCTTTTCCTACCCTTTGCATGCTTTAAAGGGTCTTGTCTGCCTTTAATAGTCAACCTGAGTTCCATTACTGAGCCGTAAATATCAATCTTTGGAGTGGCGGGGACGTTTTGTGCGACTCAGCCTTTAAGCGCCGAGGGTCTCCTGCAGAGTTGGCCCTGAACTGTGGCTCAGACCCCTCTGTCTCCCTGTCTCTGCTCTGACTGAGCGCTGAAAGGCTGGTATGTGGGGAATGGCTCCGGCAGCGAGCGGAGGAGAGGAAGAAAGGAGGATGCGGAGTGATGAGCGCCACTGTATCTCCGCAAGCCTTTTGATGTAGGCAACTCCCCCACCCCCCTCTCTCTTTAACACCCCCCCCCCCCCCCCCCCCCCCCCCCCCCCCCCCAGGGACAGGGTGCAGCGGGGGGGACACTCAGTCATTAACAATGGGCCGATTTTGGCTCAGCTTGGGACTGCGTTGCAAATAGGTTCTTGCTGGTTCATGATTGGGTTCACAGTAGCTGTTTGGATTTATACATCTGATTATCAGAGTTATGCAGCCACAATGTCTGTGGTTAATTCTGAGCATCAACAGGGGCTTAGTACAAACTAAGATTACAGTGGGTTTATTTTTATAAGCACAAAAATAAAAAACAAGAAGTACACTTTCCCTTGCTTGCACGCACATACCTGACCCTTCTGCTCTGGGAATCTCAGGGGGCCTTATTAACGCCAGCATTTGCGTTTGGATGTCTGCACCCAAACACATATGCATGTCCTCTTCGTCCATAAACAGGGATGCAACCGTGAGAATAAAACAGACAGCGGACACAAAGCAGAGAAGCCAATTGTCGCCGCCGAGAGAAATATAACAGGAACATCACAGCTTCACATTGTGAAAGAAGTGAGGAGGAGGAGAAGAATCCCATGTTCCCCCTGGGGAGGAGAACATGAGGGAAGACTAAGAAGGGAGTGGTGGCCACACATAGTAAAGAAAAAGAGGAGATGAGGCAAACAAAAGGAAGTCGAGAGATAAACAGTTGGAGGATTATATGGCAAGCGTGTTGGTGTGTCTGTTCATAATTTAGATGGAAAGTTTGTTTTCTCCTCACCAGAGGTCAGATGGAGCAGTGGGAATCCAAATTATGTCCCTCTTTCTCTTTTCTTCTCCAGGTTTACTTCTCTATCTTGCTGTTTAAAAACTGTTTTTTGTTGAGGTTAGAAGAGTGTAACGTGGAAAACATCGAACGCAAGTGATGAATTATACAAGGGTTACCAAACCTTTTTGTACCATTAAAAATCTGAAAAGTGTGCCATACATTTGTATTCATTCCATGACTCTGATACCCCTAAAAATCCAGTGCAGGTACTAGGTAAATATAGTCCACCTGTGTGCATAAATCCAGTTGTTCTTTAAAGGCCTCAGAGGTTTGTTAGAGATCATTAGAAAACAAACAGAATCACGAAGACCGAGGAACACAGCAGACAGGTCAGGGAGAACGTTGTGATGACATTTAAAGCAGAGTTAGGATATAAAATAATATCACAAAGACAAAAAGAAAGATTACAGCACCTCTGCAAACTAACCAAGATATAGCCCTTCATCCAAATGAACAGGGCAGGCATCTAGAGCATTAATCAGAGAAGCAGCCAAGAGGTCAATGCTAACTTTGGAGGAGCTGCAGAGATCCGTAGCTCAGGTGGGAGAATCTGTTGACAGGACAACTACTGGCTGTTCAGTCTATAAATCTGACCTTTATGGAAGATTGACAAAAAAAATTTGAAAAAAAATACATATAAATTCTGGTTTGCTATTTGCCAAATTTACAATTTATAAAAAGGTGCTCTAACCACATGAGACCAAAGGTAAACACAAGCCACCTGTGTGATGGGAAGATGAATGGATCTAAATACACAGGAATCCTGGAAGAAAACTTTTTAGAAGCTACAGAAGACTCGAGACTGAGACAGAAGTTTATCTTCCAACAGGACAATAATCCTTAACATCCAACCCAGTCAAAGTTCAGACTTATATCCACTTGAGAAGTCGATATAAGTAGCAGGAGTTGATCTTCTCAGATGTATTCATTCAACCTGATGGAGGTTGAGCTTTTTTTGAAGAAGAATGGGCAAATTGCATACAGAGACTGCAGGGCAATAGCAGATCTACCAGAGCGGCTTCAGATGGAAATTGTAAGGTCCCCTTTCGAAGAACCACTTTCGCTCAAAGTGCTCTGTCCGTGAGAGGAACTGCAGTTTGGAACTCACTTCCTGTTGATTTAAAGTCTGTAACCAGTTTCAGTACATTCAAAAAATAAACAAAACTGGTTATGTCAAAAACAGAATTGTACCCATTTTTGATGTTTTATGTTTCACTATTTGTTTGTTTGTTTGTAGATGTTGTCAACATTATGTTGTGCTATTTTAAATGATTATTACTTCAATTTTTAGAGGTACTTTTAAAAAAAGCCCATCTAGGGACAAGTGCTGCAAATTAGCTGTTGCTATTGCACTATGACGCAAACATGGGACTGCTGTTTTGTTCAGTTGGTCTATGTCAATGTGTGTCTGTCCCTATCAAATAAACTTAAATAAATAAATAAATAAAATGTCAATCTCTAAGCATGCAAAAATTGGTAGAAAAACCTGCAGGTGTTACTGTTCCAAATTTCAAAAACCTTGTATCATTTTGCTTCCACTATTTTGGTCTATCACATAAAGTCCGACTAAAATAGATTGAGATTAGTAGTTGCAACGTCACAAAATGCGGAAAAGTTCAAAGGCAATGAAAACATCTGCAGGGGAATTCAAATAGCAGCATTTTTCTGAATATGATGACATAAATGTAATGGTGTAAACCTTTTGGATACAAACGCTCAGCAGGAGTTGAAGCAGCAGCTCACTTTGTGATTAGAAAGCATTAACAGCAAAGGTCCTCTGCAGGGGATCCGGCTATATTGAACCTCTCTATGGGCCAATGCAGTCTTACCAACAAATGAGTCAAACTAAACAACAAAATGCTTCACAGCCTTTAGTCAGCTTACTTAAAATCACTGGGAAGGAGCAAAAAACTGCTAAAAGTTCTTAGAAACAACTTTTATTGCATTCTAGTGGATTTTTCTGATAATTTGCACGTTGTTTCAGTTTATAAACCCCTCTCCTTTTCTCCCTACTTGATGCTCTCTCTGCACTCAGGCCGTGTGTGCTGCTGGGATGTTCGAGCTTCAGATCCGTCATTTCCAGAACCCGCATGGATTCTTGCAGACCGGAGACTGCTGCGACCTGCAGGCCAGTGGGGGACAGCGCTGCTCCGCCAGGAACCAGTGTGACACCTTTTTCCACGCCTGCCTCAAGGAGTACCAGGCCAGAGTGGTCCCCACGGGACCCTGCACCTTCGGGTCAGGCACCACAGGCATCCTGGGCGGAAACTCCCAGTCGCTCCGGCACCGAGGACATGACGCAGGAGGGGGAGGAGTAGAGGATGGGACTAACGGGCACATTTCCATTTCCTTCAAATATGCCTGGCCAGTAAGTACTGGGGGATGTGCTTGTTACCAGTATGGTTACCAAGGGAACAGGCTAAGCTTCAAGTACAATACAATCCTCTCAAACCAAGGCTAGATTGGAGTGATGATAGCCCCTCGCTGTCAGAGTTCAGATGATGTTGCTTTTCTATTACTGGGAGCCATTATAGCAGCTTTCAACACATGTGGCGCAGACGGCTCCCTTATTTCAGTTAAATATTAGGTGTTTTATGGGAGACGCCTTCTCTTAGGAAACAAAGTCCCTCCACAAAGCAGAAATTGCTTTGAAAAAAAGAACCTTAATTTATACACAAAGACACATTTCCATAGCCTGGCTGTTAATAAGCTCCTTTTCTGACATTACACATGTAGTAAGGAGTCTAAATACTCTTTATATTTTATGAGATTTTTGTTGTCTGTTTTTTTATGAAAATTGACAATCATGGCTATTTATCCCTGCTCGGACTTTAAAGTCAGTATATTTGCCAGGTCTAAATCAGCGCCTTTCTCTTCAGCTTCATTTGCTTTTCATATTCAGCTTCATTCTGGGAAGCCCTCAGCTGTCATCTACTGAAAGCCTCTTGGGTAAAGACTGCTGCTTCTGAGCTGCCTCATCAGTGCATTTAAAAGATAACATAAAAAAACACAAAATTAACCTCCTCATCTGTATGCCACTCATTTTCTACATTAACGACTAAATTATCATCAAACCGTATCTAATGGTTTGGATCCTGTTTTACTGCAGCTGCCCCCAACAGGATTATTTTCACTCTTCACAAAACCAGAAACCAGAAACATGTTTTTGCCAAATTCTTGTTGAAAGCCTGTATATTTGATCTGCCTTCAAACTAGGGATGCCCTGACCAGGTATTTTGTCCTCAATGCTGATATGAGTCATTTGGGATTAAGCATGTTAGCCACTATGTAAAGTTGAGCACACAACTATTCATGCACCTGGCAGATTTAGGTTTAATGTATAACATTTAAATTTTTTAGCAATGTTTCCTTTGACTAAAAGCAATATTAATGCTTTAGACTGGTCTCACCAGAGTAAGGACATGGATCTAATGGAGAATCTGTGGAGGGAGCAGAAGATTAGGGTGATGGTAAGAAGCGCTTCCAACATCAAAGTCTTGGTGCTCATCACCAAAGATAAATTGTCAAAATACCAGTGGAAACATGCAGAAAGCTGGTCAGAAATGATAGGATGTGTTTGGCTGCTGCAAAGCCAATTAAAGCTTTTCCACTGATTTTTGAGAAAAGCATAGATAAGTTTAGACATGCCTTGCCAGTTTTTGTTAATATGTAAACTAAAACAGACTGCATATTTGTTGTTTGGCTGTTTTGTTTTGGCTGAGTGAAATCTAAATCTCTAAATCTCTGCAACCTCTTTTATTCTAATAATTTTTGGCTTATCTTTATCTGCTCAAAAAATGAATGAAATGCAATACTTTCATCAATGTTACAATTACTCACCAGCAATGTTCTGGAAGCTGAAAGGTGTTCAGTTGTTCAGATGTTCAGTTTCTGCTGTAAGAAACTTTCCCAACACAGGGTTAATGAAAGGTTAAGAAAGCTGCTCTCACACATTATCTAAGAATATGGTACAGCATCCTTATTTGTGTGTAAATATATGTTTGACTCCACGGTTACAGCTACAGTCTTCAGCTTACTCACATCTTGCTACTGCTGATGCTCCTGTTGCCTTCCCGTAGAGGAGCAGTTTGGCTAGCAGTGCTAGGCTAGCATTAGCATGTTTACCCTCTGTTTTAGTAGAACTTGTTGATAACTAGGCTCATAGCATATTTTAGTGCATTTCCAGCTACTCGCATGTGAGCAAAACTTACAACAGACTTTGCTTTGAACGTTGTAAAATTTGAAAGCAATTATTTTGCCTGTTCGCTGCTGTGCTTTCCCTTAAAAAGCTGTTTGAACAGGTAACATGACACAGATAGACGGGGTCCACAGCAGCCAATACAAACCTCTTTTTTACAAAAAAGTGAAGATTGTTTGCGAAAAACCCAGTTTCACTTGACTCAACAAATAGTGTTGTTTTTTTTTTTTTTTTGAGCAATGCATGAGAAAATAGGCACCAATTGTAAAAAATATCTGGCAAATCCCTGTTTCACAGTGTTCACAAAAGACAGAAAGTAGACCAAGAACAGGTATTGGTAGTTGAGTTTGTGTCATAAACTCAGATACGAATATTTTGTTAGATATAGATTAGAAACATTATCCTGATTATTCTGATTCCCAAAGATTTTGGGGTCCTTTGACTCACAGAATGAGAGAGGAAGAGACTTCTAAACACCAGCTCTCACTGAGTGTAACTGCTAAGTCAGTTAGAAGGGGAGATAAGAAAAACAGCATTAGCAACCAATATATTGGCTTTATCTATTTATCTATGTTGACATTTATAGCATATGTATGCTATAAATGTCAACATATACATGTTGACTAATCATGATCATTCTGTTTATTTACCTTAATTTTTTGAAGATTATTTGTGACCCGGAGAGGGATTTCAACCTCAACCTTTGGATTCACTGTTCTCATTTATTGAAGGATATTGTTCATATAGTTTGCTAATAGCTTCAGCTTCTCTGTCTTTTTCCGACTTTTCCGTCCACTAGTTTCTTCAGTTTCACCAGTTTCTTGTCTCTGTTCTTTCTCTACCTTCAAACCTTCCATAGGTTTTGTTCTTATTTTTTCACTTTTGGTCCTTCGAGAGCTTTTGAACTTTATGCTCCTGACTGCCAGACTTAATGTCCTTCTTGAATGAAAGAGTAATTAGATTACAAAAAAGCACACCAGAGTGGCCCAAAGGTTTATTGATTATTGAACTCTGCTCTTTCATTCCCCTACCAGCCTGCTTTTTTCTTAGTTTTTTTCCTGTTTTATTATTAAGATAAATAAAGCTTCGGTGAATTAAAGAAACAAATGCTGCTTCTTTTGAAACTCCATTAGCAGCTAATGCTCATTGAAAGCTCAAGAGAATCCCTCTAAAATGACTTGGCGGATCCCTAATTTTCTGCGGACCTTAAGAGATTTTATTTTATTTATTTGCTGAAATTGTCTTCCTGCGGTCTTCTCCTTTTGGTTTTTGCCTTAGTTTGCTCCCTGCATAGCGGATTGGTTTCTCTTGATGCATTCCAGGTTTAAGCTCTAATCATATGTTATAAGGATATGTGTGATGTGGTTTGAGATCCAGGTGAAACATGTTTCCTTCAGTCCTTTAGTGGCAACTCAGAGTTTCCGTACTAAAACTGTTTGATTTACCTGATGAGGATGAAACTTTTTATCCCCACACAGTCGCCTTAATACACCTGCACACATGATTGTTCCACAGGACTGGCTTAGGTTTCCTCTCTGTGATCAGTATCAGCCCGTTTACCTGTGAGACTCATTGTCCCAGAGCCAATTATCTTCCCTTATCTGTGTACAGTTTACATTTGAGTATGCTGAATGCAGGCTGCATGAACTTTGAGGTTTATCCTCCCATTCTGCTCTCTGGGGAGGTGTGTGATTGGCAGGTGCGAGTGTGAGAAAGTTCTCCATGAGAAAGCCTACCTGGATCGATTTCAGGGCTGCGCCATGGGGCGGGTTGGGCCAGGACGTACTGTGGCAGGCACAGCTCAAAGGAGGGCTTTATCTGGCCATCTCTGGGAGGTGGAGGGAGATGGAGGGAAGAGGGGGGAGTGATCCCCATGCCTCAGGTGAGGGGATGAACAGGTGAGCATAGTCATTATGAGGAAAGGTGAGCTCTCTCTGTCTCCTGCCCTCCCCTACTTGTTCTTTCCCCTCTAATCTCTTCAGAGAAATATGTGCATTTGCTTATGAATGTGAGCAAAGTTGTAATTTGTTGTGCTGTATTTGCTTTGTGCCCAACATTATCAAGACTGGCTACCATGTTTCATCCTCTGTAAGCTGCTGTGAGTCCATGTTGGGATTTTATCCTTTAAATCTCTTTCGTTTATCTGGTCTTGGATGTTACAAAATTAGATTTTTCTATGGGGTAAGAACGCTGTCAAAAACAATGTGTATGTAAAGACGGAAATGTTTGCATATTAGTCAATAGTTGTGCATAAGTAAAATCCAAAAGAGGTATTGTATATTTTCTGTGTAAGAATACAAAATAAAAGCTTCAGGAAATTACAAACACAAAGTTCAAGTTTACAGTTGTGGTTTATTCTTTATGAATACAATATGCTATAACAGTTTGTGAATACGATTTATTTTCTTTGAGAATACAAATTTACATCAGCGACTTGGCGTCACGTGATCTCAGGCTGATTAGTGGAGCACAGAGTTAGTCGATTCACGTTGTGCATGCGCTGTCACACTCTTCACCGCCAGTAAATGTAGTGCCGGGATTGGATGATGGAAAACGGTAATGGGAGATAATTCAGTCGTACATAGGTGGAAATAAATCAAGAGTATTATAAATAAAGCATTGTTCTTATTTCTATGAAATATAAAACTAAAACATAGAATATAGTGGATGGAGTTATACAATGATGTACAGTAGGTGGCAGTATGCATCTCCGAATTTGTTGCGAACCGCCAGCAGAAGAAGAAGAAGCAGCAGCACTAGCGCCAAGATGACGGACCAAGAGCATATATTAACAACATTAACACATATAAAAACTTTTTAACATTACCTGGCTTTGTACCATAGTTTCTTGGTCCATCATCTTTGCGCTAGTGATGCTGGTTCTTCTTCTGGTGGCGGTACGCAACAAATTCAGAGGTGCATACTGCCACCTACTGAACATAATTGTATAACTCCATCCACTATATTCTATGTTTTAGTTTTGTATTTCATAAAAATAAGAACAATGCTTCATTTATAATGCTCTTGATTTCCCCCCTATCTCCCCTCTGTTCCTAATATTCCTTTTAGACTGAATTATCTCCCATTCCGGCACTACGTTTTCTGGCGGTGAGGAGTGTGACAGCGCATGTGCAACGCGAATCGACTAACTGTGCTCCACTAACCAGCCTGAGATCAGGTGACGCCAAGTCATTGATGTAAATTCGTATTCTCAAAGAAAAGAAATCGTATTCACAAACTGTTATGGCATATTGTATTCATAAGAAATAAACCACAACTGTAAACTTGAACTTTGTCTTTGTAATTTCTTGAAGGTGTAACATTTTATTTTGTATTCTTATAGAGAAAATATACAATCTACCTCTTTTGGATTTTACTTATCCACAACTATTGACTAATATATGCACACATTTCTGTATTTACATACACATTGTTTTTGACAGTGTTCTTACCCCATATTTTTCCTCCTGGAAATCTGTGATCCAACTGCCGCACCGGGTGTCCTACGTTATAATATGATTTACACAAAAAGATATTACATGTGAGGAATTTTTTACTTTTATCTTAATCCGTATGGTAATATAAACAAATGCATTTGGCAAATGCTTTTTTTCGAACAGTGGTTAACACGGCTACCTTTAAACATACATACGTTATCAATAACACCCAAATATCTTTGCTAATGCTTTTTTACTGAACAGTGCACGAACAACATTCCAATATCTCCTAACTGATATCCACTGCAGCCTACCAGGTCAAAAGTCATTAATCGCATTCTTAATCTTCTTCCTGCGCACTGAAACCATCAAAGTCCTGTTCTTCAGGGTCCGAATTGAACAGCCTCAGGATCTCGTCACTTCCTTCAGCCTCTTCGTTGACGCTCTCACTTGAGTAAACTCGGTCCCCTTAATCAGGCAGCAGTCCAGCCTTTCGAAACCCGTTAGTGATTTTCCATGTTGATGAGGGTGAATATAAATGTCTGATTTACAATACCGGTAATTGAATTGCAAAAGTGCTCTTGATTTATCGCACAAGTTCTTTGGACCCCCTTGAACTACTCATCAATTTGATTGGTCTACTGTTACCAGGCAAAATGTTTTTGGCAGTATGAAAAAAAACATGCATTAGCCGCACCGTTGTATAGGTCGCAGTGTTCAAAGTGTGGGAAACAGTAGCGGTTTTTGATCCGGAATTCACGGTAATTGTCCACTAAACCTAATAACTGGTTTGTTCACTCTGCCATCAAGGATTTGAGACAACTTGCAATGAGTCTTTTACGCCACTGTGGAGGAATTGTGGCCCACTCTTCTTTGCAAATTGTTTTAATTTAGCCACATTAAACAACCAATTTGAGGTCATATCACAGCATCTCAAATGGATTTAGGTCCAGACTTTGACTAGGCCACTCCAAAAACATGTTTTTCAGCTATTCGGAGGCAAACTTGCTAGTGTGCTTTATATCTTGTCTTCTCGAGCTTAAGGTCATGAACTGATGGTCCTTCAGGACAAGTACACCACGTCATCCAGGTTCTTAAGCAGCACATTAGCCCCAGACCATCAACACAACCATGTTTTACTGTTGGTATTTTGTTTTTTTTCTGTAATGATGTATTCATTTTGCCTCAGATGTTACAGGATGCACACCTTGCAAGAAGTTCCACCTTTTACTAAGTCTCTATTATTGAGTCATGAACACTGACCTCAACTGAATCAAGTGATGCCTGCACTGCTTTAGATGTTGGTCTAGGTTCTTCTTTGACCTCCTGGATGAGTCAATGATGCACTTCTGTGATTATTATAAATAGGCTACTTGTCATTTACATAATATCTGCGGCCGGGTCAAGGCATCCCTTGGCTTGATAATTAATTCTTCAGGAGTTCTGAAGGTCTTTCAAACTCATTCTTTTGGCTTTGGCTGCTTTTACTAATTTTCAGCCCTGTTTTTGTATCTAACCATGACATCATGAAGAGGCTCATGTTGATACAAAACACACATTGCAGCAAATAACCAACATTTAACTGAGGCACAGTTTGTTTCCAGCTTGTTAGTATAATCTGAAATGCCCGAAACTGCAAAGAAAAATCACCATTGAACACATGAAATGGCATCAACAAGGTAATTTGCTGAAAATCTGGGGTAGAATGAATCTTTAATCAAAGACGACATACTCGTATCTCTCAGGTTAATGTTTCAGGTATGTGTGAATTTGCTTCTACTTAAGGCATGACTTAAGGTACAACAGTTCGTCTTTGGTCCACCACTTTTCCATTCTCCTTATTTTGCTGTTCCACAAGGACTGGACTGAAAATATTAAAATGAAAGGAGCCAAAGTCCAAAGATCTCTAGAAGACTCGAAGAACTGTTTATCAGGATAACAGTCTGACTCATTGGGAGCTACATGAAAATAAAGGTTGTTTAAGAATATGTGTAGTGTTGTAGCAGGGGAAGGGAAACCTGATCATTTGCCACCTTTTCTTACTCAAGGGTTTGGTGAAGATTTGCTCTTTGTTTCGGTAACCTGCAGACATCACTGTAGTTTCCAAAGAAAAACTATTCAGGTGGAGTGAAAGGAGTGAAACGTGAACCAGCAGGAGCTTGTAATTTTTATATTAAGTGTTAAAACTCATTTTCATTTGGTTTTGTTGCCTGGAGCTGAGCTAAATTGTACCTGATAAACCCTGACATACAGTTAAACGTGTGTGTGGACATTTTATCTTGACTTTGTCTCTTGTCATTTGTGACTGCCATATCTTGTGCGTTTGCTTAGATGTGAGACATATTTTATTTTATCAGATGCAGAGTTGAATGTCTGTTTATTTAACAGAGGAGAAGCATTAAAGGCACACATGTCGATAGTTTACCATCTCAGGGGATAATTGTAATATAGACACTTTATTACAAAATGACATCATCAGAGATGATTTTACTTTTACTGTTTGTAAATACAGATGAACAAAAAACACCCGCACCTTTTTTAGATTTTAGAAAAGTCTACCTTAAATTTGAGTACATTTGTGTAGTTGAGGAAATAAAACATTCAAATAATATTTATTTTATTGATAAAATCATCAGTGCCAGACTTATTGGCACATCTATTTTTAATACCTTTAGCCATTAGGACAGCACTTGATCTTCTCCTGTCGGTCATTTTCTCTACATCGTCCAGAGTGCTCCTGTCTCTTGCTCTCTACTCTCTTTACAGGGTTTCTGTAGAATGTAGGTCCAAGATCTGAGAAAGCCATGGAAGAGATTGTCTTTGTCTCTTTTCTGAGTTGATTTGACCTTAGTATCCTGCTAAAAGACCCAGTGACCTATTTATATTACCAGCAGAATCCACCAGATTTTTATTTATAATGTCCAGGTAGTGTGAAAGGTTCATGGGTCCATGTACTCTAACAAGGTTCCTATGTCACTTTGGGAAAACTTCCTATCTTATCAAGGTCAAGAGGTGATCTCTTGTCTTTCCCATTTTGAAGAGTGGCTAAACATGTAATTTAAAAATTAAATTTAAAACCAAATTTGGTTTTAATTTTCCCTCTACCTGTTTTTCTATCTGAACGTATCTGGAGTTTTCTTTGACTGATGACATCATCCACAGACAGTTTTCAGTGGATCTACTTCTAACTAAAGATAGACAGAAAACGTTCAGCCATGTAATCGATGTTCACCACAGGGTCATCTAGGAGATATCTGATAAATTTAGCACATAAAAATATCCCAAAATGCAATATGTTGCTCCTAGTAGAAGTGCATGGGATAATAAAATAGACTGAGTTTTGTACGTGCAAGCTCCATCTTTCCACAGAGACATGCAAACTGCTGCCAGCATGCAAATATTTTACTGTGAACTGCCTGGGCTTCTCATTGTGTCACTGAGTTTGTTCCTGGATCTATGTTAAAGGGAAGCGTGAGGAAGAACAAAGCACCTCTGAGTGTATGAATGTAATATGTTATCATTTAGGCTCATCATTGTTCAATGTTTTGTTATTAGAAAGAACAATCCAGGCGAAAAACAGTGATCAGGTTTACGTTTCTATGTTAACTCACAACAATAATTACATTTTAATGGCAAAAAACTGAGTTTGATAAGTATGGTTAATGTCAGAAACTGTTGACACTTTACACAGCATAATCAGTTTTATGCAAATATTTTAAGCTACTTATGTGTTATGTGCTGGAGACATGGGAGGCAGGTCAAACTTCCAACTTAGATTGTTTCCTGATTCTTAGAGCTTTTTACAGAAAATAATTACATTTAAGTGCTGAGCAAAATCTATTAGAGGAGTGTTTCAAATGTTACCCAAACATATTCATCTGTCAAAGCATTGGAGGATTTTACAATAATTACATAAAAGGTTATTATTGCAATGCTTTTGCAGACAGCAGAAAGGTTTTCATCAGACTTGAAGCTATTTTTCTTTGAGGGAGAAAAAATGTTTTATGTGCAAACTGAAATAAACTGCAACTTGTTTTAGCTCTTAAAGATACATATTTGGAGTCTGTTTTAGGCTCCAACTACACTCAGGTCGAAAAACATATCTGCATCCAGGCAGCAAGAAGATTGCCTATATTTACCCATGTTGTGCCAATAGGTGGCGATACGGTTGTTAGGGACACAATAAAATACAACAGAAGAAAATCTCTCAGTTCTTAACCATTTCTGCACAGGTTTAAAGTTTAATGGTGACAGGGTCGGGACAAAATGATGGAAATGAAGAATAAAATGCCTCCAAACTTTATATCTGGATGACCGATGGCCGATGACTCTCTGGCCATTATATCATTTGGTTATGAATGTAAACAATAAGAAATCCACTGAAAGGTCTGTAGCAGATGGATATTAAACATCAGTGGGTCTATGTCTTGGTCGTACAATTCTTATATTTATTTCACATCACATTCACACCAGGCTGCACAGCGGCGCAGTTGGTGGCACTGTTGCCTTGCAGCAAGAAGGTCCTGGGTTTGAGAGTCCAAAAACATGACTGTTAGGTTAATTGGTCTCTTTCAATTGTCCTTCGGTGTTAGTGAGTGTGTGCACCTGTCCAGGTTGTACCCTGCCTCCTGCCCGTAGACTGCTGGAGACAGGCACCAGCTCCCCTGCGACCCTATACGGAAGAGGTGGGTATAGAAAATGGATGGATGGATATTTATTTCAAATCTAAACTAATCTTCTCCTCACTCTATAAGCTAAATCTTTAACTGCAGCATTTATATATTCAAATTTGAGTGTAAATGTGTCTGTTGAGCATTTATATCATTGTTTACCTGGGTTTTCTTACTCCCCAGATACACCTTCATATCAGTCTATGGGACAAGACTTTGCTCAGACAGAATAAAACATTGACATAAGAAATGACAAAAACTAAACTGCTAACAGTCGAGTTCCTTAATTATGTTTAGAGTAATAAAATGGATGTACTTTAGTCTCTTGGTTTGAACAGAAGGCAGTTTCATTCTCATCACATGGGACGGAGACACACAGCCATTGTTGTAACCTGCACATTCCTTCTGTGTGGGAGCCAAGCAGAGAGAAACCAGTGAAGAGAAACGAACGGAGGCAAGCATAGTTGGAGCTTACTTTCCCCTCTGGAGTTTCTCTTTCACTCTTTCTCTGTATGTCGATTTTGTTTTCCTCTCTTTTGTCCCCCTAATTGACTCTCCTGTGCAGCCTTGCATACCTGCATGTATGCTGATACTGCTGTCTGGACATACACATCTGCAACCAGGCATACACACCCATTTACCCTCACAAGTCTTTTAATTTGCCTCCAACAGACACACCCAAATACACCGATCATGAATGCATCACGATCCACACACACAAAAAACGTTCATTTCCAGCAGGATTCGAAGTGTGTGTTTTTTAGAGATAAGTTAATAACTCTGGGGGGCAAACGTCTCAGGGGAAGCGTACATTAATGATTTCATTTGTGTGCAAATTGGATGGAGAGTCTTTATTAAAAGAGAAAGGAGGCGGGTTTGATTTACACGATCGTTGTGAGATTAGAGGGTGTCTCTATATGTGTTCAGTTCACAGGTGTAGGAGCTTATAAATGGACTCAATGCTGTAATTACAAACAATAGTTTCCTTTCAGGGCTGTCCTTCTGACGTCTTTTATCCCGTCACGTCTCTCTTTCCCCTTCATTCCCCCACACGCAGATTTAAATCACTGTTTTGTTTACTGTGTCTCTGCCCTCCTGAGATCTTCAGCCGCATCCCAGTGGACCTGCTTTTTTCCCCTCTCTGTGGTCTCCTTTGTTCCCAAGCTCAACAGGAGCGACCACAAACATTTTGAGCATCACACTATGAAATGTTTGACAATGAGTCACTGCTCTTACCCCTGCAGCCTCCGGCTCTGGTCTGATTAGCTCATGTTCTTACAGCAGGGAACATGTTGGATGATGCTCAGGTTAAATATTCAGATTTTTGTTTGTTTTAGAAGGGTATTTAAAAAAATGTTTAGGCCTTGACTGCTATGTGCTTTTCAAGGAATAGTTTTATTTGTAGACATCTTGGGCATTGATGCCATGTTAATCAGGGACTTTTCCAGATGGGAATGATTTGTGAAGTTTCTTGAATCCACACAGGATCAAAAGTATACATACGGATTCCAACATATGAGGCACAGACACAACTTTCAACATGGCCTAACTTTCAACAGGGTTGAGGTCAGTGTTTCTGTAAAGCCATAGCAGAAGCCTGATGATTGTTTGCTTTGTTTGGAGTCATGCTCTACCCGATGTGTCCAAGTTTCAACCATCTAGCTGTTGAGTGAAACTGAATTTGGATGTAGTCTTCTTTCTTTATTATTATATCAGCTTTGTGCAATTTATGATTAACACTGGCAGCAAAACTGCCCTCACCATAATGCCACCCCCACCAAGCTTGACAAGTGGTACTGGTACTTTGAAGGCCACATCTTGAGTTCTCCAAACATTCTTGTCATTGTGGCCATCTACCCCAGCCTTTGTCCTTTAACCATAAAAGCATTACCTATATAACTGTTGTCCAGATGGTATTTGACTTGACTTGGGTATGTGGGCAGCTGTTGAGTTTTGAGCAACTTTGTTGGCGCCGTCTCGGTCCATGCTGATGATATTGAATTGACTTTATTGTAAGGAGGGATACTGGGCAAGCTGAGACATACAACTGCCAACTGTCAAACATGGTGGTGATAACATCATGCAGTGGGGCTGTTTTGCTGACAGTAGTAGTGGTGCATTACACTAAATGGGTGGAAAAAGAAATGGGAGAGCTACCTCCAGATTCCTTGACTTTTTATCAAATTAACAACTTGGACACTACTGATTTTTCTAGCTGGAAATAGCTGCCAAGCACACATCATAACTGGACCGAATAATAAGACAGACATTTGGATGCTGGGACCTTGTTGAAAATTGGTCATCTGTACTTAAAAGCTGGGTCCGTGCCAGAAAACACAAAACCTTAAATGAGCTTAACGATCAACCCTAGCCAGGATTTAAAGACATTCTTACTGTGTGACAGCAGTTATGACCACTGCACTGCCACGTCGCCCACAAAATCAATGACAGACAACATGCTGGGTCCATCTATGTTAAACATGGATCTGTGGGACAATGGATCATCAAAGTTAAACCCAAATCAGAAAAAGTTGGTGATGAAAAAGGTATGGCTTGTATCTCAGTGCAACCAGTACAAACTGAATTTACAGCTTATTTTGTTTTAACCTAATTTCATTTCCACTTTAACATTTCAGGTCTGCAAATTTTTTAAAATGAGAAAAAAGTTCAAACAATTTGATGATTTGCTACAAGAATCATTCACATTTAAAACTGAGTCTTCTAAAGATGGAGGATCTCTGTTTTGATAATAGTTATGATTACAATTGTTTGCCTTAAATGTTGCATGAACTTAATTTTAAACTGTCAAAAAGGGGTTTTGGGTCGGACCAAAGTGCAGACAAGAACTTGGCAGCAGCATGTTGTAAAAGAGTCTTCAGCTTTATTTCCAGGATTCCTCCAAAACGAAGCAAAACATTATAGGTACTTAAACAAAGACAAAAAGTCCACACCTTACAAAATTGGTCTTGGCAGGAACATGGTATAAGCAAATAGACATGGGTGGAGAACGAAGTAGTGAACGGAAGGAACCAGCAAAGAACAATCAAAACCAGAGAGCTTATAAACAGAGGGGCGTGAGGTATGAACCAATGAGACACAGAGGCAGGTAATCAGAGGAGAATGGAAAACAGGTGTGAACCAGGATGCAGAGACCTGAGGCAATATGAATGGTAGCTAAGAGGACCAGGCTATAAAACAAATGGGAACATGACTACAAAAACAAAACTATAAGCAAAGAATTAAATAAACAGGAATCAGGGAACCAGATCTAAATGAAGCTATGGACAGAGATAAATAACCAGAGCAACATACAAATCTAGGATAAAGATTAACTAAAGTAAACAGAGAACATCATAACCTAAGATCTATCTAAAGAAAACATAAAGAAACCCTAAGTACCAAAGTAAAACTAAACAAACACTGACACAACCAACCAGGGAAATGTGGCAGAGGATGTGGGGATTTAAATACAAACCAAGATGTAAACAATAACTAAAGCTGACCTAACAGGAGGTAGAAACTAGAACTATAGAAACTAAACAAGAGGATCCAGGGAGACAAAAAAACTATAAAAATAATAATAACAATAAGAAGAAAACCATAACAAGAAATAGGAAAGCAACCACAAAAGGAACTAGAATCGAGGGGAGAGAAAACAAAAAACACTAGGAGGCTGTAGAAGGAAATAAACAAACATGAGTACAAATCAAACTAAAGTCAAAACACAAAACCAAAACAAGGTCCCAAATGTTGCATTGCGACATAAACATGATCTTTTAAAGATCCAGATTTGTAAACAAATAATATGAAGATATTTGGATGTGCAAAGACTAAAAGATCAAAATGGACAAGGACAAAACCAACCTCACAAAGTGCAGAAAGTTACACACTGGATTTTTTTAATATTAAACCTAGACCTTTCCAGAATGTGCTGTATAAACTATCAGTGTGCTCTAAAGAGCATGCAAAAGCAAAATAATGTAAATAAAACCTGATCTGTCATCTTAGGCACATCCACCCATCCACTATTTGTAAAGCCATAATCAAGTATATAATTATATATTCTCACTATATAAAAAGCAATATACTCCTGGCTAAAATGGTCATCTGTTGTCATAATGTGATTGGTAAAGGTCATGGAGCAGAGGTAATGTAATCCAGCAGGAAACAATAAAGAAAGGAGTTTAAATACTCAGGCAGGGGTGGAAAATGTAACCAGATTAACTAATTAGAGGAGATGTGGAACAGCTGTGGCAAAAAGAAAGCAGGGAAACTGAGGGAGGGAGACCAATTAACACAGAGGGCACTGAACTAAGACTCCAAATGATCAACAAAAGAGAAAAGGCCTGAAACTAACAAAAGAGAATACATCAAAATGCACAGATAAAACAACACACGAAATAATAATAAGAATAACAATTATAATGATAATAAGTAACTAAATACAAAGAAATAAACCTACATGACAAAACCTTAATGGCAATAATAACAACAGAATATGGCAAGAACCTTGTTGTTGTTTATTTAGACCTTTGTCTAAATAAACAAGGGAATGATCAAAACGCAAACACCCAAGGACCATAACATCTCCAGGCTTGATATAGAGCCTATAGGGTACAGTATTCCTTAGCTCTTTATGGGAATCCCAACTCTTTCCAAGACCACAAATCATGTAGTGTCTTGTAAAACAATTAATATATCTTTAACCTTTTAACATTTTATTACAGTAAAATCCCAAACTGTTATGCCTTTTATTTGAATTTTATGGTATAGATCTACATTAAGAACTACTTTTTATTGTTCGTTAGATGTGTTGAAAGCCTGTATCTTTTTGCTTCCTCTTAAGTATTACACACTACTTTTAGTTGGTCTGTTTCATAAAATCAACAACATGTAGTAAACATGTTTGTAATGCGACAAAATGTGAAAACGTTCTGTGTGTGAATACTTTTACAATGCACTGTATACGACCATAGGAAAAATACTGAGACTTTACTTTTGCAAGGTGTCAAAAATACAATTGCAGATGGACTTGAATTAATGACTGTTAGCAAAAACAACACAGTGTGTCTGCAGTGAAACAGAAGCATTTACATCTGGGATTATTTCATTCATAGTTTAATCTAGTTTTCTCCATGAAGAAGAATCTTTAACAATATAAAAATACCTGAAACTAATTCAGTAAAAACCATTTGGAACAACCTCTTTTATTTTATGACCAAACAAAAATGTATCAAAGAAGAAACAGAAGCACATTGTTGTTCCTAGACAGTTTTCTCAATAATAACAGTGGAGCATGTCTGTTAAGGCAGAGTCTTAGATGTGAAGCGTCCAGCGGCTGGACAAGTTAATTTCCTACGGAAGTGAGAGAGGAGGGTGTCGGTCTGAGGTATGATGGAGGATATGAGGGAGGATGTTGAGGGCATTAAAAAAACTGGGAATAATGTGTGAAAGTTAACCTAAAAAGGAAGAGGTGAACAAAAAGGAAGTGAGTTGAGATGGAGCGGAGGAGGTGGTCTGCTGATGATCTCAGAGAAGGGCACAGGTGCTTTGGGTGGAGGTGCGTGTGTCATAGCGGCTTACCCACACTGCTGAGAGAATCATAATCAGCAGGAGGCAGAGGAGGAGGAGGAGGTGGGGCTGATGGGCGGACAGGATAAGGATGAGACAGGCTGACATTGCATGACATGTCAAGAGGCCTCTGTTGTTCCACGGTGTTTGAAGTGGCCGCAGAGTTTAGCTGAAGCCAATTAACCTAGCAGGAATGTGACTTTCAGACACGGAGGGAGGCCACAAAATGAGATAATGAGAAGTTCAAGTAAATTTCCTAGGTTTCTTTTTTTTACTGCTACAAACAGGAATTCATCATGATAAATATGGACCTACCTGTCTGTTTTTATGTGATCCACTTATTCAATTCAATTCAGTTTTATTTATATAGCGCCAATTCACAACACATGTTGTCTCAAGGCACTTCACAACAGTCAGGTACATACATTCCAATTAATCCTAACCATTGAACAGTACAGTCAGAGTAAGTTATTTATTCAAATTGGATAAAAAGTTTTTCTGTCGAAGGAAACCCAGCAGATTGCATCCAGTCAGTGACTTAGCAGCAATCCCTCATACTGAGCATGCATGTAGCGACAGTGGAGAGGAAAAACTCCCTTTTAACAGGAAGAAACCTCCAGCAGAACCAGGCTCAGTGTGAGCAGCCATCTGCCACGACCGACTGGGGGTTTGAGAGAACAGAGCAGAGACACAAAAAGAACACAGAAGCACTGATCCAAGAGTACTTTCTATGGGAAGGAAAAGTAAATGTTAATGGATGTAGCTCCTTTAGTCGTTTCACCTAGAAAGAAAGAACATATAAACTCTGAGCCAGTTTTCAAGTTTTCAAGCACATATAATTAGTTACAGTTAAGCTCAGTCAATTGCCATGTCTAGGAGAGAGAAAGGGTTAAACACTGAAAGACAGGGGCACGTGGATCATCGGTAGAGGGTGAGCATTAAGTTGTTGCCAGCAGAAGCTCAGATGATTCCCCTCTCCAGAAAGGTGTCACAGGTAGACACAGAGTCAGGCCAGGTGTAGCTTCTAGGAAGAGAAAAGAGAGAGAACAAGGTTAAAAGCTGAAATAACAGAAAATAATGCAAAATTGGAGAGTAGTGTGAGAATGTAGCGAAGAGGGTGAAAGTGGTCATTATGTCCTCCAGCAGCCTAAGCCTATAGCAGCATAACTACACAGATAGTTTCAGTTCAGATTATTTAGCTAAACGGCGCTTATTTACAACAATGTCGTCTCAAGGCACCCCACAAAGGGTCCCACTGATGGTCATTGTTATGCTAAAAACCACAAGGATTGGTATACCTCTCTCTGTCAGACTGATTATAACCATTGGAAAGGAGAGAGGGTCATACAGGTAGCAGAAATGGAGGGTGTGTTTGCACCTCAACCATAACTGAGCCGGTTTAGGCTAAACCTGACTCCCCCTTACTCCAACCAACATGGAGGGAGGAAGGCTCCCTCCCTGATAAACTAAGCCACTCTAACTAAAAGCTTTATCAAAAAGGAAAGTTTTAAGCCTAGCCTTAAAAGTAGACAGGGTGTCTGCCTCACGGACCAAAACCGGGAGTTGGTTCCACAGGAGAGGAGCCTGATAACTAAAGGATCTGCCTCCCATTCTACTTTTCAAGACTCTAGGAACCACTAGTAAACCTGCAGTCTGAGAACGAAGTGCTCTGTTAGGAACATATGGAACAATCAGATCTCTGATGTATGATGGAGCTAGATCATTAAGGGCTTTATATGTGAGGTGGAGAATTTTAAATTCTATTCTGGATTTAACTGGGAGCCAATGAAGGGAAGCTAAAATAAGAGAAATATGATCTCTTTTTAATTTTCATCAGAACTCTTGCTGCAGCATTTTGAATCAGCTGAAGGCTTTTAACTGAATTTTGTGGACATCCTGATAGTAAAGAAATACAATAGTCCAGCCTTGAAGTAACAAATGCATGGACTAATTTTTCAGCGTCACTCCTGGATAGGATATTTCTAATTTTGGCAATGTTCCGGAGATGAAAGAAGGAAATCCTAGAAACCCGTTTAATATGGGATTTAAATGACATGTCCTGGTCAAAAATAACACCAAGGTTTTTTACTTTATTACCGGAGGTCAATCCAGGTTAAGTGATTGACTAAGCAGTTTATTTTTTAAAGACTCTAGTCCAAAGACGACAACTTCTGTCTTGTCTGAATTTAGAAGCAAAAAATTTAAAGTCATCCAAGTTTTTATATCTTCAAGACATGCTAGTAGTCTATCTAACTGGTTGGGCTCATCAGGATTTATGGATAAGTAAAGCTGAGTGTCATCAGCGTAACAGTGAAAATTGATCCTATGCTGCCTGATAATTTGACCTATTGGAAGCATATATATAGTAAAGAGAATTGGCCCAAGTACTGAACCCTGTGGTACTCCACAATTAACCCTGGAGTTTAAAGATGATTTATCATTTACATGAACAAACTGGAATCTGTCAGACAGATACGATTTAAACCAGCCTAGCGCTGTTCCCCTGATCCCTACAGCATATTCCAGCCTTTTTAATAGAATATTATGGTCGACTGTATCAAATGCAGCACTGAGATCTAACAGAACCAGAACAGACACAAGTCAATTATCTGAGGCCATAAGAATATCATTAGTGACTTTCAGCAGAGCTGTTTCAGTGCTATGATGAGCTCTGAAACCTGACTGAAACTCTTCAAACAGGTCATTGCTGTGTAAATGCTCACACATTTGATTAGCAACTATTTTCTCAAGAATTTTAGATAAGAATGGAAGATTGGATATAGGTCTGTAATTTTTCAAGTCATCTCGATCAAGCGAAGGTTTCTTAAGTAAAGGTTTACAGCTAACTTAAAAGCCTGTGGTACATATCCATTTACTAAAGATAGATTAATCATATCTAAAATGGGGCTGGTAATCAGAGGGAACACTCTCTTAAATAATTTTGTTGGGATTGGGTCTAACATACAAGTTGAAGGTTTAGATGAAGCTAATATTTCTGATCAGGAAGCTTCACAGGATCAAAACAGTCCAAACAGAAATCAGGTTCTGCAGTTATTTCCAATGTTGCCTCACTTGAGGAGGATGAAGTAATCATCTTCGGGAGTATGTCAAAGATTTTCTTTTCAATAGAATCAATTTTATTTAAGAAGAATCCCATAAAGTCATGACTGTTAAGAGCTAAGGGAATGGATGGCTCAACAGAGCTACAGGGGTTGGACAATGAAACTGAAACACCTGTCATTTTAGTGGGGGAGGTTTCATGGCTAAATTGGACCAGCCTGGTAGCCAGTCTTCATTGATTGCACATTGCACCAGTAAGAGCAGAGTGTGAAGGTTCAATTAACAGGGTAAGAGCACAGTTTTGCTCAAAATATTGAATGCACACAACATTATGAGTGACATACCAGAGTTCAAAAGAGGACAAATTGTTGGTGCACGTCTTGCTGGCGCATCTGTGACCAAGACAGCAAGTCTTTGTGATGTATCAAGAGCCACGGTATCCAGCTTAATGTCAGCATACCACCAAGAAGGACGAACCACATCCAACAGGATTAACTGTGGACGCAAGAGGAAGCTGTCTGAAAGGGATGTTCGGGTGCTAACCCGGATTGTATCCAAAAAACATAAAACCGGCTGCCCAAATCACGGCAGAATTAAATGTGCACCTCAACTCTCCTGTTTCCACCAGAACTGTCCGTCGGGAGCTCCACAGAGTCAATATACACGGCCGGGCTGCTATAGCCAAACCTTTGGTCACCCATGCAAATGCCAAATGTCGATTTCAATGGTGCAAGGAGTGCAAATCTTGGGCTGTGGACAATGTGAAACATGTATTGTTCTCTGATGAGTCCACCTTTACTGTTTTCTCCACATCCGGGAGAGTTACGGTGTGGAGAAGCCCCAAAGAAGCGTACCATCCACACTGTTGCATGCCCAGAGTGAAGCATGGGGGTGGACCAGTGATGATTTGGGCTGCCATATCATGGCATTCCCTTGGCCCAATACTTGTGCTAGATGGGCGTCACTGCCAAGGACTACCGAACCATTCTTGAGGACCATGTGCATCCAATGGTTCAAACATTGTATCCTGAAGGCGGTGCCGTGTATCAGGATGACAATGCACCAATACACACAGCAAGACTGGTGAAAGATTGGTTTGATGAACATGAAAGTGAAGTTGAACATCTCCCATGGCCTGCACAGTCATCAAATCTAAATATTATTGAGCCACTTTGGTGTGTTTTGGAGGATTGAGTCAGGAAACGTTTTTCTCCACCTTTATCACGTAGTGACCTGGCCACTATCCTGCAAGTAGAATGGCATAAAATCCCTCTGACCACTGTGCAGGACTTGCATATATGTCATTCCCAAGATGAATTGACGCTGTATTGGCCGCAAAAGGAGGCCCTACACCATACTAATAAATTATTGTGGTCTAAAACCAGGTGTTTCAGTTTCATTGTCCAACCCCTGTATGACTTTGTGTAAGTTTAGCAACTGTACTAAAGAGAAACCTAGGATTATTCTTGTTCTCTTCTATTAATGATGAGAAATAAGCTGTTCTGGCTTGGCGAAGTGTCTTTTTATACAACAGTAGGCTGTTTTTCCAGATTAAGTAGGAATCCTCTAGGTGTGTAGAGTGCCATTTTCTCTCCAATTTTATAACATTGTGCTTTAAAGTATGCAGGTCTGAATTAAACCAAGGAATGTTGGACCACTTGTCTGCTGAATATTGGACCATTTGCACATTGCTGGATGCCACTATGCCTTTCCGACATCATCGGCCATTTTGTACCGCAGGATTGCCTGTCTTACAAAATCTAGCGGTCACTGCGGGTGATATGACGGGGCCGTCCCAGGTCTGACGTCACAGGAGGTGATATAGGAAGGCGAACGTTTGAAAGAAGCGCTTTCACGTTGGATACTGGACCAACATCTGAAGCATCTCTCTCTGGAGAAGAAGAGGTCCCACGTGGATTCTTCATTTATTCTCCTTCGTTGGCCAACGAAAAATTCGTGAAAGAGGATTCTGGAATAAGAAGGCCGGAAATTTCACTTTGCCGATCGAAGACGTGAGTTTAACACGTAACCAAAAAACCACGGAGTTTCAAGGAGACGCAACTTTCCCTCCTTGTTTTGTACCAGTCGACTAGTGACGGTCCATCATAATTTTTCTACCTTTCTGCCACGGATGTCACCAAGGAAGAAAACGGACTGCTTCGCTGAGTATCTGCGGACGCGTGGAGCTCTAGAGTCTAAGATAGCATTAAACGCTATATTTAGGCTATCACTTTCAGCATCAACATGAATGTTAAAATCCCCCACTATAATAACTTTATCTGTATTTAACACTAAATCAGATAAAAGGTCTGAAAACTGATCTAAAAATTGAGAGTAAGGGCCTGGGGGATGGTACAAAACAACAAACAGAAGTGGTTTTAGTGCTTTGCAATTTGGATGAGGAAAACTAAGGATTAAATATTCAAAAGAGTTGTAGCTATTGATTGGTCTGGGACTAGACAATAAATTGGACTGAAAGATGGTTGCTACTCCTCCTCGCCCAGTATATCGAGGAATGTGAAAATTTAAATAGTTAGTAGGAGTTGACTCACTTATAGTAACATAAGCCTCTTGCTGCAGCCAGGTTTCTGTGAGGCAAAATAAATCAATCTGATTTTCACAAATCAGGTCACTAACTAGCAATGTCTTTGAAGAGAGAGATCTTATGTTCAGTAGGCCACATTTAATTGTTTTATTTTTCTTTTCGGTTTGAGTTGTGTTTATTTTTATGAGATTTTCCTGATTTCCTCCTTTTAGATTATTTTTTAATCTATTCAATTTTGGCCGTGGGCGAGACACTGTCTTAATAGGGTAATGGGTGGGTAGCAGTACAGAAGCTGCAGAGAGGAGTGTTAAACTACGACCCTGCTTCCTGGTCTGAACTCTGGGTTGTCAAAGTTTTGGAGAACTAATAAATTCGGCCAGATTCCTAGAAAGAAGAGCAGCTCCATCCAAAGTGGGATGGATGCCGTCTCTCCGGATCAGACCAAGTTTTCCCCAAAATGTTCGCCAGTTATCAATGTAGCCCACATTGTTTTCTGGACACCACCTAGACAGCCAGCGGTTGAATGACAGCATGCGGCTAAACATGTCGTCACTGGTCCGATCGGGGAGGGGACCAGAGAAAATGACGGAGTCCGACATTGTTTTGGCAAACTTACACACCGAAGCAACACTAACTTTGGTGACCTCCGATTGATGTAACCGGGTGTCATTACCGTCAGCGTGAATAACAATCTTACTGTATTTACGCTTATCCTTAGCCAGCAGTTTCAGGTAGGATTTGATGTCGCCCATTCTGGCCCCTGGCAAACATTTGACTATGGTCGCTGGTGTCTCTAGTGCCACGTTTCTGACTATGGAGCTGCCAATTACCAGAGTTGGCTTCTCAGCGGGTATGTCGCTGAGCGGGAAATCTTAACCAATATGTCTTAGTTCCTGTATCTGATCACAACAGCCTATTGTGCAATGTGTGTTTAAATAATGAGGACAAGTGGACAAGTGGAGGACGAAAGAAGACATATGAGGCCTAAAACGATTATCTATAGCTGATAAACAGCATCTTAATGTAATTTTTAAAACAAAAGAGAGAAATACAGCAGACAATTGAGAGATACTTCATCCTTCAGTGGATCATCTACTGGATAAAAAGTTTCCAACTTATAGCACTTTGCGAATCACCGTGTTGAAGCTGAAATATGATTATTTTTGTCAGGCTGCTGGTAATAAAATGTCTGAAGATCCAAATATAAATCAGGTTATTGCCAGGTTTTACTGAACCTTTTCGTAGCTGAAATATTCCTGTTTTTCAGAGATAAATGGTTTAACAAACAAGCAAAGAAATAACAGTCCCATGGAAATGTTCAGGTCTATGCCTGCGATTGAGTAATAAAGAAGCCAAAGATCATAAAAAAATACTTTAAAAGACCTTCAGACTGTCTGAAGAACTAATGACCGAAAGGTCGTTAATACGAGAGACTCTGTCTCCTAAGCAAAATATGAAGACATTGGAGACAACTTGCAAAGAGCTGCCGCTAATCAGACTGTTGTAAAGCATAAACTATATTATCGATAGCCAATCTCTTGTCTACTGATAATATAGTTGGTACAACTTGCTACTGTGAGTTTGGACCCGTTTTTGCTTTCAGAACTGGTTCATTTCTTTGTTGCATGGATTCAACAAGGTGTGGGAAATTTCTCTGAGATTTTTGTCTATATTGATTTGATAGCATAACTTGTGCTGCAGATTTAGCAGATTTACATCCATGGAGTGAATCTCCTGTTTCACAAAATCCCAAAGGTGCTTTAATTGAGTAAGATCTGGTGACGGTAAAGGTGGTAAAAGTTCATTAATCTCATTGCCATGCTTTAGAAACCAGTTTGAGATGGGACAATTTGGTCATAAATAGTCAGAAACAGTTCTCAGGTTTGCTGTGGTGCTTCAGTGATTCTCAGGTCATACTAAAGGACTCAAATTTGTGGCAAGAAAATATCCCCCACACCATAATACTACCACCAGCAGCCCGAACTGTTAATAAGATATAGGGTGGATCGATGTTGTTTACACCACATTCTGACCCGACCATCTGAATGTTACTGCTGAAATAGAGACCCGTCAGATCAGGGAACATTTTCCATTCTGTCCGACTTAGGTGAACCTGTTGTTAGTTGACAGAAGTGGCACCCAGTGTGTCCATGAACAGTTGCTCACTAGAAACATTAGCATTTTCTGTAAACCAGAAAGAGTGTTAAAATCCCAGTAAATCATCAATTTCTGAAATACTCTGACTATCCCATCTGGTTGGCACGTTCACTGTCTCCTAAATCCATTTCCTCCTTTTTCTGATGCTCAGTTTGATCTTCAGCCACTTACAGTCATTAATGTCTGTGTATTTAAAGTTGAGCATAAATAGGTCTTCAGTCTACCTGCCTGCCTGTGTATTTGGTTCCTGTCTATTAAAAAAGTCACCAACTACTTCTGCAGATTTATTTTATTTTAACAACAAGCATCAGCTTCCTCCATTCCTTCTTCCATTGGTAGTACATTAGGTCAAAATAACGTCATAATTTAAGCTATATATTTTTAATCCTTTTTGGAATAAGTACACTGTAAAGGTCAGGAAGGGTTTATTTTCCAGTTAGGGAATCTCTAAAAGGCCAGTATATCAGTAAAATTTACTCAGTATATTACTGGGGAAAGTAGACTAGAGTTAGAAACACCAAAGAAAAGCTGTTTGGCACAATTAAGATTTTACTTTCTGCACATACTATGATCAGTAATCTCACACATAGCCTTTCTAACTTATGGGATGTTTAATTTTGTGTAGAAACTTACAAGTTAAACTATTAGACTAATGACAACCATCACCTCTGTTCTTAGAAATCAAAATTGTCGAAAATGGCGTGAAAAGAGAAATGTGCAGCAGTAGGTTGTTCTTTGTTACCAATTTAGTTCACTTTTGTGTCACAAAATAACTTCACACTCGTTATATAAGACCTTTTTAAGTCATTTTCAATTAATTTTTTTATGGTGGGCTGCATGGTTGAGCAGTTGGTAGCACTGTTGCCTTGCAGCAAGAAGGTCCTGGGTTCAAATTCCTGTCATATGGCCTGCATAGAGTTTGTATGTTTTATCTCCAGATACTCCAGCTTCCTCCCACAAGACATGACTGCTAAGTTAATTGGTATCTCTGAATTCCCCTTAGGTGTATATGTGTGCATGGTTGTTGGCCCTGTGATGAACTGGCAGCCTGTGCAGGGTGTACCCCGCCTTCTCTTCCAATGGCCGATGGAGATAGGCACCAGCCCCCCGCAATAGATGGATGGATGAATGGATGGATGGATGAATGGATGGATGAATGGGTGGACGGATGGACAGATGGATGTTTTAATGATGTTTGCACTAACTAGCCTTGTCATGGCCGATACTGAGTTTTGTTTTCCTCTAAGCTCTGAGCTTCAGATTCAGATTTTGACCTATTCTATTTTCAAATTTTTTACTAAGGTTTAAAACACCTAAAAGAGAAGAAACATGCTTCAGATTCCTGGATGGAGGTGTTGAATCCTCCAAAAAATTCCAGAAATACAAGATTAAATACATTTACCAAAGCATATGTCCACAACTATTTATGAGATTTTTAATAGTATCAAAAAAGGGTATGAAGGTACATGCTGTTTGTTGATGTATTTGTAGAAAAGGAAATGGTGGGACATTTTAGTTATCATCCATTTAATGAACAGGAAAAAGAAATCATATTCAATCAGGCTGGTGCGATTGATTGGTGTATTTCTGTTTATTGACCTCATCCTTTTGTAATAGGTTATTCACAGCTCCCTGCTCAGATAACATACATTTTCTTGCATTCATATGCTACAAATTGACCTGGGATTTCAGGAGTAATGGTACTAAATGTTCTTTGATAAGGTTTATCTAAACCCACCCTGATAAGATGTGAAAACAAAACATTTCCTCCCTCATCATTTGCCCGGACAATAAGTCTTTAAGCTTTTGTTCACCTTTTCTGACCATGATAAGGATGAAAGTAAAAGCTGACAATGTCTGGGTTTATAGACAGAAAAATGACAAAACTACCTGTCTCATTGTACCTCTTTTTAGAGATCAGTGCTCTAGCTTTGAGCTACACAAATTTAATTTTAGCCACAAATTACGCTCAATCACCCTTGAAGCATGTCATTACCCCATGAGAGATTGAGCATACAGTACTTTATGTGAAAGCTAAAACTACCACAGAGAAAATTGACAGAAAAATGTTGGACTTTAGTCTAAAATAATCCTTTTACCGTTCTGCATTGCAACCAGTTGTTACTAACCTGTTTTTCAGGAGCGGTTTCATTAGGAATCATTCATTGACCTGGTGCATGCTGAGACAACAGTAAAGTGCAGATGGGAACAATGGTGTTGGATGTGTGATCGCGAACTGTTTATAATTATTGCTATAACTCCTGTCACGGGTACAGTCGGTGCTTTACTATCAGTTAATTTATTTGTTTTTTTTAACTTAGACTATTATGTATTTTATTGACATTTAAAATGTTGGTTTAGGTAAAGGCAGGACTGCTATTGTGCTCATTCAGTCATAAATGGGAAAAAAATCTGAATAATAGATTTTAGATGTAGGATAACTGCTGATGAGAGTTTACATGAAATAATGGTAAAGCAACTCCCATTTCCAAGGTACAAAGAATGTAGCATGACCTAATTAAAAAAAACATAATTCTGACACATTTTTATCAAATTGTTGTAGAGAGAAAAAAAAAATATCACTGACAAAGCAATACATAAAACAGAAAGCAAAAACTCTTAGAAATGAAGGATAAAATCATTAAATATAACAATAAAAACTATGAAAACTAACTTAAAACAAACCAAAATAAAGACAAAAAGAATAAATTATAAATATAAAGTTACAATAACCTGGACATCTGCACAACTCACTAATTAAGATATTTACAGACAAAAAGTTTCAAATAGTGTTAAAAGACTTTTTGAGTTTTGAGTTCATTCAAAAATCAAATAGATGCTTTTGAGTTAATAAAAAAACACATTTTCTTCACATATTGAGCCCAGAAATGCCTTTATTCTTTCATTGAGTTCACATCTTTGGTTTCTAATAGAAAGATTTTCTGTGTTGCTCTGCAAACAGTCGGAGCTTTTGCTTCCCCGCTGGAGGGTCAAGAGTTTTTAGGAAAAGCGGAGCAATGACAGTCTTGTCCCCAGTGTTGTTGGACATATGGAAAGTGAATGATGGCCAACAAGGGGAGATAAAGTCTGCTGCTAATTATATCCACAATGGAAGAAAAACAGAGGGGACGTTGGGAGTGTGAGAACAGGGACATCTAATTACAGAGACGGGGCCATGGGAGCGGGATGGGGTGGATGGCTGCACACTGGGGGTCTAATTCCTTGTTTCTCTCTCTCTCTGTCCGTGTGTGTGTTTCACCTGAGGGCAGGGAGATGGACATTCTGGGTTAATATCCGTAGAAGGTTTTAAAATTCACATTTGAGCCCCATAACGTCTCTGGCTCCTTTGCACACTAATTGCTTTTCTTTGTTATTTAGATCGCAGAATTACTGGCAGCACAATAATCATATTTGACACAAACCTTCATAGACTTTCGAGCTTTTGGGACATTAAGGAATTGAATAATATTGCACTTTTCCATGCTCTTTTCAGTGGCAATCAATCAGATTGATGTTTTCTGGTCCTAAACATTTGCAGTAAACAAACTAAAAAACACTTCTATGGTAGGAGTTTAGTCAGGTGTACATTAGAGTATCATAAACCAGCAGGTTTGTTGCAGGAATAATAATTGCATTGTTTCTGTGGTTACCTCAACCACCAGTTTACAGCGCAGGTAAAGTGTCAAACGTCTAATCCGGCTCAGTTGCAGCTGCAGTCATGACAACCATTTGCATGTTTCAGAGAGAGGGTCTGTGATTGATTTGAGCTTTTTAGTTTAACACAATATTCACTAGGGTGAATGTTATAAGTATATAAGAAGCTAATTAACATTCTGTCTAGTTATCAGTCTCATGCAAGCAGGTTTGTGTTATGTGTGCACAAAAGCTTTTAAATGCATCTGTTTAATTAGCTTTAATGGAGGCACAAAACCAACAAAAACAAATACAAAGTTTCTTATAATAAATAAGAAGCTTTTGTATTGCTTGCCATTACGTTACATTAAAATTTTTAGCCGATTCACCCTCCCTGAGCCAATCAAGGCTCTGGTCATCTGCAGACATTCCCGTCTCATTAACTGCATGCAGAAAATCAGAAAGGTGGAGATGAAGCTGGAATATTATATGATAAAAATCTGGAACAACAGAAATATGCGGCAAGGTCAAATTAAATAGGAGAGCAAACCGAAAGAAATTGGCCAAAAAGGCCCCTTTTGTAGTCGTAAGAGATTAAGTTTGTACACATCTTTGCATTTACATTTAAATTTGTCTTTATTATTAGAAGATGTGTAAATTCTTTATAATCTATTTTTCTATAACTTTTTTCTACTTTTTTGCCACCCTTATTTTGGTTATTTTTCCACAGTAGCAGACAGGAAGTGGGGCGGAGAAAAGGGGAAGACATGCAACACAGGTCTCTCCAGGGTCGGGACTGGAATCCATAACGGCTGCATCAAGGACTGAGGCCTCTGTGTGTGGGTTGCGCTCTCTACTGCTCCGCCAAGCGCCTCGCCCTTGCAATTTATGACCAAAAGTCAAAGAAAGAAATTACATTAAATAAATTTATTGAAGTGCATTGACACTGGTTCAGCATAACATTATGACCACTGACAGGTGAAGTTATTAACAATGATTATCTCTTTGGCATTACACCTGTTAGTGGGCAAATTAAATTAGGCAGCAAGTGATCATTGTGTCCTCACAACTGATGTGTTGGAAGCTGGAAAAATGGATAAGCATAAAACTTTCAGCGAGTTTGACCAAAACGCACCAGAACTGATTGTGCAGCTTACAGGTATGCGCAGGGAAACCCGCCGGGGGGAATGGTCATAGATCCAGTGGTGTAAGAGAGAGTGGCTCGCCTTGACCGCCGAGTTCGTTGAGACGGGGCCGACAGAAGCTGCTGGGAGGGCGGACAGGATTCGCTTCGCTGGTGGCTCACAGAAGAGTCAGCCTAAAGGTTCAATTTGAGACTCGGTTCAGACCAATTCTTTAAATCTCTGGTCAACTCCGTCGGATTCAGAGGTAAGGCACCTGGAAGTGTCAGGACAGGCAAAATCTGCAAGTTTACAGAAAATTTCAGAAATAACTTTCAAACTACGAGAGTAGATTTCAGGGGAGTCCAGTAGCTGTACCGCAAGGGCAAAAAGCTCAGGCAACGAAGTGCAGGCGCGGCCTCTTCATATACTGCCCAGTTGATAAGCCTGATGAGCTGCACCTGTCCCTTCTCCAGCACCTCCAGGCAACGGCACCTGGCGGTAAAATGGTTAGTTGCAGGCAGACACACCACGGATTCTGATAGTTTGTGGTCAATATCCATCAAAAGAGGTCCAAGCAAGGAAAAAAGAAACACGGAAATAATGAAATAATGCTTCACTTTCGCCAAACTTATTGAAGAACATTGATATTTGAATGCAGTTTCTTTCAGATATGAATGGATCTTTGTCCGCATTTGTGTACATGTCATCTATATGAATTTGTTTGTTTTGCATTTGTGCATTTTAGCATTTATTTGTGGGATATTTTCCTGCTAGATGCTGAAAGTAAATGTCCACTCTATGTACATTTATTGGACCACAAAATATCTTATCTTATGCACGTGTGGAGCGAAGGGCGGCTCATGTGGTGTGATCGAATATTCAAAATACTGTAGCTCAGTTAACACTAAGGTGTGATACTTTAGGCAATGTTATGCCAGGAAACATTGTGCTCTGTCATCCATGTAGATTTTGCATGGACATGTAAAACCTACCTAAGCATTGTTACAGAACATGTTCGCCCTTTACAATACTATTTATTGATGGTTGTGGCTTCAAACAACCACATCTCAATCCATTTGAACATCTGTGGGATGTACTGACCGCACTTCACAACTGGCACCAAGGATCTGGTGCCATTATCTTGGTGCCAGATACCATAGCATACCTTCAGGGGTCTAGTGGAGTACATATGTTGATGGCTCAGCAGAAAAAAGCCTGTCCTCTAACAGATGTAACAAAATATAAGTCAAGACAGGTCAATATGTTTTATGATTTTCCTGTCTGATAATTTCCAGTAATCTTTCCTGGAAGAAAAAACACAATTTAATGGGTTTCTTGTAAAAAAAAAAAAGGAAAGTGCTTTTAATTGGTGCCACGGTTTAATTAATTCAAGCTAATTACAAGCACAGCAGTTCATGTTGAACAAATTTGATAAATTAGTTTGCAGACAAAAATTGAATCCAACAAACTGATGTGAATCAGAAAAGAAAACACAAATGAATCGACATTAATATCAACCAGGGATGGGTCAAAATTAGTGGCCTTTCTGAAGAGATAAATTCAAGGTTATAATAAAAAACATTGTGCTAATTTAAAATTATTATTAATAAATAAATGGATAAACAGGGCACAACAATGAGGCATCAATGTGAGAAGAATCCTCTCAGTCATATAACACTTTTTTTATTTTCTCACATATATTGGCAGAGTCTGCGTTGTTCACACATTTACTTTTCACCTCAGCCTTTTTCAGTCCAATTCTGTGCATTTCTCATTCGCCATTTGAAAATTTGCATATAAACGCATCTGGAAACAGGAAGATCTACAGTGGCAGCAAACAACACATTATTGTAATTAAACTTTGAGCTTTTCATTGAAAAAAAAAGATCCAGTGAAAGCCAACAACTTATTAACTCCACAGGGGCATCTGACATAGCAGCAGCCATGCTTACGCAGTGATGCTTACATTCTAGCTATTGTTGAGCAATTACATCAAAACAGCACAAATTCCTGTTTGTTGTCTAAATTGGTGAAAGATGTATTTTGTCCCAAATTATTTCAGATCACAAATCGAAGCAGCGTGTGTGTAAAAGCACAAAGGGTTGCACTGTATGTCTGACCTGCATGTACTCTGGTAACTGCTCCTGTGTGTGTGTGTGTGTGTGTGTGTGTGTGTGTGTGAGCTCTAAGGGGAAATTCCTCTCTCAGGGTTGGGAGTTCTTCCTGTCGTAGAGCTCTGTTTGTACAGCCTGGCTTTGTCGGGATATCCTACCCTGCCCATGTCTGAGGGGGAGAGAGGGAGGGACAGACAGTGAGAGGGGGCACCTATGTGGGAGGAGATAGGGAACAAGGGGATGGAGAGGAAGGGGTTACACTGACAAAAAAGAGGGGATGCAAAGAGCAGTGAAATAACCATAAACCTTCACAAAACAGAATTTGCTGTGCAAAAATTAATGTCTGTTCATTGTAATCCTGGTAATTCTAGGGAAAAGCATCAGTACAACCAGACAGCCTGCAGCCGGAGGGAAGAGATGTTTATCATTCACACTGATTCTAATGTTTTCATGTTGTTTTGGTATTTTTGGAAGACAATTTTGTTTTAGACACTCAATACTGGTGCAAAGTGATGACTTAAAACAGTCAGACTGAATATAACAACATGAGCGGTTTCTGTGCAGAAGCTTCAGTCGCTCACCTCTACTTATAGAAATCTCAGGTTGAAAGGGTGCAGAAAAATCCAATCTGTGTGGCTCCTGAGCATTCCTTGGATGCTCTGGAAGTAGAGGAAGTCAAATAAGCTACTTTCTGTCTGCAACAATGTCTGTCTGCAGAGGTATTTCGTTTAACTTGTCTTACATCCTTGGATAGCTCATTGGTTCGAACAAAGAATACATATTTTATTTAGAATCACTGTCAGCCTAACATGCATGCTCCTCCAGCTGTATAAACAGTTGGAGGAGAATATAATGGCTCCACACTGCAGGACCTTCTCGCCAAAGATCCAGGAACTTTCTAGCTGTCAGGATTTTTACATCACCTTCAGTACTGCAAAAGTGCAAATATGGGTCTAATCTGAGATTAGACTAAATTTGAGAATAATCCAATAAAAATAATTTTCAGCAGCATTTTTACAGCATGAGTTTTTATCTTCTAGCACAAAACAGAAAAGCTAAAAGCTTAATGAGGCAAAATGTGCATATTTTAACTGCTGATTCTTGACTCATCAGATGCTGGCGTGACAAATTATAAATATCTGCAAGGCTGCTGCTGTAAATTTTAAATGCTAAACAAGAAAATCTACTGTGTGTACTCGTACTCGTCGTCTTCCACTTTATCCGGGACCGGGTCGCGGGGGCAGCAGACTCAGCAGAGATGCCCAGACGTCCCTCTCCTCAGACACCTCCTCCAGCTCCTCCGGGTGGAGCCCAAGGCGTTCCCAGACCAGCCGAGAGACATAGTCCCTCCAGCGTGTCCTGTGCCGTCCCCTGGGCCTCCTCCCGGTGGGACGTGCCTGGAACACCTCCCGAGGAAGGCATCCAGGAGGCATCCGGTATAGATGCCCGAGCCACCTCAACTGGCTCCTCTCGATGTGGAGGAGAAGCGGCTCTACTCCGAGCCCTTCCCGGATGGCCGAGTTCCTCACCCGATCTCTAAGGGAGTGCCCGGCCACCCTATGGAGGAAGCTCATTTCCACCGCTTGTATCCGGGATCTCGTTCTTTCGGTCATGACCAAAAGTTCATGGCCATAGGTGAGGGTAGGAACGTAGACCGACCGGTAAATCAAGAGCTTCGCTTTTTGGCTCAGCTCTCTCTTCACCACAACAGTAATGGGGGCACAGCGCCCCCATTACTGTTGTGGTGATCGGCCACACCGATCCGTCTGTCAATCTCTGGCTCCATTCTTCCCTCAGTCGTGAACAAGACCCCGAGATACTTAATCTCCTCCACTTGAGGCAGGAACTCCCCTCCAACCTGAAGAGGACAAGCCACCCTTTTCCGGTCGAGTACCATGGCCTCTGACTTGGAGGAGCTGATCTTCATCCCAGCCGCTTCACACTCGGCTGCGAACCGCCCCAGTGCATGCTGTAGGTCTTGGCTAGAGGGGGCTAGCAGGACCACGTCATCCGAAAAAAGAAGAGACGAAATCCTCTGGTCCCCAAACCAGACCCCATCCGGCCCTTGGCTGCGTCTAGAAATCCTGTCCATAAAAGTTATGGACAGTCCGGCCGATAGTTGAACCGCGGCTTCAGGAGGAGCAGTGTGGTTTTCGTCCCGGCCCTGGAACACTGGACCAGCTCTATACCCTCTACAGGGTACTCGAGGGTTCATGGGAGTTTGCCCAACCGGTCCACATGTGTTTTGTGGACCTGGAGAAAGCATTCGACTGTGTCCCTCGTGATGCCCTGTGGGGGGTGCTCCAGGAGTATGGAATCGGGGGCCCTTTATTAGGGGCCATCCGATCTCTGTACAAGCGGAGCAGGAGTTTGGTTCGCATTGCCGGCACTAAGTCGGACCTGTTCCCGGTGCATGTTGGACTCCGGCAGGGCTGCCCTTTGTCACCGGTCCTGTTCATCTACTGTGTGTAGAAAATAGAAATATTATACATTATGTATTAAATGAATAATTTCTACTTTTATTTTTTACAATTTAAGTGTTTTGTTTGTATGTAACTCTCCTATATAATGTTTGAATGACTGTTGGACTTCTTGGGTTTTGTGGGTTGCAGTGATGTTATGGTGCTTTAGCTTTCCGTAACCTTCATTCATTTATACCGTCAATATTTTGTTAACTTTTAATTTTTGCAGCAAATATTTTGATAGTCACTGTTATTTGGGGACTTTAAGTACAGTTTGGATAAGGGTTGATTATTACTGCAGCACCATGTGATTTTGGGTTCCCTCTTCTCCCTATTTCGAGGGGGAGAAGTTTAGGTGTGCGAGAGCTGCCGTTTTGTGTATGCTGTTCTGTTGATAGGATAAAATAAAGAAGCTAAATCACTACAACTGTACTTGTACTTTCCATGCAGCCCGAGAGACTGGAGAAGCTAAGCAACAAATAAGGGTTACATTTAAGACCTATATTTTAGACAGACGTTGATGCATTTATCCTTTAAACACCTAGAACATAGCATTCCCAGTACAGTTTATTCCTTCTCTGCATCAGATAAGGATAGCTGTTTTCCAGCTACTTTCAGTAAATATGGACAACCTCCTTGTCACACAGAGACGTGTGGTGTGGAAAAAAGAAGTCAGTTTATTGTCTTCCAGTCATTTTATAAGGAAGCAGCTTCCAAAATGGCAACCCATCCATCTCTCTGCTACATCCAACAGTCCACCTTTATATACTCTCAGACTCCGCCTTCTGAATTCAAACTGGCCTATTGCATCATCCTTCCAGAGAGGAAAAAAAAACAAAGATTCACTCTCAGATAAATAAACAATAACAATTATTTATCAGTAATAAAATATAAAGCAAACATGTCACTTATAGAAATACATAAATTCAAATTCCATTCAAAAATACTTTATTAATCCCAAAGGGAAATTAAATGTTGTAGCTCATATTATGAAGGTTTCCTCAAAGAGCCGTTGTAGATGCTGATGGCTTTGGGCAGGAAGGATCTCCTGTAGCGCTCCGTCTTACAGCAGATCTGAAGAAGCTTCTGACTGAAGACACTCTGTTGTTGTAGGACAGTCTCATGAAGAGGATGCTCAGGGTTCTCCATAATGTTCTTCATTTTATGAAGAATCCGTCTTTCCACAATGATCTCCAGAGGTTCCAGAGGAGTCCCCAGAACAGAGCCAGCCTTCTTTATCAGCTTGTTGAGCTTTTTTAAGTCCCTGGCTCTGATGCTGCTACCCCAGTAGATGATGGCAGAAGAGATCTATAAGTCATTTAATACTTCTTTTAATTGCTTTGCATTTCTACACAAGGTCAACCAATCAAACTCCTGTTCTTGCCAGCTCACATCCTATAAAAGCTGCATTTGCAAGATGGCAGCCACAGAGGACACGCTCACATGGTGATGTTTGACATGAGTGACTTAATAATAACATTTTACAACATTTAGGAACCACTATACAGTAGTTAGGGAGCAGCTTATGCCCCTTTTCCACTGGCACATTTTAGCCAGCATGGCTCCGCTCCACTCGGTTTCGCTCTACTCGATACAGTAACTGTTGTGTTTCCACTGACCCGCCAACGGCTGAAGTTATGGTGGCTGAAGCCCCGCCTCCAGCCATGAGCGTAGTGCACTGTGCTGCTATTAACGTTACTGTGTTACATTGTCACATTAAAGTAATCTGCGTGAAATGATAAATAATAAATGGAAAATAAAAACATAAATAAACTAAATACTAATAATATTTGTATTAATGTATATGCAAGAATGTTTTATTTCTGTTTTTTATGTTTAAAATGATCCACTAGGATAATTATCTGGACCACAACCCAGCCAGAACTTCTAAAATAAGGCTCAGTGGTTCTGATGTGAGGGGGTGGGGCAGGAGAATAAGATAGGAGAGACGCTGCTGTCTAGATGGTGAAGCTCCAACGTTTGCCTGAAGAAGTTACAATTTTGGACTTTATAAGAAAGTTTTTGTCTTTTCAATGGAAATAACGAGGACAAGGACTTAAAAGCGCAAAACCGTGGACTTATGACCTTTGAAGTTAGTTTTAGGTTGGATATTGCATATTCGTGCTCTGCAAATTAAGCGGGGTCGTCCTCCCGTTTGGTCCGATGCAAGCAGTCAGATTACAGGCAGCTGCCTTCTCCGTCCTCCTGCAGACCAGCGTCTGCAGGAGGACCATCAAGAAATGTCCGAACCAAACTCGTTGTTTCATGGTGGTATTGTTTTGTGTGTTTTGGGGGAAATGTTTGTGCCTGTCTCAACAAAAACCTTCTCATTTCTCCTCCTCCCATAGCCAGTTAGTGAGCAGCAGTCTGTTCTCACATGTAGTCCCTACTCAGCCCCAGTCAGACCTGCACAGGAGCAGGGATCAAAACAGTAGGTACCGGTACGGAGACAACAGTAATGAAAACGCTCGCATATCGAGTTGAGTAGGGCCAAATCGAGCCAGTGGAATAGGGGCATTAGTGAGTCCTAACACTCATTGTACTGTGAAGGCAAACATGACCTTAATGTGCCAAATATGGGTTTCTGCTTCCTGCTGCTTCTTGGTTCACTTACTACAATCCTACCACCACAGATACCACATTTGCTCCAAGTTTCCTCGCAATCAGTGGAAGTTCCCTGTTTATAGACTAAGAGAGGTTTCAGTACCTCTGGTTTCAGTTTCAGCCTTACTGTGGATGATTTCAGTCCAGATCACAGCACACTGCCCAGAGTGCCTTTCTGTGCAATATTTCTAATCTAAATCAGTGAGGTGTGAACATATCTATGCTAGCTGCAATCATGCACACTGGGGATATTCCATATAATCGACACAAAAAATATGGATTCTTCAAAGATAATCATAAGAGTCAACATTGATACAAACTGAGACATTTCATCTCCCTGATTTGGCACACAACTTTGGACAGTAGCACTCGAGACACTCAAACGCTAAGCCTCTCTGGGATGGTAAGGAGGTTTTGCAGTCCCTTAAAACCACGAGCTTCTGCTAGATGTTTCAAACTCCCGAAGCTGGCATGTACATTTGCGTCAAAAAACAAACACACTGCCCGACAGATGAGACAGACGAAGAGAAAAAGCCAAACGATGCCAATAAGCCCTGATGTAAACTATGCAACATAGATGAATAACACTACAACAAGCGAAGCGTTTTAAAGACTAACAAGGAATTTAACGATCAGTAAACTCCCATATTTGCAACACTTTAATAGTAAACTTGCCATAAGCTAAAGATATCTGTTCAAATATTAGCAACTTACTGATAGGTTGAGTGGTACATCATCAAATTCCCCCATTAAGATTTATTTTCCCCACCAACTCTGGACCCTGCAACCGCTTCATCCTACTGTGGGTATAATTTAATGAAGGAAAACATCCTGCAGCAAACAGCTCCATTGGGTACAAAGTGACCAGTGTCCTACCTCCACAATTACTCCACAGTTTGGAGGAATTAATGCTGCTAATAATTAAACAAGAAATTTAAACAAACAGTCGAATCACATTGAAGTTGACAATCTAGTTGCTGATCTAGTTACTGAACACGTTTGCACGGACTAGGTTTTTGTTCACACTGTAAAAAGTTTTCCAATTGATCACTCAACTGAATCCAAGGTACATATTTCCATAAAGGATATTAACACTCATTAAGTGTTGTTTACTGATTTGCTATACAGGGAAGCAACACTTAAATTATTTTTCCTTTTCAACTGGGTGCTGAATTGCCTGCTGCTTATTGGTTTTGACCTTATTAAGATGATGAACGTTCTTTCCATAATGTTATTGTATAAACTGAGTTTGAAATTTTTGTTGTGGCAACTGTAATGCATACCAAGTCTAAAATGTGTGTGTTTTTAACTGGTCACTTTGAGCTGAGCTAAGTTTTTAATGAGTCACATGGTGTGTTTATTGTAAAGTTGAAAGAGCCGCAGCTTGCTCTTTGTTCTGTTTCTCCTTTATCATCAAGTACCAGGGCTTCTCTTCGACAATGAATCGTCATGAATCTACTTTGTATTTGAACTGTAGCGTAAAATGTCTCAGCTTCCCTCCATCTCCCAGCATTCAACCTACATGTGCAACTTGGAGATGTGTGCATTTCTTCCAATTTGAAAGCCATCTCTCACCAGAAATCCAGCACATACTGATCTCTGTGTACAAAGGGTCAGAGAATGGCACCTTTTTTGCATCCAGAATGTAAATTGCTCATGTCAGCTGCTTGGTTATACCATTTTTGGCTGCACCCAGAGCAGTGGCAGGTAGCCATGCACATACTAGCAGCTGCCATTACAAAAGCATTACAATAAATTACTAGACAAGTTGCCAGCCCAGTTTGGGCGTGAGCCCAATATGGCCAGGCCTCCTTCAAAATCTCTGATGACCGAGACACTTAATTGGATGCCAGCCACACATCATGGATAAGCTGCCACTACAGCACTGTAGGCCCAGAAATACTGCCGGTATTGTAGTGAACCACCACAATCGCACCACTGATATTTTATACATGTTTAAAACAGTCAGGGAATGTTTCAGCACATGTAGCAGGAAACACACTGCATTCTCGATGCACCCGAGAAGAGCTCTTCAAGACCTCGCAGAGTCCATCTATGATTTGGCCACAGTCTTAGTCTGGGCCTTAGTGCCTACTAGACATGAGCCAGTTTGAGAGTCTGGTGATTTAATAACTGTCAGCAAAACTTCAACATGGTATCGCGGGATCTACAAAAATAAAAATCCAGAACAGGCATTTATAACATGAGCTAATTGCTTTTATTTAAAACTGAAAAGCCCAACTGCTTCTAAAATAAAATGGTTATTAGAGTTATAACAATATCTATGACATTTATTTGTTGTTATTCTCATTTTAATTAACTTGAACAATATAGTGGAATAAACACCCACCAATTTAGTTGAGGTTTTCAAGTACTTTTTATGGAAAACATTTCACCTTTTTGTTTTATATAGAGCAACACAAGCTATAATAGGGTAATATTAGCTGGTTATTAATCAAGGCTATCCGCTGTGTCTGTGTTGTATTCTACAGATGTACCATGCAGTCATAAAACAGCATTACTTTAATAATAGTGGTGGTTCGCCACTCTTTTAGTTTCCACAGCACGACTGTTGCCATTTCGTTCAGCCAGCTGACGGGCAGTGCGGAGAAAACAAATGGGTGGAGGAGCTGCACTACTCTATGAGAAAACTCTGGTCACTCCAACACTTTCCCTAGCCTCTAATTACACTACAGGAATGATTTCATGAAAAGTTTTATCTCTTCTGAAACAATAACTGATTAAAAACTCAAATAAAAAATTATGTAACTGTGAAACTTATTGTCAGAATGATCAATTCTACATTTTGTGCTGCCTTAGAAAGCCCCTGCAGAGTCTCAACTTTTTTTCAAAAGGTAATTCCAGCTGTCGCCTCCAAAGTTTAGATAAAAAACCTCTTACTTCGCTGTTATGTTTCCTTTCTCTGTTTTGAAAGGTGTTATTTTCCTTTCAGCACACTTAACAACATAAAAAAACATACAAACCTTTCCATTTGGTCAAGTCCTTGCTGTCACCACTTAGGTCATTCTTTCCACAAATAACACTTTATTTTGTTTGTGTTGGAACAAGGTACACTATATAATTTTTTTTATCTCTGGCTGTGATCGTTTCAGCCTCTTGTTCGTGTTGTTTTAATAGTTTTTGTTTCTTTGGATTGTGAGGTAACTGCCTCTAAAAGGCACACATTTTAACTGAGATCAATGTGGAATGAAAAGCCTCATTGTCTGTGTCTGTGTGCATGTTTTTGCAGAAATTGCCAGGGCGTTGCAGACGAATCTCTTCAGACACAGTTGTTGCTGTGATTTTTAATTTGGTAACCATGGTTACTGTGATCCTCTCTGACCTGTAGACAGGAGCCCAATCTCCAAAACATAGCTGAGTACACACACACACACCCTTCCTGTATTATGGCTTTACCTGGCTGCACACTTTTAGAGGAAGTGAGAATATGTGTGCAGAGGATGAACAACAGGGATGAAAAGGCAGGACTTCTCTCTGGGCTTTACCTGCCATTAATAACAACTGGTAGAGAGTGTGGGCAGAGAAGGTGAGGTACATCCAGAGGGTGGAAGAAAGGCTGAGTGAAGAGGAGGTTTGATTGAAGAGGTGATAAAGGAAGGGGGTCTGCCAAGGGGCCAACAATGAGGTACTGGTGCCAGAGCAATTTGTATTTGTGGATATCAGTAGAACTGACCTGATTGCCTAACAACTCCTGCAGTTTATTTTACTAAAGGAACATTTAACTTCATACTGCTGGATGGTGTGTTTATTTAATGCTCTTATCCCGTTATGAAGTTTGATCACGCTGAGGGGTGGAGGTGTCTTAGTTCTTCTTGTGGTGTGATGTGGGAAGGCTAGAAGGTAGAAGGTATCCTTTCAAACTGAGATTTTTCAGGGACACTCCCTAGAATGTCTAGTTTGATGGATTCTGATGTATTTTGTTTAAAGTCATTGTCCATGTGTTTGCAAAATGTCCAAAGTAGTAAAAAGAGTTTCATAATTCTCTATTAAACTTCTTTTAAAAAGTAGTAAGCTGGTTCATTTACAAGTCATTCTCAAAATATTAGCATATTGTGATAAAGTTCATTATTTTCCATAATGTCATGATGAAAATTTAACATTCATATATTTTAGATTCATTGCACACTAACTGAAATATTTCAGGTCTTTTATTGTCTTAATACGGATGATTGTGGCATACAGCTCATGAAAACCCAAAATTCCTATCTCACAAAATTAGCATATTTCATCCGACCAAAAAAAGAAAAGTGTTTTTAATACAAAAGACGTCAACCTTCAAATAATCATGTACAGTTATGCACTCAATACTTGGTCGGGAATCCTTTGGCAGAAATGACTGCTTCAATGCGGCGTGGCATGGAGGCAATCAGCCTGTGGCACTGTTGAGGTCTTATGGAGGCCCAGGATGCTTCGATAGCGGCCTTTAGCTCATCCAGAGTGTGGGGTCTTGAGTCTCTCAACGTTCTCTTCACAATATCCCACAGATTCTCTATGGGGTTCAGGTCAGGAGAGTTGGCAGGCCAATTGAGCACAGTGATACCATGGTCAGTAAACCATTTACCAGTGGTTTTGGCACTGTGAGCAGGTGCCAGGTCATGCTGAAAAATGAAATCTTCATCTCCATAAAGCTTTTCAGCAGATGGAAGCATGAAGTGCTCCAAAATCTCCTGATAGCTAGCTGCATTGACCCTGCCCTTGATAAAACACAGTGGACCAACACCAGCAGCTGACACGGCACCCCAGACCATCACTGACTGTGGGTACTTGACACTGGACTTCTGGCATTTTGGCATTTCCTTCTCCCCAGTCTTCCTCCAGACTCTGGCACCTTGATTTCTGAATGACATGCAGAATTTGCTTTCATCCGAAAAAAGTACTTTAGACCACTGAGCAACAGTCCAGTGCTGCTTCTCTGTAGCCCAGGTCAGGCGCTTCTGCTGCTGTTTCTGGTTCAAAAGTGGCTTGACCTGGGGAATGCGACACCTGTAGCCCATTTCCTGCACACGCCTGTGCACGGTGGCTCTGGATGTTTCTACTCCAGACTCAGTCCACTGCTTCCGCAGGTCCCCCAAGGTCTGGAATTGGCCCTTCTCCTCAATCTTCCTCAGGGTCCGGTCACCTCTTCTCGTTGTGCAGCGTTTTCTGCCACACTTTTTCCTTCCCACAGACTTCCCACTGAGGTGCCTTGATACAGCACTCTGGGAACAGCCTATTCGTTCAGAAATGTCTTTCTGTGTCTTACCCTCTTGCTTGAGGGTGTCAATAGTGGCCTTCTGGACAGCAGTCAGGTCGGCAGTCTTACCCATGATTGGGGTTTTGAGTGATGAACCAGGCTGGGAGTTTTAAAGGTCTCAGGAATCTTTTGCAGGTGTTTAGAGTTAACTCGTTGATTCAGATGATTAGGTTCATAGCTCGTTTAGAGACCCTTTTAATGATATGCTAATTTTGTGAGATAGGAATTTTGGGTTTTCATGAGCTGTATGCCAAAATCATCCGTATTAAGACAATAAAAGACCTGAAATATTTCAGTTAGTGTGCAATGAATCTAAAATATATGAATGTTAAATTTACATCATGACATTATGGAAAATAATGAACTTTATCACAATATGCTAATATTTTGAGAAGGACCTGTATTCACAGATTAAAATGCTTCACAGTGAAATGATATGAAAACACTATATTTAGAGGCTGAAGAATTACACAAACAGAAAACAGTTAAGTGTACTACTAATAGTTCTAATGAAAAGCTTCTCTAAATAAAAAATTGGGTTATTTTTTAATCTACTCCTGGGTCAAATATGGACTGGTGCAGCCCTGCCTTGATTTAACACAATACGATGGGATTATTTATATTATTATTCTGATTTCAGCTTTATTTACTCAGGTAAGTTTCATTGAGACACGAGGTCTTACATTAAGAGCAACTTGTTTTAAACAGACATACATGAGAACAATGTGTTAAAAGCTATTGTAATCAGTAGAGTTTATACAACCCATTGCTAAGAGGTTTGCATCCTATAATGAAGCTCAGGGCTCCATGACACAGAGCTTCTATAGATATGGGTTTGAGCAGGTTAAAAAGAATCTATTTTAACAAGTAATATTTGGTATAAAAGTAAGTCCAGTTATCCGTCCATTCATTTTCTGGGTCGTGGAGCCTGGACGGGTTGTCAGCACATCACAAAGATACGTGGTGGGACAAATACCAATTAAGGCCAGGGGACCTGTAATAAACATTGAACCACTTGACCTGTCATCCATATATTTTAGATGGGGCAAGAAAATCCATGACATGACTCGTTCTTTGACTCCTTGGAAAAAGTTAGACACTGAGAGCTCCAAGAACTAGCTTGTATTAACTACTTGGCAGGCAAAAGGCTAATGGTATCATAAAGAAGGTCTTTCAACCAAAATAGTTGGAGGACTCCATCCTCTGTCAGGATGGCTCTCGGAATTAGACACAAATTGCAGACAGGCAGGCAGGCGCAGCACGGTGAGTAAAAAAGATGTAATAAATAAAAGAAAAAATCTTACAGGTAGGCATGAGGAGAATGAGGCATGGAACATGAGCAAGAGCACCTACGTGGACATTAGCAGGTGAGACAGGGAAACTAATTGGCATGATGCTGGTGGACTGAAGGAAGCTGATAATTGTGGCTGAGAAAAAAGAAGAATAAGTCTTACAAATATAATAGAACTAAAAATGCACCATGAAGAGAATAAATAGGAAACTAAATCAAAAGAAATGAACTAATACCGCACCGCCTGGGGAGCATAAACACTAATGATCAGAGGCAAGACCCAAAACAAAAACTCAAACATTTGCAAATCAGGACTCCGCCAGCATGTCAGACAGAGAGGTATCCAGAATTTAGCTCTGTATACATGAGCTGAATGCACCAGTACAGAAAAACAGAACTTGGAGGGAGAGACCACAATGAGCTGCTGATTTCAGATCACATTTTAACTCTTAAATCCTATGTTTCTTGCTACCTTTGGTTCACTTTCTGTCTTCGGTCTGCAGGATAGATTCATACAGTATTTAAGGACATCTCAGTGTGTGAGCTCTGTATCTGGTATTTTTGTGTGACACTGCACAATGGAAGACGCAACACAGCACAATTTGCTGCTGCAGGAGGATCAAGTCAGACAGAGATATCGGTCTAACAATACTAGAAGAGCAAGGTACAGGTGTTAACAATCCTATTATTAGAGTCAGACTCTGAGAGGAGGGAGGAGAAAAAAGAGAGAGCTGTGGGGGCGCTCACTGCTTGGAAAAAGAGAAAATTCTGATATCAGTTGCAGCAGAAGTCACACTAAACAATTTTCCCAGAAGATTTCTGGCATTTCTTGATATTTGTCATAGGTCTTCTAAATTTGCAGTTTGTGCACCTGTCAGACTGAACAACCAGAAGACACAGATTCAAGCTGATCACTAGAAACTTTCATTTTTCAATGTAGAACGCATTGAAGCTCAGATTGTATGGAGAGAGTCTGCAAACTGCCTCAGATTCTGAATTAGGTTTAGGTCTGGACTTTGACTTGCCCACTCTAACAGAGGACCGTGCTCTGATCTACAGCCCTCCATTGTACCTTTGGCTGTTTAGGGCTGTTAGCCAGCCAGACAACAACCTCATTCCCAGACTAAAATCTCTTTCAGCCTCTTACATGTTTTTTCTAGGACTGCCCTGCATTTAATTCATTCCTCTTTTCTTCAACACTGATAATCCTCTCTACCCCTCCTGGAGATGAACATCCCCACAGCATGATGCCACCACCACCTTGTATCACCTTTGGTATGAGTTCCTTGGGATGTGCAACGTACACCCCACGCATTGCATGATATATAGTTACATTTCATCCAGAAAGCTATTGAAACATGAGTCCACATGACTTGAGCCCATAATTGTAATGTTGCATCCCCTTTTGTATTTGGCTGTAATTACATTTATTCAACACAGAGCCAGCATGTTGGTGGTCAGCTGTTTAGTCCCACAGTGTGTATGTAAATAATGATATTCTTCAAATCAGTTATAAGCCAAAACTGAATGACTCCAGCTGGTATTTGTGCTCTCTGCCAGTTTTGATTAACTGGCTTTGAGCCCTCTTCCACCCAGTACAGCTCATTATCTCCATCATTTCTGTGTGTGGGTGTTCTTCCTCTTTCCTTCCAGATTTTTCTGATCACCTCAGCAATGTTTTGTCTTCCCCCTTTATCTAGTTTGTCGAATCCCTTTGTTTTATCTCCTGCAAAGTTCTGTGTTTGTTGTCTCTATCGTTACCTGTAGGAGTCCTGCAAATTGTTACTCCAGGACTGCTATTTTTCTGTGATCCTTTATAGTCTTCTACTCTGTCTCCTTTGTCCCTCGGCTCACCTTCTCCTCCCATCTCCTCATCTGTTGCAGCAAATTCCACTTGAAATAGAGCCCTGACTCAGGGGTTTTGTCATATAATTTTCAGCGCTCTAACATTTTGAACCTTCATGCCAACCCTTTATCTTCATGACTGTTCCTCTTTTCCCCCACCCTCCATCAAATTCCATCTATACCTCACTTCACATCTCCTATAGCTCCTGCCCCTATCACCTCCTTCTAAACCATTTCTTCTCCCGCCTCTCCTCCCACTCACACCCGGGGCATCTGGCCTGTATGCTCTCTAAACAAAGACGTGACTACACATCCATGTAGTCTTTTAGACAAACCCTAAACACAATGCACATGCCGGAGCTATTTGCATGACAGGCAGTGGTGTGATTCACAGAGGGAGGGACTGGTGGGTGGATGAAGGTAAATCGAGAAACGGGAGAGACAGAGTTGTAGTGGAAAGTGTGTTGGTGAATTATTCATAGCTGATATATAAGATGAAAGGAGAAAGTCGCAAGTAAAAAGTCACCCCATTATCTATCCAGAGTGGAATATCTCTGTAAGCTCAATGTCATCATTCCAGAAAGTCTAGCATATACCCAAGTCCTCTGCAACAGCAAACCTGTGTTGAATTTATCGCTACTTAAAAGGCTTATTTTTAATAGAAATAGAAAAATAGACTGCTGGAGCTATAAATGCAAGAACCAGCAATATTGATGTAGTTTGACCTGCACACTGCAGTGAAGACTGGGATTAAAAGAAGGCACATGGAAACAAAATCTGTTAAACTGAACGGGTATTTTTTATTTTTATGCTGCAGGTTCAAATTTGCTTGATGAATAGGCTTCGCTGGAAACATGCTACTGCAAACTTTTACTCCTGTTATGATTATTAATCTGAGATTATTATTTAATATTAATATTTAAATATTTTATCAAATAATATTACGGTCTGTTAAGGGTTGTCCTGTGAAAACCAGCCCAGTAAGGCGGTGGTATTAGGACAAAATAGAAAGGTGTGAGACGAGCTCTGACATTATTGAACAGCATAAACTCTGCATACACATGGAATGAATTCACACAATTTCTTAAAATACAAGAATTTATTAACAAAAATAAGTCAACTCAAAGTCAAACATATTTCAATCAACAAACTCTTTACTATGCTAAAACAATTCAACTAAACTACCAAGCAGAATTAAAGAATAACGAAGACTAGTGGGCTATGTACAATATAAACAAGTTGATTAAAGATGATTGGAAATCATGACCAAAAGAGTGATGCAACATTACCATGCAATGTTTATGTTTGAGAACCAAGGATTATCTTGAAGAATCTGGAAGTGAAGGTAAGTTAGTCTTGGAACCAACTTTGGCAACAATCAGCAAACGTTTAGACAACCATTCACAATGCAAGATCAGATAAAATATTATTTTAATAAAATAATGTTTTAAGAATGATCTGCTGAATAAAACCAACCTTCTGGATGACTAATTCTCAACGGGGTCTCATTAGCTGCCTTTATTTATTAACATAATATTTAAAGAAATATTATTTAGGGAATATTTTGGAAAAACCAAATCTTTCTGGAGAAATGGGGCTTAATGGTGTTTACTTAGTTATCAAATTTAGTAAATGATGTTTAGGGACTATTATTTACTGGATTGAAAACTAAATATTATTTGGCAGCAAGCACGTGTCCTTACCTGTTAACAGTTAAGCTAACAAAGGAGGCTGATAGCTTAGCACCAGAATCAAACACACATCTTTAAAAATACCATCAATAAACGGGTTAAAATGCATGAGCGCGGGCGGCGCGTTATGATCAATCTTCTGTTTAAAATCACCCTTCAAGTAAAGTTTGTCTTAACTTTAAAAACACACAAAGAATACAACCTGAACACGTGTGCTGCAGATATTCTGCTACCACCAAGATAGCTGAGTTCAACACAAACAAAACCAAACTTCATAAAATGAAAAACGTTTAGATTATTTCAATCTAAATCTCTTCTATATTATTCTGCCCAAACACTTAACGTCATGAACTGGAACCGTGGTGAGGAACGTTGTCCAAGGTGGCGAAGTTTGAAGAAACGTCCACAGTCTTAAACGGTTAGCTACAGCTAACCTCCTTAGCTGTGGGGAGTGGCGGCTGTTCTGTCGGCCGGCCAAACTGCTCGTTACCACGGTGATGCGGCTCCTGTTGTCCTTCTCTCAGGCAGGGAAAACCGCTTCACTCGGCTTGTAGAGACAGCGTCTCTACTGGGGACTTCTCTGGGACAGTTTGCTTCTGCAGGCCTCAGAGAGAAAGTAAAGCAATGCTTATAACTTAATTTATCCCTTTTTATGAATGAGTACCGGATTCTTTCAACAGTAATTCATCAGTACTTAACTTGTGCATATGATCACGGGATCGTATGACGCCCTTGGATCCAGTTGAAGAGTTTATGTCTATTTGCCAGCAAAGAGACATTTTAAAATGTCCTCCTATCCCGATGATCACCGGCGTGGAAGAGATCGGACCATTGGAAAGGTGGGGGGTTTATACGGGTAGTGGCATCATGGGAAGTCCGCTGTTACCCCCAATTCCTAAATTGTGCCGGAAGTAGGTTAATGCAATTTATTTTGAAAGTTCCAGGAAAGTCTGTACTGGCCTTTCATGTTGTAACCATGGCTGTGGGTCCCAACACTCCCCACCTTAAATCCAATTAATATATAACTAAGTTTAAAGACAATATTTTATCATTTAAAGACATTTCCTTTTCAGTTGTGTTAAGGCTTGTAGCTCACAAATTGTCCATAATGCAGCATCTCGTCTTTTAAAAGATACTAAAAAACACGAACACGTCTCTCCGATTCTGGCTTGCCTTCATTGCTTGTTTTGCTTTTTTGTTTTTTGGTATATAAATAAATTGACATTGACATGACTGTTTTATGTATTTCAAATATCAAAACTGTGTGACAAAACATGATAAAAGATAAAGCGAGCACAAGTTTGTTAGGAACACAGCAGTCATGTTTTGAATAGAAAATTCTGCATCAGTGCATAACAAAATGGTCACCCATGACGAAAGTCTGCAACTCCAATTTGAGTTCATCAGGTGAAATTTTATATGCTAATGAGGAGGAGCAAGACATAAGAAATATTGGCCTGTGGTTCACTCTAAAAGTCTGGCAGCCTTCAGACAGATGTTGTAATTTCTGCTCCACTTCTGACCAGCATAATTACTCTGATGTGTCAGGGTTGTGTTAGTACATGACCAGATCAAACTACTTTGTCTCAGCAAGCCATGCGGGGGTTGATCCACTGATCCATGTGATCAGTACATGTTTGTCACTACAGTAATGTAGTTATCAAACAATATTCTGATGGAGGACATCATCTGTCACTACTAAAGCTCTATAATTTCTCTCTGAGTACTCCAGCTGCCTCTCATAGCTCTAAAATATGCATGCTAGGGTAACTGGCCTCTCAAAATTGCCCTTAGGTCTATGTGTGTATGTGTGTGTGTGTGTGTGTGTTGTGCATAGTTGTCTCTCTTGTGAGTCTCTGTTTGCAGAAAGGAGCTCACATATGTTTCCTGCATATGTAATGTTTATAGCAATATTTGTACAAATTCATATCTTCTCCTATTTTTACCTCCACTCTTTGTTTCTGTAAACAACCATTTGTACTCGTGTACTTAAACCATTGAATATCAGTTTATTTTAAAAGGCTCAAATGATTTGGTTTAACCTTACATTATTTTATAAAATAATTTATTACATGACTATTCCATTGATTTTGACTTTGATCTGTGCTTGGGTGAGTCAAATCTACTGAAATATAAGAGATTATAATCCCATGGCAAACTAAAATCCCTTTGAGTGACCTCCTGCTGGTGGATATTATTTATTGCAGTCACCTAACCACATGTCCTTACAGTAGGCTAAGGCTATGTTCACACCACAGACAAAAGGTGCCCATGTTTTTGTACATATGAGACCCATATTTTGTTTTATTATCTTTACTTAGTATTTTCCCATCTGAAAAGATGAAATCTGAATTTTGTTTTTCAAATATGACCCAGTCCACTTTCATATATGATCCTAAATCGGATACATACAGGTCCTTCTCAAAAAATTAACATATTGTGATAAAGTTCATTATTTTCCATAATGTCATGATGAAAATTTAACATTCATATATTTTAGATTCATTGCACACTAACTGAAATATTTCAGGTCTTTTATTGTCTTAATACGGATGATTGTGGCATACAGCTCATGAAAACCCAAAATTCCTATCTCACAAAATTTGCATATTTCATCCGACCAAAAAAAGAAAAGTTTTTTTAATACAAAAAACGTCAACCTTCAAATAATCATGTACAGTTATGCACTCAATACTTGGCCGGGAATCCTTTTGCAGAAATGACTGCTTCAATGCGGCGTGGCATGGAGGCAATCAGCCTGTGGCACTGCTGAGGTCTTATGGAGGCCCAGGATGCTTCGATAGTGGCCTTTAGCTCATCCAGAGTGTTGGGTCTTGAGTCTCTCAACGTTCTCTTCACAATATCCCACAGATTCTCTATGGGGTTCAGGTCAGGAGAGTTGGCAGGCCAATTGAGCACAGTGATACCATGGTCAGTAAACCATTTACCAGTGGTTTTGGCACTGTGAGCAGGTGTCAGGTCGTGCTGAAAAATGAAATCTTCATCTCCATAAAGCTTTTCAGCAGATGGAAGCATGAAGTCCTCCAAAATCTCCTGATAGCTAGCTGCATTGACCCTGCCCTTGATAAAACACAGTGGACCAACACCAGCAGCTGACACGGCACCCCCGACCATCACTGACTGTGGGTACTTGACACTGGACTTCTGGCATTTTGGCATTTCCTTCTCCCCAGTCTTCCTCCAGACTCTGGCACCTTGATTTCCGAATGACATGCAGAATTTGCTTTCATCCGAAAAAAGTACTTTGGACCACTGAGCAACAGTCCAGTGCTGCTTCTCTGTAGCCCAGGTCAGGCGCTTCTGCCGCTGTTTCTGGTTCAAAAGTGGCTTGACCTGGGGAATGCGGCACCTGTAGCCCATTTCCTGCACACGCCTGTGCACGGTGGCTCTGGATGTTTCTACTCCAGACTCAGTCCACTGCTTCCGCAGGTCCCCCAAGGTCTGGAATCGGCCCTTCTCCACAATCTTCCTCAGGGTCCGGTCACCTCTTCTCGTTGTGCAGCGTTTTCTGCCACACTTTTTCCTTCCCACAGACTTCCCACTGAGGTGCCTTGATACAGCACTCTGGGAACAGCCTATTCGTTAAGAAATTTCTTTCTGTGTCTTACCCTCTTGCTTGAGGGTGTCAATAGTGGCCTTCTGGACAGCAGTCAGGTCGGCAGTCTTACCCATGATTGGGGTTTTGAGTGATGAACCAGGCGGGGAGTTTTAAAGGCCTCAGGAATCTTTTGCAGGTGTTTAGAGTTAACTTGTTGATTCAGATGATTAGGTTCATAGCTCGTTTAGAGACCCTTTTAATGATATGCTAATTTTGTGAGATAGGAATTTTGGGTTTTCATGAGCTGTATGCCAAAATCATCCGTATTAAGACAATAAAAGACCTGAAATATTTCAGTTAGTGTGCAATGAATCTAAAATATATGAATGTTAAATTTTCATCATGACATTATGGAAAATAATGAACTTTATCACAATATGCTAATATTTTGAGAAGGACCTGTATTAGATGTTTTCTGCAGTGACCTTCGTCTGAACGTTCATGTCGCATTTCCTCCAATTTTTAGGGCATCACATTTTTGCACCGGAGGTGAGAATTTTGTCGGATCTAATTGCACAACAACTTCACTCATACAAACACACACACTGATGTGAAGCATCAATATTTACCTCTGTAGAAAGTGCTGCATCCGACTTCACCTCAGGTCCTCAGTGGTCTCCTTAAAGTACAATTTGAACAACCATGCAGGAAATAATCTCATCTCAGCCAAAAACTGGAATTAAGCCTGAAGACCTGCAGTTTGAATTTAGCCTAAGACTTTAATGTAAATTGGATGCAAAAACAATAAAAACTGCAAAAGTATGAAAGAAGCATCCTAAATTTAAAATATGTGTTGTCTCTTTTTTATTCATTGTTATTTCTCCTTTTCCAGAAATCTTTCTCTCTGGTGTTGGAGGCTCTGGACCATGACAACGACACAACAGAACCAGGTAAAGCTGAACTCTTGTTTGTAAGCATCGGTGTGTCCTTCTGTATTTGAAAATATGCAAAATGCCAAGGAAAGTGGGGCACCTTCAATTCAAGAAACGCACTTTAAGTCATTGACTGACACTGATTTCTGTTGGAATGAACTGCATTGATCTGAGCTGAATTTGGACCTATTTTGCTTTGTTTGTCCTCCAAAAAGGACCTTTGGGTGACATGTATTGTAAATTGGTGCTATATGAGTAAAGTCAGCAGAACTATTTGCTTTATTGATTGGGTTTTTTGTGGGCTTAACATCCGGCTTACAATTTGGCATCACTGTGGTCAAACTGTGTTCACAAGGAGGCCACAGGGATTGTATTATTAAAGTCTTAACAGCAGATATTAAACACTGCCAAATCTTGGTAGAATCAGTTATGTAGAAAACATCACAGTTTAAACCCAAATCCCATTGTTTTCTGAACATTTTCAAGTCTCTCATTTCTAAAATCCAGTCAGTCAGCCATTTTCTACTACTTATTCCATAGTGGGTCACAGGGGAGCTTGTGCCTATCTCCAGCAGTCTATGGGCGAGAGGCAGGGAACACCCTGGACAGGTCACCAGTCCATCACAGGGCAACACACAAACAACCATGCACACTCATTCATACACCTAAGGGCAATTTAGATTGACCAATTAACCAAACAGGCATGTCTTTGGACTGTGGGAAGAAGCTGGAGTACCCAATGAGAACCCACGCATGCACGGGGAGAACATGCAAACTCCATGCAGAAAGACCCCAGGCTGGAAATTGAACTCAGGACCTTCTTGCTGCAAGGCAACAGTGCTACCAACTGCGCCACCATGCAGCCCTCCTAAAATCCATTAACCACCAAATATGCATTTTGAGTTTTTAACTGAGCATCTTTAAGGATTTTGTGCTTTCTCTCATTTAATGATACAAAAACTGCTGTTGCTAAGTTTAGTTTTCACTGAGCAAACAACATAAGTACTTGTTTACCAGAATGTGTGGTTTGACACGATGAAACAATGTGAAAACATCCTTTGTGTCTTAATGTCTGTGATCAGATAACTCTACCCCCACCCTTTAATTTCCTGCTCATCTCCTTTTTTTTTTTTTTTTTCCTCATAATGTGGGAAAGCTCCTCGGCAGGAGCTGTGAGCTGCGAGCTATAAAAAGCAAAACACAGGGATGAGCAGACAGGTGTTTTTGTGCCTTCCCCATTCCTTTCATGCCACAATCCTCATTTTCATCTCCCTCATCTGGGCTGCCGTACGGACTGAGCCGAGACTGAGATAATGGAAAAACTGGGAACTTCGCCAGACTTGTTCGCTGTCTTACCAGCTCTCCTGCATCTGTCCTTCTCTTAGCCCTCCAGCTCTGAACTTACATCTGTTTGCATTATCTTCCATTTCCACCTGAGCTCCTGACTGTCTCTTACATTGTGGCTAAAGCCTGCAGAGTGGGCCAGCAGCTTAGCTCAGCCCAAACAGGCATCCTGTAGCAGTCTGAATAGAGTTTCGGGCCCTGCTTCCAATCAGGGAGGATTACTGAACGGGACTGAAGCTTCTGAAAGCACTTTGAAAACTGTGAGAAAATGGGATGCTCTGTTAGCTCTGACTGTTTGACTTTCACTAAGATTTCTTTGGATAAAAGGTGGCTTTAGAATGAAATGAGCAGGGAAGGTCATAGTAGACGTTTAAAGTAAGTTTGAACTTTTATTCATAGCTATTTTATTAATTCCTGATCAGGATTTTTTTGTCCAGTTCATCCAAGAATAGCAACATCCAGTGTGATTCTTTGATATCCATGCCATGGATGTGCTGTAAATACATCAAACTAAGTATCATCAGTATTATAAGGTGTACATTGTCATTGTGATTGGCTCCCACTTATTTTAATCACAAATGATGTTCCTGATGCTACATCTTCGTTTTCCTTGACCTCAACTGATATTTTTTATCTATCCTTAAACTAAACTATGTTCATACTAGAATGTCTTTCTGTTGTCCTCATTTAACTTCTCTAAACACTTTTCAGGAAGCAATACTTATAGTTCAGTTCAAATTTTTGTTCTTACTTTGGATCCAAAACCACCAGTTAGCATGTGGCTAGCATCTATTGGTTTTTATGGAGACTGTGATCCCAATGATTGCGAGCTGTGAAGACTGTTTGCCTTCCTTACCATCCTGCTCACTGTATGTAGTGACAAGATAAACATGGTTCCTTGTCCAGCCTAATTTCTATTGTTCCAGGTATTTGAAAACTGTTTTATTGTTGCTCTGACTCTAGTTGTGGACAAGTTTAGAAGACCAGATATTTTCAGTTTCTTGATTTCTGAAGATCATCACACATGTTACTTACTTAAATAGCAAGTTCTCTTGCCTTTTCCATTTTGAAGTGTGGTCCCCTGTGTCATATTCATACATTAAGAAAACAGGAAGTTATGAAACACTTTGGTAAACTTTCTACAGGGGTCCCAATAAATGTTGCACCATTGGTGTTGTAAAAATAAGAAAATAAAATAAAAATAATCTTTTACTTTTTTTCTTGCCACTGAATGATTGTCAAATTAAAGGTTGAATTAACACACTTTTGTTTTTGGTACACATAATTTATTTAAAAGAGGTCAGAATCTTTATTGCTTGTATTATTGCTACCTACCATCTTGATAACTGATTTTCTGTACTGCTACCAGTTGCAGAGCATAAAACCACAGACACTCCTGGTCATCTTAATGATAAGCCTGCTTTAATTGTATCAGATTAGCTTTTAATTGCAGCATTATGCTTTGCTTTCCTTATGTTTGCCTGCTTGAGTGCAGACTTTCTGCTGCATTCAGCTACATTTTAACAGTATGGATGCAGAGCTTGCTGCCACAAAGCTGTGGAAAGAAACTGAAATCCAATATTGGAAGTTTTCTAATTTGGATCAGTTTGTCTATAGCATTCAGCAAACACATTTAGACTGTCTTTCTCGCCCATGCGAGAATAATATTAATGAGACAGACTAATTGAAAAGAAAGCTCTCACATGAATTAGCCCCATACATCAAATATAGAGCGGGACAAAACAATATCTGTCTGATCTTATCTGCTTCCTCGGGTGTATTGATTTGTCAGCAGGTGATCTGGAATAACGAGGGCAAGTGGGTGTTTTTCCTGCAGGTATTCTTAGACATTTCCAAGGGTAAATGATTCACAAAGCTCAGAGCAGGAGGAGCAGATTTAGGTGTTTTTAATAGTTGCAGACACGCTCCATATTCATAATTCTAAAAAGTTTGATTTCCACAGAAGCTTATTGCTTCTTCTACTTGCTGTTTTTACCATTCTTGTCTGCAGGAGTTAGATTGTTATTAAGCAACCTGATCTAATCACAAAGTAAATTATATCCTTTTGTACACTTTCCTCCTGCTGAGTCGGATCCTAATTAATTTATTTCTTCCTCATCTAGCTGAGAAGTAATAACATTAAAATTAACCCTTTGACACGCCCAGTTTATAAAACAATAAAAAACCAGGGTGCACTGCACCTGATGGATGAGTGTTTGGAGTATTGGACCCTCATATTTGACTGCAGGCGGTGAAGAAATTAGTTCTCTCAGTGTCTGCTTTTAACCACAAACACAGCATAAAACCAGCTTGTCTGTATACGTGTTTTCATTGCTTTGTGTCAAACCACAGTGATCTCATCTCTCCATCAGGCAGTTTGTTATTTGTGTGCTAATAGCTGCTGCACTGAGTCTCTGGCTCTATTTGCCTCAGGCTGTCACACAGAGTCATGCACAATGACTCACACTCTACTCTACTCTAACCTCCCTCCAACAAGGCTTCTTATTCTGCATGACTATCACTAAATCTGCCCGTTTACTCTCATTAGCTCTTAAATACACACTTGTAGCATACACTAAGATGCATATTTTCACTTCTTTTGTGTGTTGATGCCCTTCCAGCGAGCATTATAACTGAGTTAGGGAATAATAGTGCCTCTGGGAAAACCCCTCTGGGGGTCAGGATTGGTCCGGTCTAATGTCTGGTCCTTTTTGTTGTTCCCGCTGCCCTTCTCCTCTAACCCTTTTCTCTGGCCCCATGGTCGACCCCTGTGTCAAGTGGAATTCATGGTGGAAAAGTTTTTTTTCTTCTACTTATAATATCCACAGTGTCAAAGCTTTCTGAGGTTGATGGTTACAGTTAAGCCCAACTGTATTCATACCCCTGGTAGATTTAAGTTTAAAGTTATTTTCATTCACCCAAGAAGTTGCTGATAAAATAAAAAAGGCATCTCTGAAAAGATCATAAGACATTGTTAGTTTTTAAGTTGTTTTTACACACATTTTCACAAAAAGATTGCATGCCTAAAAGGTTTTTATAACTTTCTTAAAAAATCAATGGCATTAGACATTAGATAAATCAAGCAGGTCAGCATTTCTGACCAGCTTTTTGCATTTTTCCACTGCTATTTTGGCAATTTATCTTGGATTTATGATTGGCTCCAAGTCTTTAAGGCTGGAAGGCCTCCTCACCATCACCCTAGTCTTCAGCTCCTTCCTCAGATTATCTTCCTAATTTAAATTAACATAATTTAAGTTAACACTCTGCCTGGGGCACTATATAACATTAATATTCCTTCCAGTCAGAGGAAACATGTTTGTATAATTAAAGATTACTTCAAACCTAAAGAAGAAATGTCCTCATTGAGAGCAAAGTGAAACCGAACAAATCTAACTCTGTCCAACGTCCATCTGCCTAGCTGTCAGGTCAGGTTGATGAATTTGAAGTTAGTCTCCCTTCTTTGTTTGAAATGCTACTGTACCACTGGCAAAACAGATCCTCAGCATGATACTGCCACCACTGGGTCAGGGTGGGCCCAGTGTTTTTTCATGGGGGCACAAAACAAAACAATTAAACAAAAACACAAAAACAGGGCAATGTGCTTTTTATATTTCAGTTTAATATATTAAGTGAGCCACAGAGCCACTTGCAGCTTTGGAGCTGCAGGTTGCCGACCCCTCATCTATAAATACGGCTGAAGCTAAAAGTGCAACACCTTAATTTTAAATTCATTGTTGCCAAATAGCTGAGTCTTTGTTTCTTTATCATAAAACCTTCTTCCAGAAAAACCATGGCTTGTCCATGTGCGCTGCTCCAAATTTCAGTTCAGCTTCCTTGAAGACATTGGAGCAGGGTCTCCTTGGTTTGTTGTGATGATAAACTCACTTCACTTTGGACAATGTTACTGGTGATCCCGCATCTTGTCCCTGGGTGGTTCATGGTTTGATTATTTAATATTCTATTCAATTGACTTTTATCTCAGGGTGACACTTTGAGTTTGATGTTCCAACTATAAGCCTTTGGAATATCACTATAATTTCAAGATAGGGGACCCATCCACTTCTTTCATTTAAAACGTATTATAAAGTTATTAATAATAGTCCGTGTTACCTTTTTTAGATACTTGTCAGCACCTGTCAGTTCCCTCCAAACTATAAAATAAAGATGTTAATGTAAGTATAGTTTTCTTCTCCTCTATCCTCCTTCAGGTCAGCTGATTGAGCGAGTCCTCCTCTCATCCATGCTGAACCCTGGCGAACAGTGGCAGACGTACCGTCACCACGGACGGATCCTCAGCCTGGAGTATAGGCTCCGCTTCCGGTGTGACTCCAACTACTACGGGCCTTTCTGCAACAAGTTCTGCCGGCCCAGAGATGACTTCTTTGGCCATTTCAGCTGCGACCCGAGTGGCTCCAAGGTCTGCATAGAGGGCTGGACAGGACCAGAGTGCAAAGAGGGTAACGCAGCAGTTGGGTTTCAGTTGACGTGTGAAGAATTTCTCTCCCTTTTCTTGTTTTCACCTTCTTGAATGGTGGTTCCTTTTTCAGAGATATTTCTAATGTTTTTTAAAAAGAATTTCCATGAGAATATACATGCTGTTTTATTTTGGCCCAGGAAATATCAAGTATAAATTTATCCTTTTAAAATTACTCTAAATCTGAGTTTTGAATTGAAATCTATGCCCTAAATCCAAAAGTCTTGTGTTGAAGGGAGGTCAAGTCTTATGATAGATTGTTCCTGCTGATGTTACTGGGGGTCAAAACACCCCCCTACATCAGTAAATTATAATGGAGTGGGTGTGGGATGTTATTTGCCGTGACCCATCAGCCAGACGACCCGCCTCTTTGACCTGTTGGCGCTGTCAGCTTTTTGCATCGGTAAGAGTGAATAGAGGAAACCAAAGTGGAAACTATGGAAGGACACACAGCTAGTTTGAGGACATCCTGCAGGTCTGCCCACCTCGCCCCTTCTCACTCAGCCTGACTTCCTCCTCAGCACGGCGCTGATTGGACCGCACAGAAGCAGGAAGTTCTAAAGATTAGCCTCGGCCCACCCGTTACCTCCTGCAGGTTACTGATCATGGCTGGGGGAGTTTTAACTCATGCCTTTCATCAAAAAGCCAGTAAACATGTTAATACTGGCTGTATGTGCATGCTTTCTGTTGTTTAGAAGGGTTTGCTTTCTGCTGTGGCCTCATGTTAAGTTATTTATTTCTCTTTGTGTGTTTGCTTCCCAGCGGTGTGCAGGCAGGGATGCCATCAGGCCCATGGTTTTTGTACCGTGCCTGGAGAATGCAAGTAAGTTACTGAAACACCAAAGAACACTGGTATGTCCACTCTGGTCCCAATGCTCATTTGTCACTGCTGTAAAATAAATAACAATCTCCCCTCATATCTTAATATATTACTAGCTGCCAGCAGAGGTGGGTTGTAACTAGTTACATGTACTCCATTTATTTGAGTAACTTTTTGGGAAAAAAAAAACCCCATACATCTAGGAGTAGTTTTACTCCACTATACTCTTTACTTTTACTTGAGTAATACTTTTTTTAAGTAACACTTCTTGCTTGAGTACAATTTCTATCTGCTCTACCCACTTCAAATTAAGTCACCAAGTAAAGAACCCACATGTTTTAAACTAAAATGAACCACACTCACGCAGACTTACAGTTTATGTTAAAGCGAGTACATTACAGTTGCTCTACTCTTACTTGAGTATAATTTTTAGACCCTCTACCCACCAAACCTTCTTGTATTATTTTATCGTAATTTTGATCAGAATCAGAATCAGTAGTCCAGATTAATGAAGTTTTTTGTATTTTTCCTCCCTTTTCAGTCATTTTCACTCTACTACCTGATTGTTTTTGGACAGATAGGTTTTTGATCAAGTCACTTATCTCTGAACATATGAAGCGTATGCAGTTAAAAAGCTCCTCAACATTTCATATGAGGCAGTATTGTCTAAGCATAATAGACAACTCAGGTCAAAGAAACAAAATAAGAAGAAACAAAAACACAATTCTTATCTGAATCTTACAATTTGTTACCAGCAGCATGTCTAAAAAAACTCAATTTGTCCTACTTTTATTAGATGAATGCATTAAAAATACTAAACACAGAAACAATTCTAGCCTTGTACAGTGTTGTGAAAATGTATTAGTACCCTTACAGATTTCTTCTGTCTTCTGAAAGAAGGTTTCTGAAGATAATTTTATTATCAGACAAAGATAACCTAAGTAAATTCAAAATGCAGTTCTCAAATGATAGTTTAATTTGTTAAATGAAAAGCTACTTGTTTCTCGTTCCTAATAATTGTTTTTTTCCACCCTTGGCAACAGCTATCATCAAGCATTTGTGATATCTGGCAATGGGTCTTTTACATCGCAGTGGAGGAATTTTGGCCCACAATTATTTTGAGAACTGTTTTAGTACAGCTACGCTGAGGGGTTTGTACCATGAGTGGACTGTTCGAGCTCATGCTACCAATATATCAATCAGATCTCAGTCCAAACTTTGAGTAGCCCACTCAAAATCCTTAAATTGTTTTGAGATATTTAGAGGTGGACTTGCTAGTGTGCTGTGGGCTATTGTCCTGGTGCATAACCCAGGTGTGCTTGAGCATGTGGTCACAAATTGATGCTAGAAAACATTCTAGCCAAAATGTTGTAATAGAGAGCAGAATTCATGGTTCCACCAATTACAGCAAGTGGTCCAGGCCCTGAAGCAACAAATCAACCAAAGACCTCACAGTACCTTCACTGTGAATGACTCAATGTACACGATCCATTTTATAAATGTTGTGTTAGTTTTACACCAGATGCAATGGCACCCAAACTTTCTGATGATCGTGTTATGTTTTCTTCCCCTTTTTCTTAAAGATATCTCTTTCACATTGAGTTTATTTGAGTTTTTAGGCTTTGCGTTTCTTCTTTTGTGCCCCATTTTTTTAACTCAAGCAAACATTTCCAAAATGTTAAAAAATAATAAACTCTACTGAAAATCTTAAAAAATATTGTAGGTGTAACAAAAACTTTGAGAAACATTCAAAAGGCCTGCATACCAAACCTTTTAAAAAGCTTAAAATAAAATCTGTCTGATTGGAAGCAAAACATAAACACATTAAGGTGGCTTTAAATATTTCATGCACTGCAGTTCTCCTTGATTAAAACTGTTATCCGATACACAGGTCTTAAGAAAGATGCAATGTGCCTGTCTGTTTTTGTTTTAGGTGTCATTACGGCTGGACAGGTCCTCTGTGTGATCAGTGTGTGACGTTTCCCGGCTGTGTGTACGGGAGCTGCACCGAACCCTGGCAGTGTGTGTGTGACGTCAACTGGGGAGGCCTGCTGTGTGACAAAGGTGTGACGTGCAAATTATTTATAACATAATTTATATTTAGAGCATCAAGAAGTACTGAAGACTGATGTTTTAAAATCGTCCATGGCAGTTTAAAGTTTCAAGAGATACACAGTCCTGCTGTCTATAGTAAGTAGTACCACTAATTTCACTTATGGACAGGAATAATATACAGAAACATTGAATAAAAGTAAAGGTAAGTCACAATACAACAGTCAGCCATAGGATTATGACCACCAAAAGTAAAGGTTATTCTGCTCATCTGGTAAAGCACAATGTCCTGTGAGGAAAGCATGTACCTTGACCTTCACATAGATCTTACTTTGGTATTTAGTCCATTCAAACCTTTTTACAGACTGATCCACCATGTGATACTAATTTAAGGACTTCAACAGAATTACTTAAAGTTTACCATGAGAGGATACAACTGAGTAAAGAATCTAGAAAATAGTTGTTGTTTTTTTTTTTGCTTTGTGATAGTTTATTTTAATATTTGCAGCTATTCACACACTTAACATCCTCATAGGTTCTTCTGTACTTGTGTGGTATTTTCAAACATAATCTTTGAGACTAAGCACTGATTTAGTTATAGGATTCAACAAATCCATTGATTTGTGCAACAGTTTAAAGCTTGCTGGAGCTGCATATGCAGGAACCTGGTTTCAGGCTGTAAGAACCTCCACAGTCGTTTCTACTAGAGCTGGGCTGATGTGAGCTTCTCACCGTATGACAACCTGGAGTAAAGATACCACACTTTCACAATGTAAACACAAACATTTATTACAAAAATCTGTAACATGCTACTACTACTACTACTATTCATGATAATAATAATAATAAATGTAATTTGTTGTGCACTTTGAATTTTAAAAATCTCAACATGCTAAACAATCCTAATAGTCATTAAAGAACATCCTACTACTGCTAAAATAATTTAACATGTTGATTATAACAATAACAAAGAAAAGAAAACTGACCTGCTGTGTACTTTAAAAAATGACAGTGAGACAAAGAAACTGTGGAAATGAAGAAGACGATCAAGGAAGAAGTTGCTTTATTCTTCCTCAAGAGTGGAGACAACAGGCTCTGCAGCTATATTGGTGTACACTGTGAACACCTGACCTGAATTCACCTTCACAGAGTTTTTGTGTTCATGTTAAAGAAACATAGCTGAAACATTATCTGTATTTTCTTTATGTCATCACATCAGTTTAAGTGCTTTTATTGTGATTTGAGCTGAAATATTAAAAAGTATTTTTTAAAGTATTTGTTAATGTTTTCAGATCTTAACTACTGTGGCACACACCAGCCCTGTAAAAATGGTGGGACCTGCATTAACACAGAGCCAAACGAATACCAGTGTGAGTGCCAGGAGGGTTTCCGAGGACGCAGCTGTGACATCGGTGAGAGCTGCCTGGCATTGCCTTAAAAGAGTTTACTATATTTACACAAGCAAGGGACATACACAGAAAACCGGTCATGAATAATGTGTACGAAAACAAGAAAACAGCTCTGTTACATTAAATATCATATATATTTTTTATACATTTTCCTTTAACATTTTTGGGCTTGCAGATCACAATATTTGCATTAACTTTCAAGCCCAAAATCAGGAAATGTGTAAGAAGCATAAAATCTGCCAAGACGGTTGCCAAATAGTTGCCGTAGAGTGATGATGTTACTTATGAAAGACCAAACTAAAGCATCAATCCTAAAATCAACAGTCACATTACTTATGGAGGTTTAACTACAATAGCTGTCCAAACATTATTCTGAGGAAACCATTTGTAACATCACTCAAGCTTTAGAAGTCGATCTTCAGTTAGTTTACTCTCAACATAATGTAATTTGCAACCCATGTGGTGGATGAGCTACTCACACACAATCTGTTGTTCACTTAGCTCAGACACTCACCAAAAACAAGTCGCTGCTGTAGCTAATTATCTCAGGTTAAAGTCAACAAGGAACATTTGAAGCAAGCAATTATTTATTTAATGTAAAAACTCGACCTGCGGATGTTAGCATATGTTTTGTACTGACAGAAAACACAAAAAAGGTAAAAACAATGTCAAAACAACACATTTTCTCTCCTGAGAAACTTTAAGCTCACAAACAACACCCACAATTGCCTCGATTCTCTGGCTGCAAGAACTTTCCCTCATCTCTTTCTCTGGGTTGTTCCTTCCTTTGAAGCTGTGATCCCACTTATTTCAAAGTCCTGTGGCAAAAATAGTTTCAAGCAGACTGCTTCTAGTGGGAAGAGATCTGCCCTCTTCTACTATTTACTTTCCCAAATCTCACCCACTTTTCTTGTACAGCAGGATCTTTATAAAAAGTCAGTGCACATACCATTCTTCTGCCCAAAAAACAGCTGCACATTATTATTAATTATATAGCACTTTTCAAGCTCATGTCCACCCAACATGCTTTACAGACATACGGTAAAACATTCCAAAGAATGAAATATAACAATAAAATAAAGGATTGCTGCAAGGTCATTTTTGTCAAAAAATCCCCAATATGATTTCTGTTTACAGCAATAGGCACTAAACATATACTACGTAAACACTCCATATATGGTAGTGGTTAATTTTTAGAGGTTGTGACTTTAAAAGCTCTTTTTTTGTTAGAACAGTGTGTTTTAAATGACTAATCCACTTTGAAAACCAATTAAAAGCCAGATAGCAATTTTTTTCTAGACCTTTAAGATTTTGAGGTTGTCAAGCTTAAAAAATGTAATAAAATTTGCCCTATAAAACACAAAAATGCAATCAAATGTGAACCATTCATCTGTTAGGCTTCTTGTGTCTTTCCTCTCATCAGTGGAACATGCATGCCTGTCGTCTCCATGTGCGAATGGCGCCACCTGTGTTGAAGACCCGAACACCTTCAGCTGTATCTGTCCCAAAGGCTGGACTGGAAACACTTGCTCAGACGGTGATTGTCGATTCTGCACACATGGGGAGCCTGAGCCAAGCGAGGGGAAGGGGGGAAGCTTTAAGATTGTCTGAGATTGGTTATAATTGGATCAAAGCCACTTAGTGACTCCAGTCAATCCAACAGAGGAAGTTAAATCAGCCTAAAGAGAAGAAGTATCAGCAACAATCAGTGATGTGTCCTGCCCTGTATGTGACTGTGTGCGTGTGTGTGAATGGGAATGCATTTCCTTCACTTGCACCTCTGCTGAGTTGAAAAACAGAGGCACTGTGACTTTTATAAGGTTTTATTGGCATCAAATTGAGGGTTTAAAGTCTGATCCCTGCGTATCACAGGGGGGCTTCCAGGTGTGATTTCTTCCTTCCATACATATCAAGACTTTCTCCACCTCCAGCCTTCAGATGAGGTGGATTATATTTCACGAAAGCAGCACCATATTGCTCCGCACAAACTCTAAATTGTTGGCAAAAGCAAGGAAAAGACGGATCCTAAAACTGTTTCCACAAATTAGCACAAAACTGCATGAGCTGCCAGCCCACAAACAATGGATCACACTGAAATCTGGGGAGTATTTTTTTTATTTATTCCAGGGTCAAATTACAACCAGACAAGTGATAAATGCACCTCAACAGGCTTTATTCACACACAGGAGAATTTGAGCTAAAACATCCGGTTGTGTTTTTCATATGTGTCCGTGAGAAAAACAGAAACAGGACCAAACCGTCTGCCAAGTGGATTCCATTTCATCAAAGTTTGTTTGCTCTGAGAGCAACCAGAGACCACTGCTAAGCATAACAACAATTCACAAATACACTGTTGGGTTTAGAAGAGGAATGACATGTTGTTGTTGGCATTTGTCTTCATCAGTCTGTGGCACAGCAGCCTGAAGTTTTTGTTACTAGAAAAATGTGTTACACCAGACAATCTGACTTGAAGCATTATGACCACCAGCTGATCATCAAAGATGGGACTTTAAGCAATAAAATACCACATGATGTTCAGTAGTCTGCTTCGAGACATGTGGAGAGTTTATTCTCTCTCCAGATGTTAAAAACAGAACAAACCAGGGTCATAGAGGTGTCTTTCCTTTAGATAATCTATATTAAGCTTGTTTATAAGGTCCCTTTAGCTCTGGGCTTAAACCACCCAACTTTAAGAATGAGCCAGAATGTAGATGTTCTTTGCAGAGTCTTGAAGAGGTCTCCTGGGGTTCATCAAGAAAACATTACACACCCCATCACCCCCGACTGTTTCAAACATGCACAAACTTCCGTTACTGTGTCTGTAGCATTGCTTAGTAGCAGCAGTGGCAGCTCATACATGATGTGTTTCCATGCCCAGTCACATCGCGTGGCAGGTTTAGCAGATAATTCAAAGAAGGCCTGGCCTGATGTCAACCTAACCTACTTTTGGCTGACAGTGCTGCAAGTAAGCTATTGAAATAATTTTGGCACCACGGCTGCATGACATCCTGCCCCTGCTCTCACTGCAACAGAAAGGATTTCGCTAAGTAGCTTGAAACTAACAATCCAGGCTCTCCATTCCCCCTCAAAAACAACAACAAAACGCATCATGGCTAGACTTATGCCACATAGGTTCCTATTGTTGATTATAAACTGAGGAGGACAGTGCACACCTAAATTACAGAGATAGGCCGGATCCTTGGAGAGAAGTAAGGTTTTCTGCCTGAACTTCAAATGTAAAATGTATTTCACACTGTCATGGCACTGTATCTTGCAATTAGCAGAGAGAGGAAGAGGAGGAAGAGCAATATTAGCAGACAAACACAAACAGCAGCTTTTAGGATTCATAATATAATATATGATTCACAGCAGCGTCCACAGAGAAACAGAATCAGGTTGGAGGTCCTTGGCATGATCAACTCAGTGATCATTGAAAAATATACACTTTTGTGCCTTCTCACCGCACTTGCTGAATTATGCAGAAGGAACCTCGCACCAGATTAAAATTAATGCACAGGATGCCAAGCTCCTGATAAGGACCATGCTTATAAGGTGATGAAAATACTGACAGAGTTTGCTCTCATACAGCTTATCTGGAACTGGAGGTGGAGGTACAGAAACCTCTCATATACATAGGGAATATAGGCAGATTATAAATAAACGTCCCAGTGCAGATATGGTAAGTGTGGCGGCAACATTGTGACAGGCGGGCCACAGCAGGGAAAAAACGCTACGCTGAGTACTCGAGTGCATGAAATGAGGCTTTCCACAACTGAGGTGATAAGCAATGTTCTCATTTTCCATCACATAGAAAACTCAATAAGTTTCAAGTTTTTGTCAAACCAGCATATGCAAATCAGTTGTGCCAGTATTAAGCTTGCACTGCATCCTTCTCGTCCTCTGAAAACCTCCTCAGAAAAACCCTAAATGAGGCATCAGTTAGAGGAATGTCAGCACTACAAGTTAACACTTGTGAGAAATCTTCAAATTTAATTGCAACACAGCATTGTAGTGTTCTCACCTTGTAATTACCCTCTTGAATGAAAACAAGGCACATTCTCAGACACACTATTCAAAACACTGCTTTTAGTGATTGTATATATTCAGAAGCCTTTTTTCACCTTTGTGTCCTCTGAATAAAGCTCAAGCACGTTTGAGGGTCAGCTCTGAGCTCAATCATGTGATCTGACATGTACGTAAGGTGAGATCTCATGTTGTGTGATGCAGCTGGTGAGATATGATCACACAGTTTGCGGTCAGTCAGAGCTGTTTGTGTAAATAAGCAGCATTCCACATCCTCTGCTTTCACCTCCATCAGGATAAGTGGCGCTGCAGGTCAGACTCTGGCATGTACACGCCCCCACGAGTGGTTTGTTTTTTTTAGGCAGAGAAAAGGGGACAAACGGGAAAATTGTTTATTTTTGCTCTTGTTGTTTGATGCTTGCATGATTAACAGTCAGGGAGGCCATCTATCTCTTATGCGTTGTTGTTGTGGGGGTGGGATGGGCAGTGTGGGCTTTGAGGAAAACACGAGAGGATTGTCAAGCTCGCAGGGAATTAAAACCATAACCACAACACAGCTCCATTTTCAGGCTGGATTTATGTGTATAACTGATATTAATTAAAGGAGTTTTTGTTTGTTATGAATTCTCTGACTGGTTTTGGAAGAAGTGCTGCTAGCTTGGTAGGATTGTTATTGCTTGGGTTGGAGTAGGGTCAGGATTATGGAAAATATCTGTTCTGCAGGGTTAGGTAAATGGAAAGAAGGTTATAAGAGACACAGAAAGCTATGAGTGGCAAGTCTACACCACAGAGATATGCATGGGAAAAATTAGGATGCCATTAATGCACAAAAAAAGTTATGCTTGGTTGAGCCCCAAACAGTTTATTTTTGTTCCTCTTTGTTTCCACTTTGTTTTGATTCCTTTTCAGATAAGTGGAAACAGCCCTCCTTCTTTGCATTATTTAAACCCACTCATTGCCCCCCTCCCTCTTTGGTAAAAGGTTTGAAGTGTCAGTCATGAACATGCTGCAGAGGACTGTGTTTATCACTGTTTGCACAGAAGTCAGAGCTGCAGAGAGAATAAAAACAGCCACAACCACAGCGTGATTGTGACAACACATGATTTTAGTAACACGTGAGATGCTTTGTGAATATTCACACTTACATTCCTCTTACCCAGGCCAGTAGCTCATGAACAAAATGTTCCTTTTTCTTTCTCCTCCCAGCGGTGAGGCAATGTGATCGCAACCCCTGCGGTCGTGGAGCGACATGTCAGGAAGCTCCTGGAGGTTTCCGATGTCTCTGTCCACTGGGATGGACCGGCAGGACGTGCCAACTGGGTCAGTGGGTCAGGATTATGCTATATTAAATGTGATGCACACTTAAAGTATCAGTAGATGCTTACTGGCTATGAATAATAGGGGCGCATTGATCTTGTTGTTCAAGCTATAACTCTATAAGTATATATAATGCTATGACTATGAATATACAACATTTTAGTTTTATTTTCTGTATTCAAAGGCTGCCAACCTACATTTGTACATTTGTAATAATCTAAGCAATAATTATTTAATAATTATTTAATATATATGTATGTAATACATACACATACACACACATACACACATATATATATATATATATATATATATATATATATATATATATATATATATATATATACAGTATATATATATATATATATATATATATATATACAGTATATATATATATATATATATATATATACTGTATATACACTCACCGGCCACTTTATTAGGGACACCTTGCTAGTTCCGGGTTGGACCCCCTTTTGCCTTCAGAACTGCCTTAGTCCTTCGTGGCATAGATTCAACAAGGTACTGGAAACATTCCCCAGAGAGTTTGGTCCATATTGACATGATAGCATTACACAGATGCTGCAGATTTGTCGGCCGAACATCCATGATGTGAATCTCCCGTTCCACCACATCCCAAAGGTGCTCTATTGGATTGAGATCTGGTGACGTTGGAGGCCATTTGAGTCTAGTGAACTCATTGTCATGTTCAAGAAACCAGTCTGAGATGATTCATGCTTTATGACACTGCTGGAAGCAACCATCAGAAGATGGGTACACTGTGGTCATAAAGGGATGGACATGGTCAGCAACAATACTCAGGTAGGCTGTGGCGTTGACACGATGCTCAACTGGTACTAAGGGACCCAAGTGTGATAAGAAAATATCCCCCACACCATTACACCACCAGCCTGAACCGTTGATACAAGGCAGGATGGATCCATGCTTTCATGTTGTTGACGCCAAATTCTGACCCGACCATCCGAATGTCGCAGCAGACCCCACTCGGTCGTGGCAGATGGCTGCTCACACTGAGCCTGGTTCTGCTGGAGGTTTCTTCCTGTTAAAAGGGAGTTTTTCCTCTCCACTGTCGCTACATGCATGCTCAGTATGAGGGATTGCTGCAAAGTCAACGCCAGTGACTGTCCACTGTCTCTACATGCTCATCCAGGAGGAGGGAATGCTGCAAGTCACTGACTCGATGCAATCTGCTGGGTTTCCTTAGATAGAAAAACTTTTTATCCAATTTGAATAAATAACTGAATCTGACTGCACTGTTCAATGATTAGGATTAATTGGAATGTATGTACCTGACTGTTGTGAAGTGCCTTGAGACGACATGTGTTGTGAATTGGCACTATATAAATAAACTGAATTGAATTGAAATCCAGACTCATCAGACCAGGCAACGTTTTTCCAATCTTCTATTGTCCAATTTTGATGAGCCTGTGCGAATTGTAACCTCAGTTTCCTGTTCTTAGCGGACAGGAGTGGCACCCAGTGTGGTCTTCTGCTGCTGTAGCCCATCCACCTCAAGATTCGATGTGTTGTGCATTCAGAGATGCTCTTCTGCATACCTTGGTTGTAACGAGTGGTTATTTGAGTTACTGTTGCCTTTCTATCAGCTCGAACCAGTCTGGCCATTCTCCTCTGACCTCTGCCATTAACAAGGCATTTGTGCCCACAGAACTGCCGCTCACTGGATATTTTCTCTTTTTCGGACCATTCTCTGTAAACCCTAGAGATGGTAGTGTGTAAATCTCAGTAGATCAGCAGTTTCTGAAATACTCAGACCAGCCTGTCTGGCACCAACAACCATGCCACGTTCAAAGTCACTTAAATCACCTTTCTTCTCCATTCTGATGCTCGGTTTGAACTGCAGCAGATTGTCTTGACCATGTTTACATCCCTAAATGCATTGAGTTGCTGCCATGTGATTGGCCGATTAGAAATGTGCTTTAACAACCAGTTGGACCGGTGTACCTAATAAAGTGCCCGGTGAGTATATATATATATATATATATATATATATATATATATATATATATGGGATACCAATATCGGTTGCAAAATGCAGAATTACAGAAGATGCTGCAGTGGGTATGAAGGCACTCTGATGGGTTTAAAAGACAGTTTGCATCTTTTTTGAAAGAAAAAAAAGAAAAAAAGTTGACATTTAATGGGAGTGAAATAAGAGCTAGGTTTGTGCAACATTGTTTGATGTGTTGCTATTAAAGGTCTGTATTTTTTTCATTGGTTTTTCCAACCAATAGTGACGACAGGAACAAAAGAATTAAATCTATAACTAATTAAACTGTGTAAATTATTAATCAATGAGCTTTACTTCTTATGCATTAACATTTTCTTAACAAAATACAATAAATCTTGGGTAAAAGGAAGTTAATCAACATTATATTTTAAAGGAAAGGTTATTTGATAACACCATCACTGCTGCAATGATCAATTAACTTCTAAATTATGACTGAGCTCTTTGGGAATAAATGTCTTCTCAGCCACAAATAAACAATAAAGAACCACCCTCCAGAAATGTTGACATGCAATTCTCACAACATAATGGTTTGGTTGTAAAGATTTCCTCATAAATGTGCCAAAAATATCCATTACATGTAGCCACTACCCATTCTGTATTGAGAAGCTATTGACACTGGCAGCAAATGAAATAAAATCAAGTTGTACATTATAACAATGGAGGACAAAGGTAGTTTATTGATTTATTTTTTTCATTTTTAATGCTTTGTTTAACAAGGTGGCAAAGATGGACAGCAGTTTTTAATCTTCTTTTTTTGCACGTTAACTCAAAAAGAAAGTGTAGTTGAGAATGTGACCAATTCAGAAAACAAGTGGATTCTCTTTAGTTCAGATGTCCCTCGTTTTCTCAAGAAAAAACAGAAATCACAACAAACAAACAAAATAATACACTGCAAAAACTGCAAAATCCAAATCCGATATGAAGTGGTAGTATGTGATTATCTTTAACTTGAGCGGAAATATGAATTTAATACACAAATTAAAAAAGCAGAAGAAGCTAGCAGCATCTTAATTCTCACATTAACCCTCCCCGACTGTAGATTAGTCCTCTCTAAATGCACCATCATGTCCCTTTGGGCTGCATTCACTCATTTTCAGAAGTGTAGCTGCGTTACAGCAGTACTGGTTTTGGAACAGAAAAAGCTGAAGCACACACTTTCCATACACATGCAGAGGCTTCAGGGCTGTGGAATGAAAACTGAGACATATTTCAGGATGACAGCCTCCCCTGCTCCTCTGTGTTACAGTCATACGTCACCCTGACACTTCATAATCCCTCATAGCTCCACATCACAAATCAGGAGCCCACAGCCTAATATGTACACACAGACTGATCAAAATCAGGGATGAGCCTTTGTGAAGCCTGAGCTGCAGAACATCAGGACTACATCAGTTGTGAAAAAGGCAATTATATTTTTCTCTATGTTTCATCAGATGATTTCTGCCCTACATTGTCTCCTGTTGACAGACTCCTCATTATTTTAACAGAAACACTTAAACTCACCGACAGAGCTGAACTCTAATGCTCAAACATTGACAGCAAATGGCTGATTTTTCTTTGACTAACAAACTAGTTTATCTTTTTTAATCTTTTGCTGTGCTGTCAGAGACCCTTGGGGCTCCCAGCTTCAATAGTATCAGTCCAAGTATTTGATGACAGTGATGAGGCTGCAAAAGGATCATAAATAATGCCGTTTTTACTGTTTGTAAAAGAAATGTTTGACAAAGCGCTCTGTCTTGTATTGTTTAAAGCATCAAACCAAAATTTTAATGATAAGATTTAGTTCATCACTGAGAATTTTTCAAATTAATATAAACAGATGTGCATTTAACTTTGTGATTTTGGCAATAAGGTTACAATGATTTGGTCTATTATACAGTAGTTTGCTTTTTTTTGTTTTTATCCCATTTAAAATAAACACAGTTTTGGGAAACGGTTTTAAACTATTTCTAATTTCTCTAGTTTGTCGCTGAAGAGCCTTTTTGAGTCATTTTTATCAACATTTCTCAAGGCTTTCTTGGTGTTTTCCTTCATATTGGTTTTGGCATCATACTGTAATGCTTCAGTGTGTGTAGGGGTGGGCAATTATTGTACCGTTGGTCAGTATCGTGATTTTCTTTTTTTGTGGTCACAAGGATTTTTATTTATTGAGACAACAAGAAACTTAACTTGCTTTTATTTGCAAATCCCAACCCATATGATTCATATCTTTACTATTTTTTCCACTTTTAGTCCTATGAGAACACCAAAACAAATCTAAATATCTTAAATTATGATTTAATGCAGCTATTTTGTGCTGTTTAGCATGAAAACTGGTTCCTGAAGTAGCATATTCAATCACAGAGAACTGGCTCTTGTTTGGCTTATTTTTTTAAGAGCAGTATTTGTTTTTGTGGGCTTTGACTGCAGCTACATGCAGTCTCAACCATAAAGCCTATTGCTCAAAAAGACTGTGACTGATTTAGAAATCCCTTTCATCATTACTTTTCTCATTTATTGCTACACTGTGCTCTGTAAGGTAGACAAGTGGAGACACAGAACGTTTGCTCAATGGCGGCGACTGATAATATAGGGTGGGACAACAAAAAATCAAAAGCCATAACTGAATTTCACCAGTTTTATTATGCTGTCGTCATAAACTGTGTAGTAGAATAGAGGGGGGGGGTCAGGAGTGAGTGACAGACAAGTGAAGACTGAAAAATAACATGTTTATTAATTACAAAATGATGAAAATTGATAAATTAATTATGGAATAATGTAAAGTAATTAATACATAAAAACATATTGCTACTCATGGGTCTCTCCTCTCGGTTGCCAGGGAGTTTCAAAAAGTCTTTCATCATTTTCCCTGCATGGATCAGTATGGAAAGGAGAAAACTGAGTTTGGAAAAATACTTTAGTTTCCATTCTTTATTTCATATTGCATCATTATCCGTATTTCCAAAACAAAATTGCTGAAGAAAGGATAAATACAATTATATGCCACATTTTTTAATTTATTTACAGATTTTTATTTGTAAAAAATTTCAAAAACTATGTATTGTTTTACTTCCGTGTTACCCTGATGCAACACATCGAATCGCAAAAAAAATACATAGAAGTTAGATGTCGTAAATTGACAAAAACATTGAAGGAAAATACGATTTTTGCAAGGTATTGTAAGTATTGTTAGTTGGTCCATTTAATGTTTATTGTTCTTTTTTTCCTTCTCCTTTGTTTTACACCTTCAGATGCCAATGAATGTGAAATGAGTACGTGTGTCCACGCCCGCTCTTGTCGAAACCTGATAGGCAGCTACCTGTGTGACTGCCTTTCTGGATGGACCGGGCCTAACTGTGACATCAGTGAGTACAGAAGAACAGTAGAGAAAGCGAACACAAAAGAAAAAGAAACTGATTGAAAGAGAAAAGTGAAGTGATTGTCTTGTGGCAGGTAGTGAAACGTGATGAGGCTATAAAGAGCAGTTCAGCTGCAGCTCACAGTTTCTATGGACAGGAGATAAATTTACTCCATAAAAAAGTTCCCACAGAATATCACTTACAAACACAAACAATAAAGGTATTTTCTGTCTTTTCTTTGCTGAATATAATTTGTATCAGGCTTATGGAGCAGAAATGTTGATGATGTCATCCTGTTTGTTGTTGTTGTCTACAGCTCTGTAGTTTTATTACACGTTATTTGGTTTTGTGACAAATTAATGTGTTTTCTGTTTCTAGGGAACAGCAGCTGTCAGGGTTTGTGCTTGAATGACGGCCATTGTGAGGTGAGAATACCGACGTTTTTCTCTCTTATTTGCTTCAACATCCTTCCTTCAATCTTTACTTCTTTAAATACCAGAAAATACTACCTGCATTCAAAATAACTTAACATTTATATGTGTCATATGCATATGTCCCCTTTTCCCCTCTCGCTACTTTCATGTGAAACTCTTGCCATAGTCAAGTAATATGTATATCATCCCATGTAGGACCTGTTGTCAGGGTCCAGATGCGTGTGTCCAACTGGTTTCACTGGTAAATATTGCCAAAATGGTTTGGGTCCCTGTGACAGCAACCCGTGTCTGCACGGTGGAGAGTGTGTGATGAAGGATGGAAAGACAGCCACCTGCGACTGTCCTTTGGGATATTCGGGAATCTTCTGTGAGGTTGGAGAACTAATGTTACAAAACAAGAAGAAAATGAATAATAAATGGCTTTTTGTCTCCTCATGCATACTGCATAGGCCTTAAACTGTTGTTTCAATCTTTCTGGTATTTCAGATAGAATTGGATCCTTGCAATCCTAACCCCTGCCAGCAGGGGGTGCAGTGTCACAGCTCAGAGGGAAGATACATGTGTGCATGTCCTGATGGTTATTATGGCAATGAGTGTGTGAGTCTCAAAAGTCATTGTGTTGGACAAGATTGCCAAGGTGAGATAGATATTGTTTGTATCTTTAATGAAAAAGCAGAAAATTAGCATGTTCTGACCTCCGCTGCTCCTCTGAAGGTGCTACGTCTGACACAACTCACGGTGGCCTCAGCCTCTACATGATCCTGGTGGGAATCTTTGCTTTGGTGACGATCTGTGGCTGCGTCGTCTGTGCCGCCATCTTCTCCCACCTGCATAGAAAGAGGAAAAAGCAACAGTCTGTCCCGCAGGAGGAGGGCATCAACAACCAGAGAGAGGTGGTCAACCTGATCAGAAATCTGGACGGCCCCCCAGGGGCCCTGCTGCCTCCCGCTGCACCTCATCCTCACCCTCCAGCCCCGGTCTCACGTTGCTGCGAGGAGATTGAACTCACCATGCCGCCTTCCCCGGCTCCTTCGCACCCCTCGCCGGCTTTAAAGCCAGCTCACGCCCCCAAACTGGACATTTCAAACCGAGAAAGAGAGAAGCTAAACCGTTTTCACTGTACAGGCAATCAGGAGCTGGAGGTTTGACCATGTCCTGGACTTCTACTTTGAGGTCGTAGCACTTTTTTCGTTGACAGAACCACTGTCCCATTATTTACAATGAATCCAGAGTGGAAGTTTGGCCGACTAGGGAGACCTTTGACCTTTATAAACTCAGATAGCTCTCAGCTGATTCTTCTGGAATAAATGCTGCTAAATGAAGGATCGGAAGTCTTTTCCCCAGTGGCATCTTTGGGCATCATTTGGTGGCAAAAAAAGAAGCAGGTTTGCAAAGTTTGACTGAACTCTGAACATTTAAAGACCTACCATTGAGTGCCTGCATTAGAGCTAGAAGAGTCCCTTATGTTCTAATACGCTGGTGTGCAGAACGTCATTTCTGTTTCTGAATTGATGCCTGTTTAGCACTTGGTGATATTTGGGTTGTTGAGTGTTTGTGAGGTTGCCTGCGAGTGAATGAAAGAGTGTAAATTATGAGTGTATGTGGGGAGAAAAAAGGGCAGAAACATATTATTAAAACAGAATAAAACAAAAGTGACTGTGTTTTTCAAACCACACACTGTTGCCTGTTTCGTCTCTGTAATACTGCAGTTTGTTAAAGTTGTATGATTTTTTTTATTCATATCTGCGTGTAAAATAGCTTTTTTGTACATAAATATATTGTACATATTGATGCTTTTTTTTTACTGTGGTTCAGTATGGAAGTATCACTGTATAACTTTACTGTGTTCCTTTTAACTTTCCGTTCGGGTTGATCAGCGCACGTGGATTGTAATAAAAGTGCATTTACCAGCTTTGTTTTACATCTTATTGAGAACTAGAAGGTTTCACTGTCTCCATGAGCTGGGTAGCATTGACATTTGAAAGAGAATAAAGTGCAGCTAGTGACATTAACAACTCCAAGCAAGGATAAAGCATGGACAGTCTTACAAAGTTATCACAGGCTTTGTGTATCTTCTCTTTCTTTCGGCTGCTCCTTTCAGAGGTTGGCTCAGTAGGTCATCTCTTTATATTCAGCCTATCTCTAGCATCCTCCTCTATCTGCCTAACTCTCTTCATATCACTATATTATGTTATACTAAATGCCCAAACCTTCTCTGTGGTCTTTCTATCCCCCTCTCCCTAGAAGCTACATATTCAGCATCCTTCATCCAGTAACTTTACTATGGCCCCTCTGGACATATCCAAACCATTTTCCAACATGTCAGCCTTGCTTCCATCTCAGCAGGTCTTACTTATTTCTATTCACTACTGCAGCTATCCTTCTGTTTCAGATCCACCAGAACTTCATCTCCATCCACCCCACCCTGCCTGCTCTCTCTTCTTCACCTTCCCTGTGCTCTTCTGTTTTTTTGAGTGAATTACAGGTGCTTAAACTCATCCACTTTTAATACCTCTTCACCTTGCAGCTTTTGTTTCCCACCTCCTCCCCTCCCATTCTCACTTGCTTTGTATGTGAAATGGCTCCACATACTTTATATTAGATATATCCAATACACAGCATGCATGCTGCTGGCCTCATTTATTGGTGCCCTCCCCTGATAGCAATTTATAAAAAGCTTTTTAAAAGGCACGATTAGTGATACTCCTAACAATTTATGTGTTACTTTTTAACACATAAATGTGTTACGGTGAAGGATCTGTGATGCTGTAGGCCTTTTTCATATCCCAAGGGTTCATTCATAAGTTTCCAAACTCTCTGAGATACCTGGACATCATAAAGAACAATCGTGTGGACACACGATAACCAAGATAACTTTTAACAGGATAATGATGAAAAACACAAACCTAAATCCTGAAGAAAACCTTTGAGCTGAGCAGAAGAGATGAGAGCATGAGGGACTAAGACTCCAGACGATATAGAGAGATTGTACAAAGATGACTGGACAACGAAAACTGAGAGCTGTCCTTTTTGGCAAAATATATGGTTGTATAAAGTATTAACAGCAGGGATACCAACTGTGGGTTTGTTATGGAAAACAAACTTAGAATAAAAGTACTGAATGGTCCTAAAATTTTCAGTTCGACGTTGCGCTCCTGCAAACAGGAATTTATTTTAAGTCTTCTACCCATCTTTACAAGGAGTGCCAAAATGTGTGTATAGCACTGTTCGATCTGACTGCTTATCAAATCACGTTGAAATGACTAACTGCAAAGTGCAAAAGGACTGTGTGAGAAAGGAAAGATCTTGATAATCAGGTCAAAACAAGGAGCAGTCAGTAGAAAAATGAATGTCACAAATGTGACCTCCATCCTGAGCAAACAGCGGCAGGCTGGAAATGAAAACAGGTTTCCTGTCACCATGCTGGTCTGCAGGAAATGTAGGAAACAGAGTTTACACACACTTACATGTACAGATATGGTACGTACAGATTTTCTCGTCGCCTGCTTTGCAGAACAGGATGTCAGAGCCCAGTCTGCAGATTAGAAAGCCATCAAAAGGTACTGACTCTGAATCTAAAGAGGTATTATAATGACTTGTGTTATCAAGCGTCTGCTTATATTATCCAATTCTAGGGATGCACCAAATTCTTACATTTCTGTTTCGTATTGCCAGTCTCAAAGCTAGATTTATTTGTCACTTAATAATTTATCTGTCTCTTCTCTAAAACCAGCTGATTGCTGGCGGAGTCTCCTGTAAGCCAGTCTATACTTACAACAAATAAACGTAATCCACTGTTTAAGCAGTACTTATCAAAACAAACCACATTTAGACAAAGCAAAGTCCTGGAACACGAATACCTTGGAGTATGGCTTGATACAATAAAACATTATTAAAAGGGTTCCAGGGTTAATTACAACCCCATTAGCTATATTTTACTGTCTTCACCCCTTAAATTCAGGCTGAAGTAGACTTGAAAGTTTACAAATCCTGTCTTACAGCGACATCTTGTGGCCACAACAAGTACACACTGGTAAAGACCGCTGATTCATGCTTTTAGTGCCATGCAGGTGATAACTATTATATATATATATATATATATATATTTTTACCATCCGGCAAAGCAAGTTTATATATCGGCTTGAATTTAATCGGAACATTCAATAATAAGATTGGAGCATAAAGGCAACAGCAGGTGTTCTAGCAGTTCTGAGAGGAACCATCAACAAATAATAGGACAAACTTTCATCTAATGGTTATAATAAATTAAATAGAGACCAATTTATATAAACACCTTCTGGTAAATTTACAGATCCTTTCCTTTCATGGTCTAAACATTTATGAACTTGTTTTGTTCCAGAATTTAATGAAGTTATTAAACTGGTATTGGTAATTAGGAAAATAAGATAGAGCATGGCAGATTTAGGAAAGTTAGAGACACAAATAATGTAACAAAAATCCTGTACTATTTATGAGAAGAAAAAGAAACAGATTATTAGAGACACAAATATAAAAACAAAAAGCTGCAATAAACATGTTACATAAATGTGCACATACCTAAACTAATATGTTGTTGAAGCACCTCTGGATTCAATTTCAGTGTCTTCTTTAGTTCACACTTGCAGTCAATTATAGTGAATCCAATTAACCTGCTAAAACGTTCAGCTGTGCTGACAGGACTTTCCTAATATTTGCATTTTTAGCTGAATCCACAGTCTGAGGGTTTTGTCAAAATGGATAAAGTTGTGAATGGTTTCCAAATACTACAGTTTTGGCCCTAAACCTTAAGGTGTCTGCAGGAAAGTTTAAGTAGAAGAAGAATTTTACTTTTCAGTCTCTCAGTGAGTTCAAACATACCCCCAAAACTGCAAAAGAATGATTTCATCAAAACCAATTAAAGTTTTGGAATGGCCTGGCTTAAGTTTAGAACTAAATCTAACTGTGTTGGGGACAAGCTTCAAAAATCAACCAGATTCAATTAAAGTGTAAATACTTTGGATTTTTAAACAATGTTTAAATAAAGATCCTTATCCATCATGTCTTCTTTTAAATTGTGCAATAAGCTCAATGGTCATGAAAAAAAAAAATACGTTAAAATATTTAATGAGACTGATGAGAGTTTTTATACGCAAATAATTCAACGTGGTCTTAATTATCAGGTATTAGAGGTGAGTAAAGGGCAACACAGGTTGAACAGTTTCAGACAAGGTGAGAGAGGCTAGAATTAATTTAAAGTCAGATGAAGATGACCTAAATATGGCATTAACTGGCTTTTATGACTCATGAGAAAGTTTTTCCATTGGATGAAGAGTAAAATAATGTGCAATTATTGTTTAAAAAAGTAGCCAATATTTACCATGCATACGTTTCGCTTACAGGTGCAGCGCCCCCTGCAGGCTGAGCTCGGAGAAGAAGGAAAAGGAGAAGGAGGCGTGTGGTGGCGCTCATCTTCAGAGATTAACCCCCGTTCGTATAGGTGGACAGTTAAACAGGTATAGACTGTGAATGCAGACCGTGTTTAGTGAGCTGTGTGGGTTTTATGTGATGCGTTTTGTGTGTCGTGAAGCTGTGAGACAGACGCTGTTTCTGTCGTTTCTTCAGAGCTAATGTAGCTCTGATGCTAACAGGCCTGAGTTAGGTGCGCAGTCAGACAGGCCCATGTGTTGACGGACTAAATGAACTTTCATTAAACTACGACATTCCACACTACTGCGGGCCGGAAATATGTAATATTACGATTAAATAACTGAATAAGCCTTAACATTAGGGGGTTAGCTAGGTTAGGACACTAATGTCTGACCGTTGTGCTCCGGTTAGCCACGCAAGAAAGACACCAAACACATGGTAGAAGGTCCTTTAATCACATGAGACAATGCGAATCGATAAGTGTTGTGTTAAACTACTATAGCGCGTCACCCTGAACATACCATCCTCACGGCGAAACACAGTGTCGGCAGCATCATGCTGTGGGGATGCTTTTCTTGATCAGAGACAGGGAAGCTGGTCAGCGTTGATGGAAGAATGGATGGAGCTAAATACAGGATAGGTTCACCTTCCAGCAGGGTACTGACCCCAAACACACAACCAGAGCTACAACTGAACGGTTTAGATTGAAGCGTATTCATGTGTTAAAATGACCCAGTCAAAGTCCAACTGAGAATGTGGAAAAACTAGAAACTGATGTTCAGTTGTACTAATCAAACACCCAAATAACCTAACAGTCAACTATGTTGCACCCTATGTCAGCCTAAAACATTTACAATTCATGCTAAAGTTAGATCAATTATTGAAGGTTATAAATGGGATAGTTAGCAATGTTAATTCATGAATACCTTGATGTTAAGGTGCTGCTACATTCATTAATAAAAAAGTTTTTGCTAGTAGGGTCGATGTGAGGTTCAGTGGGTGCACACTATTTGCCACCTGGGGTATGAATGGGGTGAACAGGTGGGGGTGGTTGGCACAGCTTTTCCAAAGGCCCATCAGCCGGGTCATACCCCAGTTGGACCTTTAAGATCCACTGGTTATAGAGACGGACGTCCACTGTAACCATAGGACTGTGGCAAACAGAAGGGAGTTTCTGGGGCCCGTTTGGAGTCATTTATTGGTTTGGATGATGCGTACTTGAGTAACATATTGTACCCTAGTCTAGTGAGTTAATGTTATCTTTGGTCCCTTATTGGCTATGGTTAATGGTTCATTTTGGTGTGGATTTAGCACAGATTGCGTCAGTATCCAACAGTTTGCAAATTAAAACACCTGTATTGTGAAAACATCTACCTCAGCTATATTAAATATAAGACATGACAGTAACTTCATTTTTTCCTTCCTAATTTATCTAAACCCCAACGTGTGTTTCAAAGGGTATTGATATGAATTGTCTTAATTTTAAATTGCCATGCCACTGTCTAGAAATAGGAGTTTGGCTTTAGGAGGGAGTCGAAGGTCCACCAACATCAAGATAAGCCTGGATTAATGACTTAAGACAAAACAAACACAGATAAAAAGAGGTCTACTCAAATATTATTTTTCTCTTTGTCCTGTGTTCCTCTTGTGTCTCTTCCTCATTCATCTCCATGCAGCAGCCGTGCCCCGCCGCGCCCCCACCCCCAGCGGCGCCGTCATGTGGCAGGAGGCCCGCAAACACGAGCGCAAGCTCCGTGGCATGATGGTAGATTACAAGCGCCGTGGCGAGCGCCGCAGAGAGTACTACGAGAAGATCGTAAGTAGTGTATAGATACTCATTCTCTGCCAACGTGATTATTGAATCGGTGTAACAGTGTTTTGACCCTTAAAGGTTAGCATAGTCAGCAATAACATCATGAACAGTAAATAAAAAATAAATAAAAAATGAGGCACATTTGCACTAACCTGTAAAGTTAACACACTGGGGTTTGAAGACACATGGAGAAGGTTTTGTGCTGTTTCACAACATTTCACTCAGAGTTTGAGTTTGGTATTGTGCTTTTTTTATATTTCTTCAGGCTGTTTGTTGTGTTCACCTGGCTCTCCTTTTGTCTCGACAGAAAAAAGATCCTGCCCAGTTTCTACAAGTTCACGGCCGATCCTACAAGATCCACCTGGACCCGGCTGTGGCGCTGGCTGCAGAAAGCCCTGCCAACATGTGAGGAAACGTGTACACAGAAAACACCACATAAATAACCTGATACGCATTGAGAAACTAGCGGGTGACTGGAATCACACAACTTTAAGCTTGATTGGCACTGACCAGTAATTAGCTGGTTGGAAACTCAAAAATCCAATCTTTTTCCAGTCAGTGAATGCACCTGTGTAAGAACGAATAGTGAACACGAATAATACTCTTTTTGTGTAGAAGTTGTTATTGAGGGAAGAAGACTTTTAGCCATTTTTAGTGCTGGTTTTAAACATTAAGCCAGATTTAGCACAGAAGCCGTGAGAAACGATTTAAAAGAAAACTATTTTCAAAGATGTCTGTAGTTCCATCAGCGTTCAAGAGACAACAAGATTTCCAGCCGATACCAGAAAGGCTGAACGTATTACTGCAAAGTTGACCCATTTTATCACTTCTGTCATAAAACATCCTGATCTACAAATGTTAGCAGCTGTTGGAATACCCACAGAGCGCTGGTAAAGCCAACGGCACTAATTGCTGATATAATATGCTAAACACGCTTAAAATGATTTAACCTGTAATCAGTTTGTCTGTTTAAACTAAGAAGTAAAAAAAAACTGAATTTCTGCAATGTTGGGAAATAATTATCTATGTTTTTGTTTTGTAAAGGATGCCATGGCAGGGAGATGCCAACAACATGATTGACAGGTTTGACGTGAGGGCCCATCTGGACTACATCCCGACTTACACCCCCCCACTGCTCAGCACATCGTAAGCCTTTAAAATACTTTTTATACTAACTACATTTAATGAGGAGGTCTAGTTTTAGTGTTGTACTGATAATTTGTTGAATTATGACCGGACATTGGGAGATCTTAACACCTGCTTCATGGATTATTATACCAGGCATTATTTTAACATTATATGTGTGCTATGAGGCAATGTGCTTAATATAGTTTGGCTTCTTTACAGCACAGTTAGGTTGTTTTGTATTTCTTTTTGAGTTAGTTTGTCTTCTGGCTGTATAAAGATGACCCTTAGAGGGTTCACTGTGTGTTTTCTTTTTTATGAACCCCAAAGATCATAGGATGATTGTTTAATATTTTTATAACACACAAAATTATTTTAAATGTTTTTTTTTTTTTTTAGTTATTAAAAAGCTTTTCAGAGGTCCTCCACGGTCTAGAAAAGTATAAAATTTAAAATCAGTGATTTCCTGCTCTGGAAAAGGCTTGAATTTTGAATTGACAATGAAATAAGTGGTAATACCACAGCAGCAGGTTTATTTCCGTTCCTGTTGGTTAACTTTCAAATATCAAGCAGTAGAAGACTTGTCATTGAGTTAATTTGGTCAGATGTCTGAAGAAACATCAGCTCTTTTTTTAATGTTTTCTAAACTGCGAAACTTTATGGTTATAATCTCTTCCCAGAACCCCAGAGCACGAGATGGAGGACAGGAAGTGCAACTATGAGCGCTATAGAGGTCTCGTACAGAATGATTTTGCCAACAGTGAGTGTTTACCTGAAGTAGGGCAACAGTCGATGCATTACACACATGGACCCACAGTGTTCCTAAAGTGGTGCTTAACCAGCTCTCAGTGGGTATATTTTGCAGTTGAGATGTGTTCATGAACTCCCTGCTGTCCTCCCACAGTCTCAGAGGAGCAGTGTTTATATCAGATCTACCTGGATGAGCTCTACGGTGGCCTGGCCAAACCAAACGAGGATGAGAAGAAAAAGTGGGTTTTTCTCTGTTATGGTTTAGCGTTTTCAGTTATGGTTTTATATTTAGTTTTCTTGTTTGTTTGTGTAATTATGGTCCTAAGTCTGGTAATGACATTTGTTTGATACGTACACTTTAATGTGGTTTATTCATCAATGACTGCGTTTTTGCTTTCTGCAGAATTGAAGTGGCTTTATAAATTCATAAATCCTTCCTCACATTGTGCAGACTCGCTGAGAAAAAGGTCGCCATTGGTTACACGTATGAAGACAGCACGGTGGCGGAGCCTCATTCCCAGTCGGACAAAGAAGACGACAATTCAGAGAACAGTGAATCCGAGGAGGACGAAGGCATTCCTGACATTGGTGAGGGAATCTGAGGGAGAACATCAGGGAAGTTTTGGCCTCCATAACCAAAATTGTAACTCATTTAATCTGTAGTTGGTGTCATGGAGTCCTGTGAGTATGAGACACACGACTCCTCCACTCTCAGTAATCCTGTGGCTTTCTTCCACGTTCTTTTCTATGTATTTTTGTTCTGTTTTAATGACTAATTCTTAATATTGCACTCATGGACAAATGGGAAATCCGAACTTGCCTTTCCAGGAAGCAAAAAATTGTTACACAACCGTTTGTTAGATTTTCCTTTTTTCAATAAAAAAAAAGATTGTATGAAAAGTTCTGTCTGAAAGCAAGAAAATGAATCACTTCAGATGTTTTGAATTAGTATTACAACAGTAAGCCAGGAAGGTATGATTTTTCCAACTTTTTAGCTACAGTGAATGCAACATTGTTTTGTTTTTTGATCAAAATTCAGAGAGGTTTAAAGTAAGCTTCTGAGTTTTTCACATGATATTGACTTCAGAGCTGCAGATGAATCCTATAAAGCTCAGAAATAGTGAAGGTTTTCACCCTTCTTCTGGTCTACTAACCCGACTATCAGGAATTTGTTTTAACCAGTCATCTGGTATTTAGAGGTTCTCATAATATGTTGTGTGTGTAATATGTGTGTTAAAACGTTCACTGGAGGAACATTTTCAGAATCATTTTCTGAAAGTGGAAAGTTATTCTGAGCTTAGTTAAGATTTGAGATGTAAGCACGGAAATCTAAACCAGTTTTTGTGATGCTACTAATTTAGAGACCAGTTATGATCCACTGACGTTTGTGTGACCTTAAAACCAGAAGAGGGCATTAAGAAAATACTGTTGAGAGTTTGGTTTGCATCTTTTTACATACTTATCATGTATAAAAAATGTCTCCATCCCTGTCAATCTGCAGGTTTTTCTTGGTAAAATATTAACCCTGTGAACCAAAAATGTCTCCTGCACACAAGCCTTTCATTTAATGTGCTGTGGATTGAGTTTTGGGATAAGGTTTGGTATTTTTTTTTATAACTCTGTTATATATGTGCAGATGTGGAGGTTGATGTTGACGAGCTGACTCCAGAACAGCTGTTGGATCTAAACAAAATGGCGACTCCATATGGAATGGCTGAAGGCGACTTTGTCAGGTAACTTGTCAAGATGAAAAAGATTTATTTAGTCTCCAAGTTGTTTTTGAAAGGGGGATTTCTTCAAGCAGGTGGATGAAAGTTTTTTAGGTTTTAAGTTTTTTTTTTAATCTCCTACTACAGTCACTTTCTTCATAACTTTCCATTTTGCTGGGAAATGCTTTGTTAAAGTAGTTGCTCCTAAGCTAAAGAGTTAAAAAGCTATGAATTTGTTTTTATTGGATTGATACAGAACATCGATTCTCAAAGTTTGGACTCCTCTCAAGATCCAAACCGAACCGAACTCTGTTCAGATCCAGTCCACAGCTCATTTTTAGGGCACTACCAGCTGAGGCTGAGCAAACAGCCATACTGGAGAGACATGAGCGCATGCTGCTTTAACACCAGTCATTAATTATTGTGTTTGAAAACGTTCAAAGCAACGTGCTTAGTTGATGAAAATAGTTCAAATATTGTGATAAACTTTTAAAGTGCCTGTGACATAGTTTTCCCACAAAGAAAAAGAAAGAAAACACCTTAATATTGAAGGAGTTGGGCAGTAATTGACATGATATTAGGATTAAAGACGTGATAAAAGACAATTGTGACACAAAATAAGTATATTTTGTCCAAAGTCGCCCAGAAATGACGTCTAAGTCTCCGGTCATTCACTGTGTGAGCGTCAATGATAAACTGTTCAGGTAGAAGCCAAGTTGCGTTAAAAACAGCGTTAATATGGTGAAAGTTGCATTGCTGGTGATGGCAGCAATACTATGACAGCAGCTGTTAGTCTGCACTAATTTCCTGAAGTGGAGAGGATCAGAGCTGCCTGGATCAGAGCTGGAAAACTGATGAGGGACAGATGGGCTGATCCCACCAAGCACAGCCAGTTGTGATCGGAGGATTTCTCTGCAAACTGCTTCAAACAAGAAACTCTGAATTCACCAGAGAAATGATGTCAGAGGTCAGGATTTTTGACAGAGGAAGGAGAATGTTGAAGCAGAGTCTATAGCCACGCTGTTCAGAGCATCTGATGGGAAAAGATTGTCAAAGAAATTGTTGTTGCTGCTGTTGCTAAACGGATCAAGACTTAGCAGGATCAAGGCTCAGCAACACTTCCTCTTGCAAAAGTACATTTAGATATCGGGACTTAATGTTAATGTCCGATTTATTATTAATAATAAAATAATTATCATTAAAATAAGATGAATTAAAAGGCCATACAATATATTTAAATAAATGTTTTTCTAAAGTTTCTAGTACTGCTCCATGCTGCTCAGCTTCGCCTCCAGTTGTTTCACTCAGTGCTGTTTATATACTGCCCTGGAATTACATTGTATCTGCTCCGCTGCACTCCCTTCTGATTTACACCCGTCCCGTTCCGGTCTGCTGCGACGCCCAGAGGAGCTCCAAGAACCATATGCAGATCACGCAATAAAAGCCGGTGATAAATGCGGTAGCAGGTCCAAAATAACTCATTCTGTGGAAGTTAAACCAGTTAAACTACTTGATTTTTCATTTTATGCATCCAGATCTGTTCATGTGTTTTGTTATACAATGGGTGAGTTTACTGAGTGCAGCAAAGCTACATTTGTTGCTTAGTTTGGTGCATTTAATGTTTAATTGATAAGTTTATAATACCTTAGTTAACCCAGTAGTTGAACTAATTGGTCTATTGTTAACTGCTAATATATTCACGTCTATAAATAAATATATTTGTGTATTTATCAATATAGCGTGGTCTAGTCTGTCTTTAGTGAATTATTTTGAAAATCCAGATGTTGTGCTTGTTCTGTTTCCTGGTGGTGCGGTATGAATAATGCATATTGACTCCGGCCGTGCTCCGGCATCTGGCAACAGTAGACTGGTCCAGTTAGATGGCCGTCCGCACGCCGGACTTCCTTCTTCTGACTCTGGTGCGTCACTCTGTGATAGTGACTGAAATATATCTAAAGAAACATCAGAGTAGTCAGGAAATCCCTTTAGTGGCATTTATGACCATATATCTCAACAAACTGTTCATTTCAGTGGCATAAATTTGTTCTTTTTAATATTTTATTAATGCTTCCTTTCCGTAAATGTAAATGGATTTATCATTAAAAAAAAATTTGATGTCACAGGCTCTTTAAAGTCTAAATCGCCCTTTTCAAGTTCAGTCTGAAAACATTTACAAAACGTTTTCTTAACCTTACATTTTCTATCCTTTCCAAGAAAGGATTTGGTTATCTTCTGTTGTAAATGTATATATTAACCAAATGATTAGATATTTAGGTCAAAGAATGTGCTTGCTTTATAAAATAAAGGATTTTGACAATTAAGACAGAAAAATGAAATTTGGGCTCTTTTACTCCACAGTTTCTGTGTTAAACCAGATGCCCATAGATAATTTTCTTTTTCTAATCTAATTATTACTGTATTGTTTTTACATTAAAATCTATGATGCTATGATTACTAATAAAAACTTGTTTGTTTCTAACACCTGGTGTCTGTTTATTTAAAAAAAATGTCAGACTTAATTATTATTTCTGTAATCTTTAGTAACACCTTGTAAAGATACATTTACTGTGGGTATTCTGTGGATTTGCACTTTTGGAGAATATTTCCTGAATCTTATGAGGTTAATTCCTGGAGTCCGATACAACAGAAGTTGAAAACGAAGTGCTTCCAACGTGTTTTATTTTCCACATTTTAAAAACGGAGCTGGAATATTTCAACAGTGGGCATTTACAGTGTTTGCAGACATCACTGAGCGCGAACTTGTATTTATTCCAATGCTTTAAAAACTTCACCTTTTCTCAGAATGTTGAAGAAGGACAAGGAGGAAGTGGAGGCCATCAAACATGCCAAAGCTCTGGAGGCAGAGAAAGCCATGTACTCTGTGAGGATAAATCACTTGAAGAAATTATATTTTTGTAAGTTTTTTTTTGCAGCTTTGTACTTCATATGTGCTTGTTTTGCATCAGGGCCGCCGCTCTCGCAGACAGAGGAGAGAGTTTAGAGAGAAGAGGCTAAAAGGTAGACAGATCAGTCCACCAAGGTAAGTTATCAGGTTTTGAACTTTATACCAGTCCACGCTGCTAAGAGCATGCCTTGCAAACACTCTACTTTTTGTGTTACATTTCAGCTATGCCAGAAGAGACAGCCCAACATACGACCCTTACAAACGGTGAGATATCCCACTGATTTTAACCCCTTAATCCTGATTATTTCTGTCTGAAACTAAAACCTCAGATTTCTTTCCATCTTGGTCAGGCCAGAGACGGAGTCCAGCTCTGAATCCCGGTCACGATCTTGTACTCCTGGTCCAGAGAAGATCACGTTCATCACCAGCTTCGGAGGCAGTGAAGACGAAGCTGCGCCAGCCACACAAACCGCCGTGCCTCACTCTGGCCACGCCCCCTCCAGCTTGCAGCACTCTGCAGGTCATAGCAGGGGCTCCCGGTCGGTAACTTTCCCTCTTCTTGGCATTTCTTTGGTTATTTTCTCTCACACAGTCCTTATGTACTTTGCCATGACCACACCCCTTGATGCAAAGAGAATGATGGTGGATTTTTGTGATCGGTGAGATGAATCAGTTTTCAGACAACTATCAGGGAGAAGATGTGTTTAATTCAGTCCGATAAGCTCTGAAGCACTTTAGCAAGATTCATGCATGTCCCAGTATATTTAGATAGGTAGACGAGTATTTATTTCCGCTTTGGTAATTTAATTTAACATGATTATCACTTAAGATGGAAGCATTTTCACGTGAGGCTGGGTACCCATGTGGTATTATTACTCAAACCTTGTTTCTGTATTTGTTCAGGAGACGAAGGTCAACCTCCAGCAGCTCCTCTTCTTACTCATCCCGCTCCTCATCCCGGTCCTCCTCTCGGTCATCTTCCCGTTCACGCAAAGCCCGGCGTGGACGCGGGAGAAGAGAAAGCCGGCGCTCACAAAGTCATTCACGATCGAGACGGCACTCCAGGTCTCGCTCCAGAGGTAGAGGAGGGAACGGAGGATCCTGTAGGAGACGTGACCGGACAAGATCGCGGTCCAATGACCGAGACAGAGGCAGAGATAGAGATAGAGACAGGGATAGAGATAGGGACAGGAGACGATACTCAGCACGCAGACGAACAAGGTCTGATTAATCCCAGAAACATGGCTGCTAATTCATAACAAACCCATCATTTTCTAAAATCCATCTTGTCCTTTTCCCCCAGGTCTCGCTCCAGTTCGCGGCTGCGTGGTGGTTTGAGGCAGGGAGCTTTGAGCAGTCGAGGACACCGTCGGAGAGACAGCGGCAGCCGCAGTCCCTCTCATTCTCCAAACCGCCCACCCCAGAGTCCCTCTCCTACCCACAGAGGGTCCCAGCCTGCTGCCAACACCATCTCTGACAAACTGAGAAAGTAAGAAGACCTTAGAAACATGAACGCTGGAATCTAAACCACCTTTAAAGTTTATGAATGTGTGAGCGTTATGTGTGAATGTGTGAGCGTTAGTCAGTGCAATTGGGTGAATGTGGCTCTAGTGTAGAGCGCTTTGAGCGGTCTGTATGATTGGAAAAGCACTATATAAGTTCAGTCCATTTACCATTACTTTAAAGGTGGTTTAGATTCATATCACACACCTGAGGAAATTCAGCAACTAGCCAAATTACTTGCACTCACTAAACATTTCCACGTTTTATTTTACAGCCACAATCTAACTTTATATCAAGATTTTATGTGACAGAGTTACATACTGCCAAATTATGGTAAATTGTTTTCACCATTGCGTGCAAATAATAATCGGAAACATGCAGGATGCATTCATATTAACTCACCCTGAGTCACATTTTGCTTTAATTACAGCTAAAAGTCTTCGGGGGAATGTCCCGTTCTTCCATACAAATTTACTCAAACTTAAACAGATTGGATGGAGAGCATCTGTGAACATCGAATTTCACGTTTCAGTTGTATTTAGGTCTGGACTTTGACTAGGCCATTCTGATTAATTAAGTAATTGTAAGTACTTCAGTCCTTTAGGATAGAAACGGTTTCTAAACATGCAGCATTGATATGCTCTGATCCCACAATGTAACTCATGCAAGTCTTTATTTTCTAATCCCAAACAGCTTCACAAGTTACATTAAGTGTACAATATTAGTTTTCGACTGATATGTCACAAATGGGCATTTACAACAGCATATTTCATAACTTCCTCTTCTGATTCTTAGTATGTAATGAAAACTTATCTTTACTGTTTTAGCGTCTTTGTTTTTACATCCTTGAACCCAACAATATACAACCGTCGTGTTTATCTTAGTGCGACCAGTGAGGTGGAACGCTGCGTCCGGGTTCAGCATACTATCACAATGGCGGCAGGGCACCTGCATGTAGAACATGCGACTTCATGTGGTAATTATTTATAGCTGCCCTGTCAACCGATCATTCCACCTGAGTTGTGGATTTCTATAGCACCTCCGGAGTAAACAAGGGCATCACCTGCTTCTTTAATCAACACTCTGCCTTCCCAGCCTTCCAGTTAAGGTGGATGACAATGTCTTGCTGTGTTTGTCTGAGGCCTTCACAGAACAGATGGATTTATACTGAGATTAAAGTGAACTTGCTTTAGAAAATCATTTGACATCTGAGGGGAAATTGTTACACTGGATTTTATTTAAGGGTACCAGAGCAAAGGGGGGTGGATGCAAAAGCACCGTAAACTTTCAGATCTTTTTTGGTGAGAAATGTTGAAAACAATGTCAACTTTTTCCTGTGCTCCACGATTTAGTGTACTTTGTGTTGGTTTGTCACATAAAATCCCAATAAATACATTTTAGGGCTGCATCTGATGATTATGTTCCTAATGGTTTAATGTGTTGACTATTTTTTTCGATTAGCCAATTAATAATCGGATAGCAAAACATGAACCAAGTGAAGCTAAAACTATGCCACCTGAGGAGTTCTGCATGGAGCCTTTTTACAGACAAAACGTTTTTCATCTTAAATGCAAAATGTATATATTTCACAGTTTTGGCCTAATTACTGCTTTGAGTGGGGGTTCTTTTGTCAAATGGCACGTTTTAGAGTCTGTTTACTCCAGTTAACGATTATTCAGTTACTAAATTAGTTGCAGATTATTTCAATAATCGATTAATCATGATAAATATGATCGTTTCAACCCTAACGGGGCGTTCATACTTTTGCAAGATGAGTACAATATACATATTGCTTTTTAACGTGTCATGTTCAATTCCCTTACATTTTCACTTTTGACTCTTCAAACAGTGTGTTTGCTTGTGATGACACACTAAGAAATAAACCGTTGTAAAACAAAACCATTAATTTAGCTGCTGTATAAACACGTTCTCTGGAGGTCTGCCAGAGACTTAACTGTACTGGAAAAGTTGAATTAATCAGAAAATCTAATGAACCAGCTTGAAACACTTGAACTTGAACTGTTTTTTATTTTTTCTTCTCCTCAGGCCTGACACTCCGGGCGGTAAAGAGACGGGAGCTGCCAAAGTCAGTAAGAATTTGATCTAGTTTGGTTTCTTGCTAAAGCCTACGCCTCCCTCATCCCTGACAGGCTGACATGGTTGTCCATCACACTGGAATATACAAGCTATTGTTGCACTTAGAATGATTGCTGTTTTGTATTATCACCCCTCAAAGTGGACACGCTCTACAGCTAAAGGCCAGGAAAAGGCTGAATTATGCCATGTTTCTTCTCTTTGAGGCCTGTTTGATGTCCCGATGTCTCCTCTGTATGTCTGCTGTACAAACACGTGTGTGTGACAGAGTGAACCGTCATTTATGTGTTTGTAGTACGGAGCAGTGTGCAGGGCGTCATGCATTAGTGAACCAAGAGAGAAAGACGGGCATCTTTCTCATTGGTTAAAAGCTTTGTTGCATCCTGTGATTCTTGTATGAATGTTTTTGTCTATATTTGCTTTTACAAGCAGCACAACTGATTTGACTTGCAAAGTAATTTTAAGTTACCTTTTATTAAAACTTTATTTTGGAAGTTTCAAGATGGATTCAGAAAATGAACTGATAATTTGCATATCTTCTGACAGTAGCCTGGCACACTGTAGCATATATGTTGTTATGTAGCTACAAATATTTTAACTTTTTGCTGACCTAGTGTCTCTTCTATAACCGGCTTCTGCAAAAAGAAGGAACAGTTTGTATAACCGTCAAACGGTGAATCCGATATTATGATTTTTCTCTGTGCAGAGCGTGCCTGTAGTGTTGTGACCTGCAGTTTTTCTTGCCTGGCCAGGTCTGAACAGCCCAGTGGTGGGTGTGTCACGACAAAAAACGCCGTCGGCTCTTTATGAACCTTTCTAAACTCGCTGGACCTGAACTTTCTCATGTTTACCTCTCTGACCCATTCTCCTTTTTCGGTCGTCCTTTCTTTTATCTGTCTGACAGTATTGTGTGTGTGTAAATACTGAACATTGTGTTCTGGTACATCTGACTGGATCCCAGCTTCTGCTGCGGCGGCGAGCTTCAGCAGCGGTCCCTCTTTCCACACACAGCCTTGTTTAGAGTGTGTGTATTGACTCTTCAAACAGCTCTCTAATTAGTTTATACTTTGCCTTTTAATCTCCACCAGTTTCTGCTCATAAAGATTATGGTATAAAATATGTATTTTAGCTAGAGATGCACTGATAAGAATTTTGTCTGATTTCAGCCTTCCTGCAATCAGCCATCATCATTTGTATTTCATAGGAGCAGAGAGTGCGTTAACAGGGTTCTGTTCGTATCTGAAAACAAAAACAAAATGACGACGGAGTGCAAGTTTCAAACTGACCATACCATCATATATTAGAGCGAATACAGTTTCCCTTAAAATTGATCTGATGATATATAACAAGAACGCCTGCTGGGGGGGGGGCTAAGTTCAGTATCCAATATGGCCGCAGGATGTAAGCATTTATTTGCACCTCTGATAACTGGTTTCTAATTAAACCAGTTTCAGAAACACAACAGAACAACCTGTGTTTGTGAACAGGTTGCTTTACTGTTTCAATGCATAAAACGGAGATAAACACTTGTATGTGTTGCTTATTGTGGATAACAGTTAGCAAATCCCACTGGTTTTCCAACTTGGACATAAAATGCAATTAATTCACTTTGTTCCCAGATCCGATCTGACTTTGGAGAAAAATCCAACACAGCTTTATTTACCTCATTGATCTAAAAACAGCGACATTCTAACCTTCTTCACTTAGTATCGGCATCCACACTAAATAGCGTTGCTGTCAGAAAGACCTGGTAGAAGTTCAGGACAGTACGTTCACTGCTCAGAAAAAGATCTGATCAACCTAAAACCAGCTGTTCCCAGTCACCTGCCCGTTTCTCGGTGCATCTCTAACTTCAGCTCAGACGTGAATACACGCACCCTCAAAACACGCTGTGAAAGCTTGTGTTAAAACCTTTGTGTCACTTGCAGCCCAAGCTGACCCCCCAGGAGCGGCTGAAGATACGAATGCAGAAGGCACTCAACAAGCAATGTAAGTGCACCTAGATATGTGATTCTGTTTATTTCTGGGTGGAAAGCATGCAGATCTCTTAAATGTAATTTACTTTTTTCCCTCGTAATTCATTCTGGGCCTTGAGTGTTTTCTCCTCCCCCCCCCCCCCCCCTGTTATCTGCAGCCAAGGCGGATAAGAAAGCTGCTCAAGTGAAGATCCAGCAGCAGGAACACAAACGACAGGTGTGTGTGTGTGTGTGCGCAAATTAATGCAGAAACAGAGGCTCTCTTATCCTTCATTTCCCCTCATTGCTCTTTGTTTCTACAGGAGCGAGAAGGAGAACTACGAGCCATGGCACGCAAGATCCGTATGAAGTAAGGCTGTATGTGTGTCAAGGTGGACTGTTTGGTATCTGTGTGTGTTGCAACCGTCTGACCCAGAGGCTCTATGTTCAGGGAGCGTGAGCGACGTGAGAAAGAGAGGGACGAATGGGAACGACAGTACGGACGACAGAGCCATTCGCCTTCTCCCTCCAAACACGGTGAGACAGACTGGTTTCAGTCCTCGCTCTTTCCTGCCCAGTCGTCTCTGCCTGATTGGCTGCTGTCAGTTTTTTGGCTTTAAGATGTTAAGGCATGCACTGGTTTTTATTGTGGCTTTGTTTCCTCTGTCCCTCAGGCCGGGAACACAGCTCACACAAAAGGTAGGTTAGAAGCCACAGGAATCTTTGGTTCCAGTGAAGCCGAATTAAAAACGTTTATTTCTTTTCATGCCAATGCACAAACATTCCCAACAGCCAATCACAAAGCCTGTAGGGTCATTATTTAAGAAAGGTGTTCTGATGACTCAAGATAATAATTTTAAAACACTTCCTTGAGAAGTTTGTCAACATTACAATCAGAACTTTATTTGGAGCCCGTTTTTAAACCTAATTGGACTTTATTTTGTTCTCTATTAAGCCGTAATTGACTCTTCTTTTTATAGATGAAATTAGATGTGTTTTGGATGGACTCTTAAGACCCAAAGCTGATGTATAATTAGTGACTGAGACATAGTGTGTGATGGTAAAGAAAGAAATGTCAGAACTTCTATTATTGCCGATAAAAAACAATTCGATATCATGTGACGGATCAAAGATTAGCCAAAATAGTAACGAGTCAATAGGTGAAGGTCTACAGTTAGTTGTGAGTACTGTAACAATTAGAGGATGGACCTTATAGATTAAGAATAGGATGTCATTAAAGTCCATATAAAAGTAGACAGACAGATACTTTTGGCAATATAGAATAACTTTACAATTTTGTTGGTAATAACTTCTAAACATTTTTGTATGGAAAAACATTTGGAACATTGTCTTGGCTTAAACTTTAATAGAGGAGGCAGTAAATGAAAACTGTTCTGAGATACATATACACAGTAAAATATATGGTTTTTAACTTGTTCAACTTTAGCCTGTAGTAAAAAGGGAAACAATCGCTTGTCAGTAAAATAGTTAGATCAAATAAAATGTATAGATAATTATATAACCTGATGGTTTTATATGTCTGATTCTGAAGGTGTATTCAGCTGTACTACTGCCTGTTAAAACTACATTTAAAAAGCTGTTGGTATATAAAACATATTTCCATGTGTGTGTCTTTTGTTGCTAGCCTCTCCTCTAATCTATTTTTCCTCCCAGAAGGTCGCGGTCTCGCTCTCGCTCTCGCTCTCGGAGTCCACATTACAGATACTGAATTGGTCAGATGGAAGATGAGCCCCATCCTGCAGAACAAGAACTTTCCACGGACACAAACGACCCAGTTAGAACATCTTACATTAAAATATGAGAAGATGCACTGTCTTACTGGTGGTTAATGAATCTGCAACTGTTCACAAATGAAACATTGTGATTCCTCGATCGCACTGAATTAGAGATCACTTCTTTGGCCAAGATGGGTTTAATCTGCCCTTTAGTTTCTGTTTTATTTTCTGACGACTGGATAACATTTTGGTTTCTTCACGTCTGCATGTTACCTCTGTTATCTTCATGGTCAGTTCTCTGGGAGACATTTTAATAACATACTAAGCAATACAAGAGGTTTTAAAAGGTATCCTCCTCCTTCTCCCTGGTATGTTTCTGTTAGAGCAAAAACTTAAGCTAAGGATTAAACCTTAAATGGACATTTCCAAATTCAGACTTATTCAAACCACTTTACAGAAGAAAAGACTAGGTTTGTGCATTTGATTGCTCTTTTTGTACTCTGTCCTCAGACGGCTAATGACACCAAACAACTGTTGTTTTTTTTTTTCTCTGTAACATGAAATGTTAAATAGAACAAATAAAGCCCACTTTGAAATCTTTTTCTGAGTTTTTCTGTGGATTTTTACTGCTTTTTCCTCAATTTTCTGAATCCGAACATGATGGCATATTAGGAACGCATTTTTGGAAAATGAGGAAAGTGAACGAGTGCAGGACCAAAAATGGTTTCAGGCCTAAGAGATGATATACAGCAGATCTTTTGGATTCAACTAACACTTATTATAGTGTCCTCAGTTGATCTGCTGTTTACCAAGTTCCAACAATGACGATTGCTCTGCAATGTAGAAAAAAAGTGAAATTTGATTTATTTTCCAGGTCTGAATTAGTATAAAAATAGACTATTGGAAAAGATTTGTATTCCGAGATATAGTTCTCTATCCCATCATGTAAAAATGAATCACAAAAAGTTAGAGATATTTGGCTTTCGGGTGAAATTTATGGAAAACTTAAAATGTTCAAGCTACAATGATATATTGTGAAAGCAGGGCATTTAAGTAGAAGCATGCAATGTTGATTTCCTCATCTCAAACTATTGAAACAAAAGCCAACAACAGTAGTGGGTATACCACAACAAAAAATGTCACAATAACGTGTTCTCTAGCATCAATTACAGATTGACAGCAATGTCTCATAATGTTCACAAGTCGACTTGTCTGCTGAGGCATGGCAACCCAGTCTTCTTGAAGGGCTACCTTCAGGGCATTGAGCTTCTAGAGTACAGAGTAATGAGCCAATAGATGGCGACCCAGCTGATCTCGTAGGTTTTCTATGGGATTCAGGTCTGGAGAAACTGCAGGTCACTCCATTCAAGGTACCCCAGTCTCCAGCAGCTGTTCCCTAATGATGCGCTGAGCTGGAGCATTGTCCATGAAGGTGAAATTAGGTCTATTTTGTTAATTCAGGGGCACAATGACTGGATTAATGATGTTATTCAGCTAGTATGGGCTCGTCACTGTATCATTCACAATGTGTAGGGCAGTTCTGTATTGACTTGACGCACCTGTCCACACTGTAACTCCTTCACCACAACAGTGAGTGGCTGATGCATAACACTCTTATCTGATGTCTCCAACGTCGTTGGCGGCCATCATTTCTGCTCAGCGTGAATCGACTTTCATCAGAGAACATGGGTGCCTCTCTCCTCCCTTAAATATGCCTGAAGTTGAGTGGCATTCATCATCCGGTTCAACACTTTTCACAATGAAGCAGTTATTGGTGCGGGATGTGGCCAAAAGGACCCCTAGCGCTTTGATTGCCTTGTTGCTGAAAAGTGCTATATAAATAAACTTGACTTGACTCTAATCTCTATGCCTTTCTGTGACTCTTCCAGTCTCTTCTGGAACCCAATAAGCCACCTTTCTTCTCTTCCTTCCTGACTGTTTTTTGCAGTCGCGTAACAAATGTAAAACTACAATATCTGCCATACATTTATAGTGAGGTTTTTTCTTACAGGTGTGTCAAAATAGAGTAACAGTATTTCAGTAGTTTTGTTTTTATTAAATCAAAGTAGTAGATTCATGAAACATATTTCAAGTATATGTTAATGATGATTGGGTTACAGCTAATGAATATTCAAAATTTCTAAAAATCAAAAATGTATTAAAGAAGCTGGTTGTTTACAGAGTGCTGTATTCAAGTATTTCATAGAAAGGTTTAGTGGAAGGAAAAAATGATTGAAAAGTGTGCACTTGAAAGAGGGATAACAGCAGCCTTGAGAGGATTATGAAGCAAAGTCCATTCAAAAGTTTTCAGGAGATTCACAATCTGTTGACCTTGGCAGTAGTTAGAGCTTTTAGAGCCACCACCCACAGACATATCCAGGACTTGAGGTACAACTGTCACTCGTCAGACGTCAGAAGCATCTTACCTGGGCTAAGGCCCAGGTTAGACACCAGGTAAGACTGTACTATTTCTCGGTGGTTCAAAGGCCTCGATGAAAGTAAATATTGCATTTCATTTGAAAATTGAGCTCCCAGAGTCTGAAGGAAGAGTAGAGAGACACAAAAAAAAAATGCTTGTGGGTCCAGTGTGAAGTTCTTAGAGTCTGTGATGATTTGGGGTGCCATGTCATCTGCTGGTGTTGGTCCATCGTGCTCCATCAAGTCCAAAGTCGGAGCAGTCATCTTCCAGGAAGTTTATGGAGGACTTATTGCTTCCTTCTGTTGTGAAGCTTCATTGAGATCCTCCAGCAGGACTTGGTACCTGCCCAAACTGCCAAAGGTTTCAATGCCTGCTTTAATGGTTTTGGTATCACTGTACCTAGTTGGCCCGCAAACTGGCCTGACCTGAACACAAAAAAGAACCCGTCAAGTATTGTCTAGATAAAGAGGACAGACACCACAGCAAACAATGCTGGCGAGCTTTTTATAAGCAACATGGGCTTCCTGAACACCTCAGCAGAGCTACAGACTGATTGACTGCATGCACTGCTGCATTGATGAAGTAATTTAAGGAAAATTATTGATTGCATGTACTGTACAAAATATCGGCAGTTGGCCAAATCATTTTTCGGTTTTAGGTAATTTTTTTTTTATTTTCTGAGAAACTTCATTTCATTAACTGTGAGCCATAATCATGAAAATTAACAATTTATTTTTTTGACAAAACCAACTTTTCAACTGTAGTTTTTAGCGGTGCAGTTCATTTTCACCAGCAGGTGGCGACAAAACTCGTTGCTTTGCTGCTGTATTTTCTTTTCACCGTTCCGTAGTAATGTTCATCTACGTATTTCTGCATTTTAATAGGTAAATAGCATCTACATCTGGTCAAGAAGAAATGCAGAAGTGAATTTTGAGCTGGTTCCGGTTTGTTGTAGACACCTGTGGAAAGCCGGTGAGGTTAGTTCCGCTGTGCTGCTGAGGAGGAACCAGATGATCATGATCATTCTCACCATCAAGCTTTAAAAATCACATAAATCTCAGAAAACACCACAAAGACTGTTCTACAAGTAAAAAGGCCGTTAAAGTCTTAAAATCTGGTATTCACGGTGCAAGAGCGAGAGTTTAAGGTGGGCGGGGTCAGGGTCGGGCGGTACTTTCGGTCGCCCATGCCCCTTTCTGCCCTCTCCGCTCGCTGCGGGGGGAAGAAGCGTGAACTTGAACGCTGCTGCCTGCTTCACACCCGCTCAGCGCCAGTCCAGGCGGAGGCCAGCCAGCCGGTCTTATCTGTCCGTCCCTGCGGGTCGACTGTCGGTCAGCTTATCGGAGCCGGAGCAGCTGGACTGGGGGGGGAGGGTCTGCATTTTAGTGGTTTGGGACCCAGAAAGGTGCCAAACGACGTGACGCGATGTCCAGGCGCAAACTTGGGAGCCGACCGCAACACCTGAGCGCAATTCAAGGTAAGCGAGGACGGAACACGTTGGAGTGGGACGTTCTTATTTTTTTTATTTTTGTTTTAGTAAAAACTAATTAAAATTCTGGTTGTATTTTATTACGGTTGCAATTTACACGCTTTTTTTTTTATATCTAATTATTATTATTATTATTATTATTATTAAACAGATAATTGATAAGCTGGTTATTCTCAAAAACGAGGGTCACTTCCAAAGTACTTTTTGTATTTATTTTGCCACCAGTAAAGTAATGTATGAGTGTTTATCCTGCGGTTTAAGGGACATGTTTGACATGCGCTCATATATAACGTCCGCGTTGTTTGTCCTGATGAGTGTTGTTGCTGCTGCAGTTCCTATAGAGGAAGGACCGGTTTATTGGCTCGCTCAGCTCAGAGGCTACAAGTCCGAACAAGATTATTAATATGTACAGTTTTAAGAAAGGTTGGTCTGTTGTTTCATCTGCAAAAGGCACATTACACTCGCTCCTCAAATCATGAATTGCTGACGTTTTTAATTAGAAACTCAATTAAGATAAAAGTAAAACAAAAAATGGGACTAATTTCAACATATTAATACTCGAATAGACTCAGAGAGGAAATGAGGACCGAGAGCTGAGAATAATTTGTATTTTTTACAGTTCTCTACTGGAGACCAATGGTGCGTGTCAGCTGTGACCACAGGCCGACTCAACCCTGTATGTTAGTTGTGCACGCGTGCGGGCATGCGCGTGTAACCGCGCCTTGCAAGTCTGCACAAACAGCGCAGGCCTGAAACAGGAAAGGTGACATTTTTGTGTAGCAACTGCTGAGATCCGACTTCAGACTGTACTGTCTGTACCTGTCCTGTACGGATAGGCTGCCCAGTCTGGGCAGGTGGATTCAGGTGTGCCCATGACCGGTGTTGAGCAATAGAGCCCTGACCCACCCCCCTCTCTCCTCCTTCCTCTTCCTCCTCTCTCTACCTGTTCTGAGCTGTGTAAGTTTACTCAAGGTCTTCAGGGCTTTGGCTTAAGCTATGTCCACAAAGACACTGTGGTTGTATTTAAAGCTGAAAACCACATGATTTGTCAGCTTTTTAACCCCCTCCTGTACATTAGTGTGAATGCAGAAAAGAAAGACATGCCTGCTCTTATCTCAGACACCTTCAGTCACTTTTTTTTTCTCTTTTATTGCAATCCACTTCCTGTTGAGAAACCCCCCGCTGCATGTGGCTGGTAAGGCAACATTTTCTGTTGAGCGAAAAAGGTGAACGCCTCAGTCGTCATCATACACTTTTTTTTTTGTTTGTTTTGTTTTTAATTTAGTCATTTCTCTACCAGAGTGCAAGTCATTTTATCAACGGGGTTTTGTGTCAGATGGACCGTTGGGCTCTAACCAGCTTCAGATCTGTGCTGCACCCAGCCGGAGCGAGCACAGATCTGTTGCTGGTTAAAGGAAGTGGTCAGTTTTGGCTGAGCAGATTGGCCTCATTGAGCTTATAAGTGAAACTAGCACGTTCAATCACCAGGCTTGTTTGTTTGTTCCATTGAGGTCAGCTCTGCTCTGTCTGTAAACTGAAAGAGCAGACCGAATAAAACTGTGCGCAGCATTTAAAATTTAACCTAATTAAAAATTTATTGAAACTAAGTTTCAGACTCAAAGATTTGTAATCGATATGTCTTCAAATGTCCAAAAAGGCGATTGTGCTACATGCTCTGAGTCGATGTGTTTACAGACCAAAGATTATGTATTTGGTGCATTTAAAGAACACGCACAAAAAAAAAAAAAAAAAAAGTTCAGTATGTGACCTGCTAATTGAAGGATGGGGTGTTCAGATGTTTGGTTCAGTCTCAGCTCTGATTTCGAGTTCACTGCCAAGAAAAAGATGAGTCAGAATTTTAAAACTTGTGCTTTAATTTTTTTTTTTATATGTTCAATGGTTTAAGCATCATTAAATATCATTTACAGTGCCTTGCAGATCTATTCACCCCCCCAGAACTTCTTAACATTACAGTCTCCAGCTTCATTATGCTTTGTTGGGACAGACGGACCAACACAAAGTAGTTCAAAGCTACAAAGTGAAAGTAAAATGATGCATGGTTTTCCTTTTTGCTTTTTTTTAAAATAGAAATTAAAAAGAAATTAAAAGATTGGATTGCCTTAGTGTTTAGCCCACTTTATTCTGGTACCCCTAAATAAAATCCAGTGCAGCCAATTGCCTTCAGAGGTCGTTTAGTTAGTAAATAAAGTCCACCTTTGTGTCATTTCATCTCAGTATAAATCCAGCCATTCTATGAAGACCTCAGGGGTTTGTTTGATAATATTAGAGAACAAACAGCATTATGGAGATGAAGTAACACAGAAGTTAGGTCAGGAAGAACAATGTGGAGAAGTTTAAAGCAGAATTAGGTTCTTAAACAAGATCCAAAGCTTTGAAGACCTCAATCAACACGGTTCAGTCCATCATCTGTAAATGGAAAGAGTATGGCACAACTGGAAGCCTTTCGAGACCTGGCCATCCACCTAAACTGACAACAGGCATGGAAAGCATTCACTAGAGAAGCAGAGAGGAGCTGCAGGGATCTGCACCTCTGGTGGAAGAATTTGTTATAGGACATAAATCGTGCGCTTTACATACCGTGTCAGGCTTTTGTGGAAATATCACAAGAAGAAAGGAGTTGCTGAAAGAAAGCATAGTAAGTCCAGTTTGCAACATCCCTGTAGGGGATGCAAAAAATATGTAGAAGAAGCTACTTTTCTTCAGGAGGAACAGGGAAGTTGGTCAGTGTTTATGGAAAGATGGATGGAGAGACTGCATAAGACTTGAAAACATATGTTCATAGATGCTTTCCATCCAATCTGAATGAGCAAGAGAGATTTTTACAAAGAATGAGCGGAAATGTCCATCTTTAGATGTGTAAAGTTGGTAGAATCATGACCCAAAAAACCTGCAACTGTAAATTGCAGTAAGAAATTTTCCTTCCACTTAACTATTATGTGCTGTTCTTTCACTTAGAATCTCAATAAAATACAAATAAAGTTTGGTTGTAATGTGAAAATGTTTTGGAGGCACTTTCGTTGGACACTGAAGCGTTTCAGAACTGCAGGACACTAGAGTTTTTTTAACTTCTGTTAAAATTCAAGTTTCTCTCCTCTTCCTTCAGCCCCAGATGTCTGTGAAATGGAGGAAGCTGCAGACTCGTCAGACGACCATCATCTTCCTCCTCCTCCCCAGGTTCGAGCCCCTGAAAATGGCAGTGATCTACTAACCTGTGGGCAGTGCAGCCAGGCCTTCCCGCTCGCCCACATCCTGGCGTTCATCCAGCACAAACAGGGAGGCTGCATCTCACGAAACCAAACTGGCGGCGTCACTCCCCCTTCACCTGCTGGTCGAGCCGGGTGCCAGCAGGTTACCAGTGCCGAGCCACGACCTGGCTTCATCGAGCTCCGGAGAGGGGCTTCCAGGGACCGCTCCTGGGGGGAGGAGCCCAGTCTGAGTGTGAGGGCGGAGCTCAGCAAATCAGGTGAGGCCACACAACAAGGTGGCAGGTTGTTAATGAGTGACTCTGTGTTTTTTGTTTTTCCAGCCATCCTTTTATTCATTTAACAACCGCTCTTCGTTCCTCTCGAGTCCAGCTCATTAACTAGCCGTTGCCATTAGCGCACCCGTGCGAGTTAGTGACGCTCGGGCTAATTGTGTGGAAAGGATAGGAGTCAGGAACATTCAGAGGACACTGAGGGTCCCCGAGGGCCCCACGCCGAGCACCTGAGCTCCTTCCCATCTCCCTGGCTGTCAGTCTCTGAGGTGGAGTGGCCAGGTAAACATGTCTCATCTTGCCTCACTCCTCCTCTCAACTCGCATGTTTCATGTTCTGGCGCTGCAGACTGAAATGGCCAGAGGAGTGGATCTAGCGGCCCTCATTGCCCCAATGACACCACAGTGGAGGACATTGCGTCAGCTACTCAGCCGTCTCCCACTGTTCAGCCCCAGGCTGAGCCATCTGAGCTCCTGGGAATCTACTCCTCCTTCATCTTCCGCTTGTTTTCAAAAAAATATCTCGTGTCTTGTCTGTCTCCTTGTTCTGCCTTAAACTGTGTAATATGTCGGTACCCTTTTTCCCCGAAATGCTCTTGTTCTTCATGCTTCTCCAGCTTCCTTTACTAAAGATGAAGCAAACATGTGACTGTGGCTGCTGTGATGCCAAAAATAATGTCACGGTGGAGAAGATCAGAAATCCCTGAATCCTCATTAAAATCCCTTTGAAGAATTTTATGTAGCAGTGTAAAACAAGTGTGACAGTTGATGGGTTTTCTCACAAAGGTCACAGGCGTCAAGTTGCGAAACGAATGTTTGCGTCTCTGGGCAGGTACCAGTGCCCCTTTGCACATTTTTTTTTCTTTTAAAACTCTTACACTCGCTGGCAGTTCCTTCCTTTGTGTCAACGCTCGAGAGGACGCATGCGTGAGGCATTTCCGTTTGTCCACAAGTTTGTGTCACTGTGAGCAGTTTGTAAGCAATTTGAAGCCTAACAAACGCGATGCAGGACAACGACCGGTGGGGGGGGGGGGCATGACAGGTTGTGCATAACACAGGAGATAAGTTTGGATAAAATTTTTATTCATGAACGTTGTTGGCTCAGTGTTTGACATTTTATATTTCTACCCTGAGATAAAACGTTGGGTGTGTAGAGTTAACAAGCAGCGTCTGCTGACCTTCTTGGAGGGTTTTGACTTCTGAAATGACTCTAAGTGAAAGCAGAAAATGATGGCTCTCCGTTTATTTAGAGCGGTTGAGCGTGGAGGCAAAAAGGGGGGGGGGGGGGTGGATTACTGAAGAGCCGCGTGCATCTGTCTCATTCCTTTTTATTTATTCTCCTTGTTTGTTTTTTTTTTCTTCTTTTAGAGCCTTCCCACTTCTTCCCCCGCATCTTCAGCACACGTTCGCTTTGCCCTCGTTCAATCCCCCTCCTCCTCCTCTTCATCTTCCTCTCTTCTTTTCTCCTCCCTCCACCTCCCGAGGGAGAAGAGATTCTGCCTGCTGCTCGTTAGCGCTCCCAGCCAATCTGCATTTTTAATTAGTAGTTATTGCTTCTGCTTAATATTCAAGTGCTACCCTGGGCCAAATGGGAATCCTTACAAAAAAAAAAGGAGGAGTGAGCGGAGGAAAGAGAAACCGGACGGGTATTATGTTTCTCTCCAGGACCACAAGACAAAAGCCACCCCCCAGCACCAGCAGCACCAACCATCACCTCCTTTTCCTCACCCTTAGGGAAAGATTTGGTGGGTGTTAGGGGGAGTCAAGGTTGGAGGATGGGTCTCCAGTACAATTCGAAGGGGTGACACATTTTCCTGGTGTCTTCTGCCTCACCACTTACACCCACCACCCCCCGCACTACATTACAATCTTTTTTATCTCATTCTCTCTTTATCTCCCGAGCCCTGACCTACCTATCTCTGTTTTTCTTCCCTTCTCTCGCACTTCACCCTATTTTTTTTTTCTCTTTTAAGTAGTATCTCAACTTCTCCTAGATTTCTCCTCAGGCTAGGTTAAAGGACACGAACACCTCAGCTCCTCTCATCTCTAGATGGAGGGAGGGCGACATGGGGAAAAAAGAGAAACGAAACAGTTGCTCTCTTTTTCATCTTCAATCTCCTCCCTCCCCCCAATCCTCCAATAAAATACAGAAGGATTTGACTTGAGGAAACATGAAAGAGGCTTATACCAGAGTCTGCTTTGAACCTCTCCAGAAAAAAGGGTAGAAAAAAAACAGTTTTCCCCTCAATTTCGGGATTTTCTCACCAGTTCTGATTTATGCAGAAAGGCCTCATTTGTCAAGCAGACTGAGTCAGAGCCCGATTTGCATAAAGCGTTCGTTTTCTGCGTTCTGCTAATTAGAAATTTGCAGCTTAATTGGCAAGTAGCTCTCAGTTAGGAGACAAAGCTATAAAAATATATACCGTATGAAAATATTTCCAGATGTACTTTATTTCATTGACGCTTGCCCTCTGAATCTTCACTTCTCCTTCCCACTTAAAATTTCTTTGCACCTTCATCTTCCCAAATTCAGGGGAAGTTCTTCATGGCAACGATTTCCACCTTGGTTGCTTTGCCTCTGTCCTAGATTAGGTCTCAGCATCCTCATTCTCATGCACAGCTTTCATAATTAAAAATGCCCAAAATAAATATTTCAATATAACTAAGGGGTTGTTTGACTCCTTGTGCCTAAAAGTAGTTGTTTGCAGTAATAAAACCACCAAATAATTTCTCAACTCTCTTGGATCACTTAGAACTCACCTTAGCTTGAGCTTGACTGCTTGCAACTGTGTTTACAGGCAATGGCAGGAAGACATGTTTTTTTAAAATGTTCCTTCTTGGCATGTGTTATGATAACCGTGCACCATAGGATCAGTTTGTTGCGTTGCCACAATTTTTTGTTTTTGCAACCTCCCTGACATAAAACAAGATCAAGCCTACTGGTCTAAAAAGCAAAGCCCTTGTTTAGGTTCTGCCTCTTGGCCAGATAGCGGGTATTTCTCTCGGCAATTGGCAAAGAAAACATTTTTGATCATGTATTACATTTAATTTGTTCTTAAAAATTATGTAATTTTGAGCATTTTAATCCTTTTGATGTTAAAAATAGGTTGGTAAAGCTTAAGGGTGGAGCTGTGATCTTAACAAGCAACAACAGTATCAATCATTAAATCAGTCTTTATGTATGGAGCAACTTGAATCCAGAAGTCCAACTTGAAGTGTTTTTACATTAAATTAAAACAAGAGGGTAATGGAAGAATGACAAAATGATGAATCACATTTATATAGCCAAGAAATCACTCACCTGGAACCTGACTGACAACATGAAGTAGGTTAAAGATCCTAAAAAGCAACACACCACATGAAAAACAAAGTATTAGATATCTATTAGTTAGTTTCCAAGGCCAGTATCCATTATTGGAGAAAACATTAAACAGTAGTGAATATTCCCAGGAGTAGCTCTCACCAAAATTACTCCAAAAGCGCATTAACAACTCCTCCAGGAGGTCACAAATCAACCCAGAGCAACATCTAAAGCACAGCAGGCCTTACTCATCTCAGTTATGGTCAGGGTTCATTATGTACCAATAAGTGAGATACTGGCCAAATATTTCATACATGGAAATATCACGGCTGACGAAAAAAAACACAAAGACCCGTCCCTCGCGTCCCTAAAAAATACATCTTATGATTACCGAGACTTATGGGAAATATTTTGTGGACTGAGAAGACAGAAGTGAAACATTCAGGTGCGTGTCCCATTAGATTTGATATGAAAACAAAGACAGAATTTTTAGAAAAAGAAAGTGATACCGACAGTCAAACATGGTGCTTAAAAACCAACTAATGTGCTTCAAAACCCTCTAATGTTACTGAATTAAAGAAAAAAAATAAAAAAATAAAATTTGGCCCCAGTATAGAACCTTGTGGGACTCCGGGAACTTGTAAACTTAATGATGTTGGAGCCAAAGAACCATTGATTTCAGCTCCCAAGTGGATGTTAATCGGTTATTTTGTTTCCCCAGATGGAGTTCAAATATTTCAATAAACATTTTACTATTTTATTTGCTATCATCCATTATTTCAGTTTCTTTCTCTTTTTGCAGGTTCTGACGAGCCCTCATTTTTCACTTGCCTTCAGTGTGATGGGGTGTTTTGTTCAGCATGGACGCTCCTGCAACACGCTCAGCACAGGCACTCCTTCAGCATCTACCAAGAGGACGAGGAAGATGATGCTTACATGGGAGGAAGAGAGGGCCATAAAGAGAACAAACCTGTGGCAGCCGTTCTTGACCCGCAGCACTTGAGCCAAGCTCTCGCCACTGCCTTTAAGCCCTCGACTCTGCGTCGCTCCCGTCAGAACCACGGCACCTCAGCTAGCCTCCAGGCTATGAACTTCTCAGTGCGGCTTAGGGAGCTCGCTGAGGGGAACAACACCAACGGCAGCTACCCCATGGGCCCCGTGTTGTCTCCATCCTCATCTCCACCAGCAGCTTCTACATTTCCTCAGACTGGCACCCTTCAGGCTGATTTCCACTGCGAGCTGTGCGACCAGAACTTCCACTCACTGCGCGCCCTGTCTGCCCACCGCCGGACTCACGCCTGCGACAGGCCCTATCACTGCGGGGTGTGTGGGCAGGCCTTCCCTCAGAGTGGGCAGTTGGCTCGTCACATAAGGAGCCACCACCGGGAGGCTGCAGGTGGAAGTGGATGTGAGTCTGTGGAGACGGTCCTGATGGAGGAGGATATTGGGAGGCAGGGGGTTAGAGGAAGGCTTCAGGGGGCAGGGATGGTGGAAAAAGAGCTGGACCTGACCCTCCCCAAACACCCCTCTGTAGCTTCAGGCCTAATGCTGTTGAACTCCCAGCTTAGACCGCCTGACAGGGAGCTATTGAGGCTGTACCAGCACCACAGAGCTGGAGGTGAGGAGGCAGCTGAGGGGCAGGGGGAGCCACAGCCTGCCTCACCCTGCGCCAGCCCCTCTGAAGGCTCCCTGGAGAGTGGAGAGACGGGAGGGAGCGGAGAAAGTGGCATCGCCAGTGGCAACTGCACACCCAAACGCCCAGAAATAGGTGAGAGGGCACGAGGAGTCGGAGAGTGGGAGAACGAACGAGGAGAACTTGTCGAGAGGGAGAAGGAGTGGGGCTCGGGTGTGCAGGAGTGGCAGAGGGACTTTGAGCGCAGGAGCGCTGCAAGAGGAGGAGCCACCACCACTGGAGCAAATGGCAACTCTGCTCCTGGTTCTACTGGGAAGAAGAAGAAAGACGAGGCCTGTGAGTTCTGTGGTAAACAGTTCAGAAACAGCAGCAACCTGACCGTGCACCGCCGGAGCCACACGGGGGAGCGACCGTACCGCTGTGGCCTCTGCAACTACGCCTGCGCTCAGAGCTCCAAGCTGACACGCCACATGAAGACCCATGGTGCACAAGGGGCCAAGGCTTCCTTCTTGTGCCAGCTGTGCGCTGTGCCCTTCACTGTGTACGCCACCCTGGAGAAACATCTGAAGAAAGTCCACGGCCTGAGCCACGCCAGTGTCGGGGCTTACGCACAGGCCAGCGCTGCAGATACTTTAGCGGCTTTAAGAGTGGGAGAGGAAGCGGGAGCAGTGGTGGTGAAGATGGAGGAGGATGAGGCAAGTTTGGAGAGTAAGGTGCAGGGTGAGGTGGTGAGAGACATGGAGGTTGAAGAAGGCAGAGGGAGTCCAGCCACAGTGGAGGATCTCCTGCATAAAAGCAGTGCAGAGGTGAGCCTAGCTTTGGCTTCTTCTCACTGAAAAACGGTTCTGAATCAGATTAAACTCGCCCATGCAATCAAAGAAGCTGCATCACTGTCAGCAGCAGCAGGTCGCCCCAGTGTTGAGGCCCGCTGCAGCCAGCAGTTGTTCATGATCATATGCAAAGCTGCTGGCTGAAACTAAGTGCCTACAGTTCTTCAGACCACAGAGAAAAACAAGTCCGTGACATTCAGCAGGGAGATTACCGTACCTTGTGAACAGGAAGTGCACTGCCGCAGTCCACACCAACACAGGAAACTGATCACCATGCTGCAATGCAAAATGCAAAAGAAAAAGTGTGTTTCATGTCTCTAGCGACCTGCTGGACAGATGGAGACACACCATC